>NC_090938.1:641248525-641551556 GCF_040938575.1 Ambystoma mexicanum | reverse complement strand
AACAGGCAGTGCGAAATAATGCTTAGACCCAGTCCGCCTTCAGAGGCACCTAACTAAAAGGAAGTCCGAGCCCTACGAAGAGTGGAGCCTTGTGCTCAAAAGTACCTGCACACGCTGGTGCCAACGGGCAAAAGGGGAGTCTCTTCGAGGGAAATCAGGCAGTTCAGTTTAGTGCACAAATGAAGAAGAACAGTGTTCCGCGACTCAAGCGCAGCCTCCACTGTGGGCAGAAGCAGAGCGCGACTACGGAAAGGTGTGCTGTTTTGACACAGCGGGGAAAAGCTATGGGCTCCTGCAGGAGGGCGACCAGTTCCTAGCTATGCTACTCACCGGTCCCCGATGCAAGCAGACCCAGGCTTCTCCGCGTCGGTTTCAGTCGCTGGCAGGTTCAGAAGAGCAGGGGACGTCTCGTCATCGTGTTGAGTCTGCAGCAGCAGAGTTGAGTAAAAGATGTCCCAAACGAAGGAACCCGCACAGTTTGTTACCACAGCAGGGCAACGGAGCGGCCGTGTGTATCTGAGCCAAATGTACACTACTCACTTCAGACCTGGGAACGCCAAGTGTACGAAGCGTGTGAGAGTGACAAGGACTCGAAATACTACACAACCTGGCGGCGGTTGCAGAGCAAGACTCCTGTGTAGGCTGGTCAGTCTGCTGGATGGCCCAGAGACGCTTCCGAAGGCTTACTAGCAGGAGATGGTGAAGATGCCGAGAATAGCTGTCCCCGCTATTCCAAGGGTCGAAGTACCAGTACAGGCCTTCTGGTTCGATCAAAGGTGAAAAGGGTTTCACAAGGCGACAGCAGTGCAGAGGAGCAGTCCTTCAGCGGGTCACCAGCGATTCCTCGGTTCAGCCTCTTGGTTGCAGGATACTTGGCTCCTGTATTCCTTCGTTCGTGAGAACTCAGGAGATCGACATGGTAGTGGTGTTTCCAGCCCCCTCTTATCCACGGTTCCCTTCGCGCCAAAACGGAGGGGACCCAATGGGAGATCCGCTCATCAACACTCACACCATACGTGGACCTATCACGGACCACGGTGGTCCCAGGCATTCACACCACCCTAGACTCTCTGGCACCCAGGATGTGTATTGGGACCAGACATTCCAGCCCACATCCTGGAGGCACACACCAGGCATGTAGAAGCCCGCGAAAGCATCCGTGTTTCGCGGGAAAGTACATGCCCAAATAAGGAAGGCCCCGGGTCGGCTCGACCTGGGGAAGGTGAAGGGAGCAAGACGGTCAGCGGACAGGACAAAGGAGCCTCGTGGTCTGGCCATTTTGGGAGCCAGACCACCATTTTGGGTTAAGCGCGAGAAACGCGCTTAAAACGCCAAAAGGAGCTCAAAACACAAGAAACGATCGCTGCCACCATTCCCGTCCGTGAATCACTTGCACCGATCAGTTACAATCCAAAAAGAGTATCTAGGGCCTGTAGAAGGCTAGAGACCCAAGAGAGCAGTAACTTAGTTTACAGTGCCCTCTTGTGTCATGTTGCACGAAAGCCGCAACATGATAAAAGAAACTACGTAAAACTGCGTTTCCCGGTACTGACTGTCTTAAGGGCATGTCAGTTTCCCCGTAAGAAAGGAGCGAAAGCCCAGAGGAGTGCGGCAGAAGGCTGCACTTCTCTGGCAAAGTCGAGAACAAGGTGAAAAACAGCAGCAAAAAGTTTAGGGGTTGCCACATGGAAGGAAAATTACCTACAATTACGAAATCTTTCCTAACACCTTGCCCTCCTAAATTGTCAATGTTGTCTTGACATGGCTATTTGGCTGAGACACACCCATTGGATGCTAATTCACCAATCGGAACATGTACAACTACTTTATCAGTTGATATAAGTGACACGTTTGTATTTAATGTATACCTCCAATTATAACAAACTCAGCATGTGTTCAAACTCAGCGCCCCAAAAACAAAGGTGGGGACCCCTACATGGGCATCTGGGGTGAGTTCAATATATACTAAACAGAGAGGATGCCCTATGTGCTGAAAAATTAAATAAATGTGTTTCAGAAAGTGCATGCGGAGGACCAGAGAGTGTGTTCTTATTAAAAATATATCATTTTATTCTGTTACAATTTCATAAAATACATTTTAGAACAATTATAAGACAATTAATTTCCAATCAACATATATTTTTTGTGAACAAGTTTTTTTGTGCAAATAGTGCATTTTTGTGTAGACATTTCTCCTATGTGTATATCACTAACACACCATTCTACCATTCATCTTCACAATCAAATCTAGTTTGTATAGAGACATTCTAATTAACTTTTACAGTAGTAATATTCCTACTTTGACAGTCCACCATTATGTATCAACTATGTATCCAAGCTTATTCTAGTAGTATTCCTCTCATCATTGGATTTCCTTTTGTATAGTTTCAACTTGACATCAATTGGCCAGATTTTACAGAACCATTGGTCAACGTCTTCTTCAGGATTAGTAGACTTATTCAAAGGCTTTATCAGTGCTACAACATATAAAACAACACCATGATTTAAAACATTAAATAATGCTTAAAAACATAGACAAACAACATTGTTAAAAACACAATCTCTGAGCTCCCTCAGTATGCTACTGTGATTTCATAAATGGGTAGCAAACTTCAATTTTGTTATAAACTCAGACCCAAGATGCTCAGGGTTAGTTAACCTCCTAATGCAAAAACGGGGGTAAATTAATTACCATTGTTAAGATTGGGCCACTAAGTCCCCAACTGTCTTCAAATAGAAACCAAGAAAACCCCCTTGCTGTACATTCCTGTCAGTTCAAGCAATTATAAGCCCCAAAAGGGTGCACCATACAGAGGGCCAGGGTTAAAGATATCTGTAAAGCAAGGCAATCTCATTTGTACCTTTAAATGTCCATTTAGAAAAAGTTTTCAGGAGAAAAAACCATTAATATATGAGGCTACCCTTGCCCCATTACCCCAGTACATGCTCAGATGCTGCTTCGAACACCACCTCGTAATAACACAGTGACCTCTGAAAACACTTCAGGACCAGGCAAAGACTGCAGCAGGGTGTAAATGTTGTCAGTTCATCACTGGTGCTGTGAGGGTCGGGACTGGATCCTGACACTGAAGAGTGCTGGTCTTGAAAATGATGCATCCTGAGGTGGTTAGGAAGAGGTAGCCAAGGTGTTTACAACACAGACTTCCACAAACCCAGTTAATCATCATGGAATGCCCTCCACCCTTTACCAATTCCATGCTACATGAGTGAATGAAAACTTAGTCCAACGAGGGTGCAAAGGCACAGAACAAAAAAAGAAGAAAAGGAAGAAGTCACACTCTAGGAACTCTCTCGCCCATACACAGTACCTCCTCATTCGCCAGTAGACTCTGTCACCAGTCTCCAACCCTTGACACAAAATCGGAGAGGTCAGCACCTACGTTAGTGCAGAGCACATACCATTCCTTATTTCCACTTATACTTCAGAAAAATTGGAATAGCCTGCAGAAAATGTTGTGATATATTTACTAAGGTGTCGGTGGCTTGCAAACCGGTTTAATTGCCCAGCCCCGCTGTGCCCTCAGGGTGGCGGTGGAGACCCTTTTTACTCATGCAGGTGTATGCTTAGGAGCTTGATCCCAGGTTTTGGAGTGTATCGGAATGATGCGGCACAGTTCGCTCCGTCGCCACCACCATTTGTATTGGTACTGACCATGCTTTATCTCCCACACCAGAGATGGAAGTCCAATGATGTTCCTGGCCACCAGGAGCCACTATCCTGCTAGATTCGAGAACATCTTTCACCAAAGAAGTTGAGCCTATATGATTGGGGGTTGTGAATATGGAATCTGATAAACCTGTTGACTTCCTGGAAACATATTATACTCTGGTCACCAGGCATGTTTTGGGACTGCGGCTCTTTCCGTTGCATAACAATAGAACACTTGAACAGACATTCTGAAGCCAGGTGTACCAAAGCAGGTAATTCTACAGTCTCAAAAAACTTGCTAGAAAGAACAAGTGTTCTCTGAAGGATCCAGAATTAGTGTCCATGCACACTACTCCAGAGAGAGGAAAGTGGCCGACTTCCAATCTCTCCCTGAGACTCTTGCCACACTGACAGGAGGCCCCAACAGCTGGCATGTCAAACCCAATCCAGTCATCAAGATCTAATTATGCACCAGAATTTTCTGGGCTCAGTATCCATCACCTTGGCTCTCTGTCCCACTGTCTCCTGACACCAACTGGGTCACTGATGCTGTTCCCCAGAGTCCCTGGGCTCCAAGTCAAAGAGGGTTTTCTGTGCTACTGCTGACGGCAACAATCTTTCCTCTGTGGTCTGAAATCCCACCATGTAGCCATCATTCTCTGAGTCTTTGATTATACAACTAGGGGCCCAAAGTCCTCGCTTGGGGTCACTTTTAGGCCTCGGCTGAATGGTTGTTTTGGTTCTACACCCATGGATTGTAACATATACTTTACAGCAGAACCGCAGAAGACCTTTTGGTGTGGTCATGTTAAATCATTAGGGCACACTTTCTGGTTCTCTTAAAATTCTCTAAAGGTGACAATAACATGTACTTACCTGTAAACTGTCATTTTGCATTTGTCCTCATTGGGGTTCTAGAGTTTTTAGGGCAATCCTGGTATTTCGAATACCTACATGTGGTTTTTGTATACTTGTTAATATGTTAAACCACCATGTTTCACACCCTTTAGCTATATTTAAATTAGTTAAAACAATACTAACATACGTAATCCTTTTCTTACTGGCTGCAAGGTGATTGGATCTTCCAGAGATCATCTGCTGTTCTTTTAAATAATTATTTGTTATCTACCATTTACCTGCCCTTGAATATGCATTTCTGTGTAGAGATCACTGCTCTTACATGTATACATGTTCCGTAAGGTAGATGGTGTTCTATTGTTGGTATCACGACATCGAATGTTTAACTGACATCGGAAGGGTTCCGGGTCTCTATGTAGACCTGCTTTACTATTCCTATATCACGTGCCGTACCTACACTTCATACGTACTGGTAAATGTGCATATCCCTAAATTGCTTTACTTCTACTAAAAAGTATATTTTTTCATTAAGTATACTGTGTGGACAGTCCTTAATGTGTGTTTGTGGGTTGGCAAGCTGTACCTTTATGGCCACCGTGTTGCCCTCCTAAGAGTGAAGCTTGGCTGCTCTGTCATGTTACTAAGATGAGGTTCAGGTCTTACTTGGTGGTAAATCCTGCCTAACACTACAAGATAGTTTTGTCTAAAACCTCACTGGAGGACATTTGAAAAATATTCCTATCACCTAAATCAGGGCATCCAGGGACAATAATGGTCCTAGCACAGATCTTTTTGAAGCACTTTGGTTTCTGCAGATGTCTGAACCGTGTGTTTGTTCTTACATTTCTTATGGCACTTTGACGAGCCAAAGGTTTTTTGGTATAACTTCTATTTACTTGAATTTTGTTGTCTGTCTCCTCTTTCCTATATCCCGCCGCCCCCACACAGAATGGCAAGCATGGCAGAAGAATCCGACCCTCCAATTTCAATCGTGTTCTTGGAGAATCACAGCTATTCCCATGTTGTATTCGATGATGTAAAGCAGTCGTATGCCCCTGGTGTTGACCTGACCTGCCATTACAGCCTGAGCAAGCACATCGCCCAACGTTCCAAGGACTGGCTTGGAATCTTTAAGGTAGGTTGAGTGACATTCTAAAGTGCACTACAGAAACACCTTCTCAGAGGGGGAAGGAGAATGCATGAAGGGCATCATGTGGTGGCTAACCAAAAGGTGAAAAGCCTTGGATCAACATGAGGTTGGAGTGCATGAAAATTATTGGTGGATCCATGTTAAGCGATACTGAGGCACTCTTTATGAGGGCATGGAAGGGTTTAAGGGACAGTGAGAGGCTTTATTGAAGGACTGATAGAAGCACAAGAAAGAGTTTGAGGGAAAAGATAGGCGTCATTGAAAGAATTGATAGGCCTTATAGAAGGAGGGGAGATGCTTTATGGAAATAGGGTATCTGCTGTGTAGGAGTGCTTCATGGAAGTCGGATGGGCTGTATCGAGAGACAGGAGCTTTATTGAAGGAGTGTAAATGCATTGACGTATCTTGAGGTATCGTCACTGTTTCAGATGGCGGAGCCCCTTTCCATGAGGCCTAGGAGGAGATGCCGCTACCTGATAATCCCCTAGGGGGTGGTACTCAGCGGGAGGCTGTCATGGGGAGGAAGGACTGGATTGAGAGTAGTGACCATCTCGGGAGAACACAGTATCCCTTTGACCCTCCCACCTTCCCTTAAAAAACCCTCCAGTTCCACACTAGCCAATGTCCCAATGTGTTTTTGTAATATATCTCGGGCAAGAACTACTGGAACGAGGAAGAAGCCATGAGTAATGAAGATCACTGACAAGAACTAATGCACACGTTCTAGCCTTAGGAACAATCCTATTGGCCAGCTGTCATTCAAAGGACAAGAGGTAAGAGAAGGATGGTGTCTCCGTTGATGGGTGGGCATGGGCCGGAAAAGTCCACAGGTATGTGCAGGACCGCAAAGCAGAGAGGCAGATGGTGTCCGAGGGAGAGTCACAATCGCAGAAGGCCAGTGATGCAGAAGGCAGTCTGGAGAAGAGGAAACGTACCTGCACGTGACGGAGGCCACTGGAGTGCAAGGAAACCACTGCTGAACTGCAGAGGAGAAGTGTGAAAGACTGGTTAAGGTCCTGGTGAGCCAGAGAAGCCGCTGAAGATCCAGGAAGACCCGCAAACAACCGGATGGTGACAGCCAAGGCCCTACAGGTACAAGGGTGATTAGTCCTAGGGTTGCAGAGACCCAGAGTGTACTGAATGCAGAAACAGATGAACAGAAGGAATACTCACCAGGGCAGAGTGACCTACTGAAGGGGGTCCGAGACATTTATCAGGAAGGCATACCCTGACCAGTAATAAAGAGGAATACAAACCTAGATACAAGTGACAATCGTAGACCTTGGCAGGAGAGTAAACCAAGTCTGTGGAACAAAGAGAGATTAGACAAAGTGAACGCTGTGAATAACCAAGTGAAGGTAGTCTGGGACCCACATCACGAAGGCATACCCCGACCTGTAATAAAGGGGAATACAAACTTTGCATAAACAGATGATATTCTACAGATGATATTCATAGAGCTTGGCAGGGGAGTAAACCAAGGCTGTGGCTTGAAGAAAGAACAGAGAAAGAGAAATGGGAGAGAGTAACCAAGTGAAGAGGCTCTGGTACCCATGCTGGCGAGACGCACCACAAACAGTAATAAAGAGGAATACAAACTGTACAAGTGGTATTCACAGGCCTTGGCACTAGAGTAAACCAGGGCTGTTGGTTGAAGAGAGAACTGAGAGAGAGAGAACTATAAGGGAAACCAAGTGAAGGGGGTCTGGGACCCATGGTGTTGTCATACACCCCAAACAGTGATTGAGAAGAATACGAAGCTTACATGTTCAAGTGACACCCAGAGACCTTGGCAGGAGAGTACACCAAGGCTGTGGGTGGAAGTGAAGTCAGAGAGAGAAAACGGTGAGAACGAGAATGTTCAGTACCCTACTTGGCAGGAGAGTGGACCAAGGAGGGGGTACTGAGAAAAAGGTCAGGGACCCTTGGCAGAGCTTGGGAGAGAAAACCAGGCTTTTCTTCCTTGTCGCATTATGCTGGAGTCGGGTCTGCACACCAAAGGTTAGGGACCCTCAAGACGGCTTGAAAAGGTATCCAGGACATTCTTTCTTGTTGCAGAGTCTGGGAGCCAGGCCTGCTAAATGAAGATAACTACTTACTTTTGACCATTTTAGATACAGAGACAACCTTGGGTAAAGTGGAATGACTTAAGGGAAAGGGAAACAACCCCTTGAGTCTTGTGGTACTTTGTTTGCTTTTTTACTCCTTTTTGGAAATTTTATCTTTAACCACAAATCCGGGCTTGAGGTCGGCCGTCAAAGCGATATTTCCCTTTTTCACCTTTTGTTGAGTTTAGCTTGTGAGGGATTTGAACACGGGACGGCGAACTTTACTTTGACATTCTGGCACAGACCGTTTCATTAGCTAGTTTTGTTGAGGCAGGGAAACCCCTCTTAGAGGTAGGAATAGTCCTCCACCCCCCTGCCTGTGACTCATACTGCTGGGCAAGGTTCTTTATCCCAGGCACCCTGTCTCTTTGCTGGTTGGGACCGTGTCCCGATCTGGCATTGAGCGTTCTCCGCGCTCAGACACAGCCCCCTGGGCTCCTGTGAAGCCACCGTTTGCTCTGACTGGGAACACTGTCTGCGTTCAGGCAGGCATGTTCCACCCTGTAGCGAGGCAATGAGTTTGCCCGAAACTCCCCGGCTTGCTCTGTCTTTCCCATTCTGTTCTTCAGCAAATCACTGTTTGCTGTTTGCACTCGGTAATTTCCACTTCTCAGACAGTCTCTCCACTTCAAGCCACTACCGGTACCACACACGTCACTCGGTCCTTCCTCATCTTCCATGTTTTTATCTGCTTGGGTTAATAAGGAAGAATTAGAATGCTGACCTAGGTTCTCGTGTCTTCTTCCATCCTCATGGGTCCTCCTTGTCCCAGTTAAAACACCTTTATTCACTACATGATCTTTGCCATTCTCCCTCGTCCCAGTACTGTTAAAATATTTTACAGGGCAGAAGTGCATGGGGTTTGTGTACTATGTGAGGATTATGAATCAGTGTGGTTGTGGAAACCTTTAAGAAACATCTTGGTTTGGGTATGTGTAAGACCCTTCTTGTGGTGGTAAAAGGGACGAGATTCTCTGACTAGTCACAAAACATTCAGTTGCCACACTGACTGTGCTGCCTTAGCACTCGTGGAATGAACCTTACAACACATTGACAAAGGATTCTGGTTGCAGTTTATTGCAGGATTCCATCAAACATGTAATAGCTTGTTTCAAAAGAGCTTGTCCATTAGTCTAATAGTATTGAGATGCATAAATGTGCCATGAAGCGCTAAAGCCTTCTTATATGTCAAGTTAAGACTTCAGAACTCTTTGCACCTATGCCATCCATGCATATGTCTGAAGGTGTGGTTAAATACCCAACAGAAGTTGGTGAGGTACTTGTTTGACTAAGGTTGAACTCTGATATGACTTTTAGCAGCAAGCAAGGAAGGATTTCTTTTTTTTTCAGTGGTATATCGTTAAAAGATCTTCAGGTTGAAGGTTTGTCTGACAGTTGCTGTTGTAGCCAAATAAATGAGTATATGAAAAGGCACTTTCCATGTTTAGTTCAAAAGGAGCTCCAATAAGCACAACGTTGGGCTTTCATGAGGTTGATGGTGTACACAAAGAAAAGAATCGCCTCATCAACCCTCCAAAATATTCATGTTTAGCAGGAATTTTGATGAAGTGTACCTGTGACGGGGCTCTCCTGTACACAATAGTGACTTACAAGTAGATGCTTCTGGAAAGGCACTGCAACACACCCCTTTCAAAATATAAAAGGGACCGGGCTATTACCTCATGGGCTAGTGGTCATATGTGTAGTTGTTTACCAAACAATAGTGGCAAAATGTCTTCCATTTGGCAACAATAGGACATCCCAGTGAATGGTCTCATGGACTCTTCAAATTACAATTTTTCTCTGGCAGAGTTGAGTGCCCATACTGGAGGGCCTCTGGATCAAAACGATTACATCAAAGGATTATAGATGGTTCTGATGAATTCCACCACTTTTCACCCAGATAGAGGTCTGGTCTGAAAGCAAATTCCTGCTGTGTAACAGAAAGAGGCTGGCCATTTGGGTACCACACTTGGTGGCTCACACCAGTGCCTCTATCCTCATGGAGGCAGAATCCTTCTTGGATTTAATAATGGTTGCATTATGCAGAGGTAGTGGAGGAGAGACACCGAGAGAGGCCTTTACACCATCCATCAAGACGACATTCCCCAGAGACCGCAGATCAGGTTGCCTGGCTGTAAGATGGGTTTTTTGTATTTCTTTTTGTCAGTGTTCCCCACCATGACAAAACAGGAAAGCTAACACATTTGGGTGCAGCTACCATTTGTGTATCTACTTTCCAGTTTCAAATCTTTGGCAGGTTTTGAACCGTACATGTAATGCAGAATTACAGTGCCTTCTGTGAGAAACCAGAAGGTGTCTCATCCGCTAATCCCCGGAGATCTGTCATCCAGGTGGCCAGGACATGCCCATTGCTTTTGGATTCAGTTCCTGGGGGTGGACCAGTGCGGGAGGATCACCTGCGTGAGGCATCTTCGGGGAGTGGTACACTGGATGGCGAGACGCAGTATCCCTCCACCTGTAACACCTTTTCCCCATACTACCAGGTAGGATACATGGGAAACTTACCCCCTCCCCTCCCTTCCCTTCTCAAACACTTTCAGACGGACAGCCCGCTCTGGGAGAAAACAGACTCACACCCGAGCCGCGTATCTGCCATGTCCCGCTACTATGGTCAGACGAGGTCAGGCAATTACCAACAATCACTCACACCTGACTTCCATTAAACTTCCCTACACGGATAAAAGGCAGAGCACTTGAGCGAGGCAAACCACACTAAGGTACAGCAGTTTCGGCAGCTAAACGAGGGGAGAAAGACAGCAAACCAAGAAGGGTTTGTAAAGGGGGAATTACCCATGACCTTTTCGACAAGACGCTGTTACTTTCGAGAAACCTTCAAGGCAGAAAGTGTAAGGCCAGGAAACCAGACTGAAGAATCCTGCATCGATGGCCCTCCCGCGTAACTGCCCAAGGTGGGGAGGAGGAGGAGCAGCAGCTGCCGGAGTGGTATTGTCCTTGGCTCCAAGAACAAAGAAGCGACAGAGAGATCAACACAGTTGGTGAGTTGGGGAGACCAATGCAAGATCGGTCTGTGTTGAAGTCAAGGTTGCAAGCGGCAAAATTGTGCTGGAACAAACATTGTTAAAAGTGTGTGCTGAAAGACGCAAGTAAAGCTAAACTGTTGATGAATTTTTGAACTTGAGAAGGAAAGATATGATACAGTTGACGGAGTGGACTGGCACCGTGGATGTGCTCAATCGAAGGTTTCAGTAAGGTATCCCGCCAAGAGACACGAAAGCAGACAATTGATGAGAACAATTGTGTGAAGTGAATCGAAGCAGTCCTGCAACGGTTTAAGCAAAACCCATTGCACGTTCAAAAGTCTTCAATTATGATATCAAGAGGATTTGAGCCCGAACGAGACGGATCCGTGGTCCAAGCCTGAACGAGGGAAACAATTGTGAACTTCGAAAAGGGGTCTGAGCCTGAAAGAGGGAGACCAGTTGTGAAGTTGTGAATGTGAAAACCCAGACTAACGTGTCAATAAATGATACTTTGCTCTCTAAACGCTTGTTTATGGAAGGTTACATCACAGCCAACAAAGCAAGGAATTATGACACGAGGTAAAATCATGACAAACACAAACTTGCCAGGAACTATGGCAATGGAGTCCATGGTATTCTCTGTGAACAAGCCACACAGACACAATCATGGGATAGCCCACGAGTAGACCTCACTGGTGATGGTCTGGTAAATTCAAAAGTCAAAGCTCCTGAAATAAGGATGGAGATAATTATTGCAGATCTCTCGACTTGCCCTATAAACCAAAGGGGCACTGAAGGGAATTTCACCGAATCCGTCTCAGTAAAAATGAAAAGAGGGGCCACTGATCATCCCAGCCTTGGAAATCCAGTCCTCGCACTGGGACGAAGGGAGACAAACCAAGAAAAAATTGTGAGAGGAAATCTAGCTCACACTAATAATAACAACCATGATTTCCCAATATTTGTGATTCGTGCAAAGGCCAGATAAAAAGGTTTTAGTCTCGTCCTCCATATTGGATCAAGCCACAGTAAGAAATCGCCTTCTACCGCAACTGCTGACTGAAATTACTTGTCTAATTTCACCCAAAATTGTAGCCGCAAAACCTGCTCTGAGGAGGGTCTTAAGAAAGGATCTGCCGAGAATCTCTGGACCAGCCTTAACGTGTTGCCCAGCGGGAGCTGTGTGATCCTCAGTTCGGGCACCAGACGATGAAATTCTAATGATGCAAGATATGATGGATTTGACTTAGTACTCGATCGAAGGTTCTGAGTCCGATTTGGTCATGATTGAGCTTTGACGTCAGATCAACATCCCTGCTCGAGAACAAGTGGGGAAAATGCAGCCACACTTGCTTCTATGGCAGAGGGCCCAGATCTCTCTACCTTTTTTGACCCTCTCGAAAAAAAGAAAAAGAGCGGCCAAGAGACACTGTAATGGTGACATTTCGAACAATAAGCCACTTGTACCTGACACAAAGCTGACCAGCGAACATCACGTCCATATTCGATCTGAAAGCAGAAGGAAAAGGTCTCGGACTCCTCCACTTCGAGTCAGATTACCCAGACTGAATACTCGACTGAGAGAAGAAACTTCCAACTCCTCAACAGCCAGACCCTCCACTGGCAAGATTAGCAGTGGCATGAAGGGAGCCTTAACTAAGAACCGACTTGAACACACCATTGATGCCGGCCCTCTGCAAAATCCACCTGCTAACCCAAATCAGATCAGCCAGCGCTCATTAAAACAAGAGAATTTTGGATACCGAAGATGGCCTAATTCTAAAAAACGGTCATGGAACTCCTTCACTGCATCCCAAACTTACGCCACATCTTCTCTAAAGAATTGAAGATCATAGAATTTGGAGATGAACAACGTATGGATTGTATATATCTTCACATTCCATCTCCTGTGGTAAAGGGGATGCTGATGGATGCAGCGGAAACTTACTAATGCTGGGCTTTGAGCCAACCCCATTGAAAGCTGCTGTGGACCCGCCAAACGTCCCACATGATGATGAGCGGTTGCCAGGGGGAATGAAATGTCCTAGCAGCAAGATCGAGCAAATTCACTCTCCATGATGTTTCGACCCTGAGACGACCAAGGGAGCTGCAACCTTTTCTTGACCCATTGGATACTGGTTGAGTCCCAAAAGGTCAGAGATTCAACTTGAATATCACATTCAAACCGGACCGCCTCAGAATCAAGCAACGCAATAAACCCTTGTTCATCGTTCCTGAACCAGGACCTGGAACATTTGCACTGGTACTAGCTTCCAGGAGCCTTGGCTAAATGGGAATACACATAGCCACCCAAGATGCCCCTTGCTTTCCTGCCAACAATAGCCCCCCTTATCTCCATACCGCCTGGACCAAACTGCGTAAAGATGGCCTCTTGGAACAAAAGGGGCTTCAAACACTAGATCGAAGAAAGTGATGTTAAATTGGGGCTTATGATCTTATCTGTTCGCAGGAAACTTGGCGAAGTGAAAAACGCGTCCTTGATGGATATGAAGTAGTTCTGACCCCTGCAGCAAAAGGCCAAAAAGGTTGTCCATCATCGGGCCTTTTGACTGCAGTTAGATCTGGTAGTGGCTTGAACATATACAAAGTGATCTCCACAAACCTGTTTGCACAATGTTACACCATCCACTGGTCACCTTACGCACACGAATACCCGTGCAGTCACTAAGCCCTCCATCTCAGGTCCTGTTCTGCCTTCCCCTTCTGACCTCATGTCCTCACTCCCTCAAGCAGCACGGCAGCGGCGCACACAAGGGCATCTAACGCGCTATGGTCATATTCACCCATTGCAACATTGGCAGCTGCCCTGGCGTCTTGGAGACAGTCGATGGAGACGCCGGCTTTTTCCTTTGCTTCGTCACGCCCTCAGGAAGACCCGGCAGCGTTTTGAAAACTTGGGTCATGTGACAAGGAAACGTGCTACATCATCGGTCACGTGATGGGTCATGTGACACTCCTAGGCCCCTTTAAAACCGAAGAGGGAACGCTCGTTCAGTGCTTCACAGCTGACCCAATCAGGCACTGTTCGGCGTCTTCCTGTCTCCACATCTTGAACCTGGACTACGGACTGTTCTTCTTGGATTCCTCTGTCAAGCCCTTGGATACTGTTTTGCTCTGCTGTTTCAGGACCTTTGAACTGAATTTTGTATTCCTTTGGATTACCCCCTGGTTACGACGAACTTGGCTGGCTTTTGACCTTGGAACTCTTAACGGACTGTTTTCGGATTTCCTCTTCTGTTACCTTTTGGAGTACCCTTTCCATTCAGGTCTTGCAGTGCCTTTTTCTACAACAATCTATGCCTACCCGCTGCCGCTTGCTACACTCTGCAGCCACACGGAACACCTCCAGTCTCATCTTTCTCCTTCCTTTCCCCAGACCCTTGCGGTCGAGGGGTCACCGGTGTTCCTGGTTCCTGGCGTTCTTTGGCACTCAAACAACCTGTGGCCTCAAGGATTGCTCAGGAAGTTATTTGTATCTTTCTGAGTGGAACTTGTGGACAGAGGCCCCATAATCTTCACGACCATCAAGTCATAACAGACTGTGAAGCCGACAGGTCGTTCAGATTATGGAGGCGTCGGCTGGGGACCCCGTGGCCGCTCTACTGCAAGCAGTTACTACCTTGAGGGCCGATATGGCCGCGGCCACCACGGCGTTACACCACCGCCTTGACTCCCTTCAGAGTGCTCGCCATCCCCTACCTTCTGATTCCGAATTTGGGGACGCCACACCTCCAACTCCTGGTCCTTCTGCCACCTCTTCCACCCCTTCCATCATCATTCCAGTAATTGCTCCCACTCCTTTTCCTTTAGCACCCCTTGAGAGATTCCAGGGAGACCCCAGGAAATTCCGTACATTTTTGAATCAATGTAAACTACATTTCCTTTGTAGACCTTCAGCGTTCCCTGATGCACCTGCCAAGGCTGCGTTTTTGCTTTCCTATTTGTCTGGCGTCGCTGCCACATGGGCCAACACATTACTTGAAAACAATCATCCAGCCCTTTATGACTTTGACCTACTAGTGACTGAAATTTCTAAGGTTTTTGACACTAGACACAAAGTTCAATCCAGAGATTTGGAATTACTAGATCTCACTCAGGGGAAAAGCACCCTTATAGAATACATAACACGATTCAATCAGTTAGTGGTAGAAACATCTTGGCCCGAAAACAAGAAGGCTGTAGTGTTTTACAGAGGTCTAAATGGCTCCATTAAGGACGCTTTGGCAGTGGTGCCGTCGCTTCCAACTCAGTACTCTGATCTGGTTGATCTAACACTCCAGTTAGACGCTCGACGCACCGAGCGAAGGCAGAAGTCAGATTCTCAGGTACACAGTTGTCGGTCTCTCCTGATGAACCCATGCAAGTAGGTGGAATACGTAGCCCTATAACTATGACGGAACGAGAAAGGCGGAGAACCGACAACGCTTGCTTTTATTGTGGACTTAATGGACATTACGTCAAGACTTGTCCACGCCGCCCAAAGCAAAAGAATCTGGGTTTTCCGACTGCTCGTCCCTGAATATGGGGGCCAGGACGAGTTCTCCACAGTCCCCCACTTCTTCTCCTCCGGCATTTGGGCCTATTAGACCAATCACAGTCCACGCCTTATTAAAGCCTACTCCTGACACAATGCACCCCGTTCAGATTATCATTGATACCGGGGCCACTGGCTGCTTTATCGACATACAAATGGCTTATGCCTTGAACCTTCCACTAGTTACCAAGGAGTTTCCTGCGCCTGTACAGGCTGTGGACGGGACTTCCCTTGCTTCTGGGTCCAATTCGACAACAGACTGCTCCCATGGAAGTAGTCATCCAGGAAACACATAGGGAAACACTTGCCTTTGACCTCATAACCACCCCTCAGTTTGGTATCATTCTCGGCATCCCTTGGTTAAAAAAACATAATTCGCTAATCAGTTGGGGTACTGGCCAGGTCTGTTTTGAATCCGAAGTCTGTCAACATTTTTGTCTTATCGAGAGAGAGGAGGTATTCGATACACTTGCTGCAGCGTTGGGTGCAGTAGCACATCTGACCCTATCCGAGACTGAGGAACATCACTCTTCCACTTCACATATGGTTGGTGCTGTTTTTTCCAACATACCTCCAGTTTATCACAAGTTTTTGTCAGTCTTCGACAAGGGCACCGCAGAGAGTTTACCTCCACACAGACCCTACTACGATTGCCCCATAGATCTAGTCCCTGACGCTCAGATCCCCAAGGGCCGAATCTATTCTTTATCACCAGTAGAGGATAAAGCCTTGAAAGAATACTTGCAGGAGGCATTACGTTTAGGCCACATTCGGCCCTCCTCACCTGCTGCATGCCCTATTTTCTTCGTTCCAAAGAAAGAGGGGGATCTTCGCCCCTGTGTAGACTACAGACGTTTGAACGCCATCACTATCAAAGATAGATGCCCCATACCTCTCATCTCTCCACTCTTGGATAGACTTACACACGCCTCCATCTACACAAAATTAGATCTTCGGGGAGCATACAATTTGATACGTGTCCGCAAAGGGGATGAGTGGAAGACGGCGTTTTGCACCCGACAGGGTTTATTTGAATACCTAGTAATGCCCTTCGGTTTGTGCAACGCCCCTGCCACCTTCCAGCGGTTTATGAATGAGGTCTTTGGGGACATTCTGGACAATTATGTAGTGGTCTATTTGGACGACATTCTGATCTTTTCCTCCTCTTTAGACGAACACATCCTTCACGTCCAAGAAGTCCTATCCCGTTTGCGCAAGAATGCGCTATTTGCCAAGCCTGAGAAGTGCCAGTTTCATACCAAAGAAGTAGAATTTCTGGGTTTCCACATTTCACCAGGTGGGTTGACTATGAATCAGTCTAAAGTACGAGCCGTTTTGGAATGGCCGGTCCCGGTAAACTTGAAGTCTTTACAGTCTTTCCTGGCTTTGCCAATTTTTATAGGCGGTTCATCCCTGAATTTTCCACTATAGTGGCACCATTAACTAAATTGACCAGTCCACGTGCCTCATTTATCTGGACCCCCGAACATCAAGCCGCTTTCGAGTCCTTGAAATCTGCGTTTACCTCAGCTCCGGTCCTACAACACCCGGATCCGGAGTTGCCATTAGTTGTCGAGGCAGACGCATCATCCTTTGCTTTGGGAGCAGTATTGTCACATCCTTGCCCAACCTCTGGTCATTTACACCCTGTAGCGTATCATTCACGCAAGTTTACATCTACTGAGTCCCATTATACAGTTACCGAAAAGGAACTCCTGGCGATTAAAGACGCATTTCAGGTATGGAGACACCATTTGATGGGGGCCAAACACCAAGTCACAGTTTTCACTGATCATAGGAATTTGCAGGATCTCGCATCCCTCAAGTGCGTCAACAGTCGTCAGGTGCATTGGCACTTATTCTTCGCAGCCTATGACTTTGTTGTGAAAACACCGTCCTGGTCTGTCTCATGGTAAAGCAGATGCTCTATCCCGCTCCCCTGGAGGGGTGTCACTTCCGGTCTTCCCAGAAACTGTGCTTGACCACGGGCATGTAGTATGCTTATGCACTCCTTCACCTCCTCTGTTGTCAGCCATACGCACATGGGTTTCCCAACATCCACAACAGTTAGCAGAATGGGATCCCCTTTATCACAATGGTCTACCTTTTGTTCACAACAGGTTGTTCCTACCCTCTAGTGACACTCGAAATCTAGCTATGGAATGGTCTCATGATGCCGCCATCCATGGCCACCCAGGACAACGGCGTACTCTGGATCGACTTAAACGCTGGTGCTGGTGGCCTTCGATGCGGCGTGACGTTGAGAATTATGTCAACACCTGCTCAGTGTGTGCCCAGTGTAAGTCCCATAGAGGCCACCCTTTGGGTCTTTTACAGCCCTTGCCGATTCCCCCCAGACCCTGGCATACCTTCACAATGGATTTTGTGACTGATCTCCCTCGTTCACAGGGTTATGATACAGTATGGGTTGTAGTGGACGCCTACACAAAGATGGCTCGCTTTATTCCTTGTTCTGGTATACCCTCTGCACCTATATTGGCAAAACTGTTTTTCGAATCCATTTTTTGTTTGTTTGGGCTCCCTACAGTCTTGGTTTCTGACAGAGGTTCACAATTCACGTCCCGTTTCTGGCATGCGCTCACTAAATTATTGGGTATTGATGCACGATTTTCCTCTGCTTACCATCTGGAAACCGACGGCCAGACAGAAAGGGTAAATCAGGCCATGGAACAATATTTACGCTGTCTTTCACTACAACATCAGAAATCATGGGTACACCTGCTACATCTCGCTGAATACGCCCATAACAACTCATTGCACTCTTCTACTGGCTTTTCTCCGTTGTACTCCCTTTATGGCCAACACCCCCGTACATTGCCCATTCCCGATTATGCATCCTCTTGTGCTCCTACTGCCTCATCTTGTGTTCGCGACTTGGCCATGGTTCATGCCCAGATTCTTGCCCATCTGCAGGAAGCTCAGTTGGCCATGAAAACTTCAGCCGATAAGAAACGGGTTGCTGCGCCTGTTTACCGTGTGGGGGACCGAGTTTGGCTGTCGTCCCGTTATCGACATTTGCCTGGCTGTCGCAAATTGCTTCCCAAGTTTGTTGGTCCTTTTCGGGTGTCTGGTGCCCTGAGTCCTGTGGCTTATTGCCTATCCCTTCCTTTGACCTGGAAGGTCCATCCAGTTTTTCATACTTCCCTCCTGAAACCATGCCCTGGTCCTACGCGCCTGGTCTCTCGCCCTGCCCCCATGTCACTGGGTGACCCTGATGTTTATAAGGTTGGGGATATTCTGGGCTCTCGTCTCTTCAGGGGGCAGCTCCAGTATCTCGTGAATTGGTTGGGGTACGGTCCTGAGGAGCGCTCTTGGGTTCCTGCCCGGGATGTGCATGCCCCTAGTGGCCCAGTTTCATCGGGATTTCCCTGCTTGCCCACGAGGTTGTGGGCCTTTGGGGGGGGGGGCTCTGTTACACCATCCACTGGTCACCTTACGCACACGAATACCCGTGCAGTCACTAAGCCCTCCATCTCAGGTCCTGTTCTGCCTTCCCCTTCTGACATCATGTCCTCACTCCCTCAAGCAGCACGGTAGCGGCGCACACGAGGGCATCTAATGCGCTATGGTCATATTCACCCATTGCAACGTTGGCAGCTGCCCTGGCGTCTTGGAGACAGTTGACGGAGACGCCAGCTTTTTCCTTTGCTTCGTCACGCCCTCAGGAAAACCCGGCAGCGTTTTGAAAACTTGGGTCATGTGACAAGGAAACGTGCTACATCATCGGTCACGTGATGGGTCATGTGACACTCCTAGACCCCTTTAAAACCGGAGAGGGAACGCTCATTCAGTGCTTCACAGCTGACCCAATCAGGCACTGTTCGGTGTCTTCCTGTCTCCACATCTTGAACCTGGACTACGGACTGTTCTTCTTGGATTCCTCTGTCAAGCCCTTGGATACTGTATTGCTCTGCTGTTTCAGGACCTTTGAACTGTATTTTTGGATTCCTTTGGATTACCCCCTGGTTACGACGAACTTGGCTGGCTTTTGACCTTGGAACTCTTAACGGACTGTTTTCGGATTTCCTCTTCTGTTACCTTTTGGAGTACCCTTTCCATTCAGGTCTTGCAGTGCCTTTTTCTACAACAATCTACGCCTACCCGCTGCCGCTTGCTACACTCTGCAGCCACACGGAACACCTCCATTCTCATCTTTGTCCTTCCTTTCCCCAGACTCTTGCGGTCGAGGGGTCACCGGTGTTCCTGGTTCCTGGCGTTCTTCGGCACTCAAACAACCTGTGGCCTCAAGGATTGCTCAGGAAGTTATTTGTATCTTTCTGAGTGGAACTTGTGGACAGAGGCCCCATAATCTTCACGACCATCAAGTCATAACACACAAGAACTCCTGGTATACTGGAAACATCCAGAGAACTCATTGTCCGGAGATGCGTTATCTACCATAAACCTTTATTGGAACCCTCAAGCAATTTCGAATGAAACCTTTTGGGATATGGCCGCAAATTTAATCAATGATGCATACATCAACCACCACACCACACGTCGTTCATCGTATGTGGTGATCTTATTGCTAAATGTTTAACGGAAGACTGTGGGGGAATCGGGATAGAAGGAAGATCGGCATCAGTGGACAGAGATATCTTATGGATGTTACTTTATGGCCTCACACGACCTGTACATTCTAAACGGCCAAATCGAAGGAGATGTCCTGCCGATGGCGACCTGGGGAAGCTGACATGCAGTTATTGACTTAATTTTTGTTTCCAGGGACCTCTTGCATCTAGTCTCATCCTTTAAAGTAGTTAAGACTACCAACAGCAATCACAACTTGCTGTATACAAAGTCAAAGAATGACAACACACGTTTGATTTAACACAGATTGTAACAGAGGCACATGACTGAAATTGACCATATCGGCAATTGTGCAATTGACATCAGATTTGACAATGACTGTGAGTACAGTCAGCTCCATAACCGGAAAATCTATAGTAGACTATACTCCACTTCACTTCTGGAATGTTATTGCATTGCAAACTGTAGATTATTGGCGGATACAATAAAAAGAACTCAGACCTAGGATGCTTTGCTTGTCGAAAAAAGTAGAGCGCTGAGAAAGGCCAAACGTGCAGCAGCCAAGACAAACCATCCTGACGATAAAGCATAAGCAATCGTGGCAAATAAGAGCTATACAAACTGGTTACTTACTAACAGAGCTCAAATGTACCAAAACGACTTGTAAAACATGTTAAGAGCGATTTTTGGAAGAAAAGGCAAAGAATTTTGGTAATTGATTAAATCCTCACCGACTAATCCAATCGGATCCCAGCAAAGCATTGTTGGAAAGTTTGGGTGGCGCACTTCCTAAAGCTTTTCCAAGATGAGATGGAGCCCAACTGCCAACTCCTAGTGCAGTCTAGCAACCCATGGGACATTCCTCATGATGTAGAGCACATCCTGGGGAAAATACGAAAGTTAAATGCATCAAGGGTCCCAGTGTTACACCTCGCCCTCGGCCGCGCCATGTTTCCAGGGTCCTGCCTCGTTGCTCTCGTACGAGCAAGAACAATCAGGGAATTTCGGGCAACACTAAAATAAGGGACAGGAAAGTGATCGCCCTTCATAAAGGGTTACGGCGCCGGCATGCGCCCTTCCTATCGCGCTGGCAGCTGCCATGGCAAATAACTACACGAACTACAACACCCAGAAAACCTGCTACGTTGTAGTTCTCGGCGTTGAGAGGGGAGCCTCATTTTCAAACGCTACGCCTCTTGTTGTTATTTATTCCACCGCGGCATACAGAACGCTGCTTCTGTTTAAAGTTACAACCGGCATACTTTCTGAAGTGCCCTCCCGGTATCTTGAATTGTGAAGTCCTTGTTTTCCCGTGTACCGACCCTGTCTGCACACGGACTCCTTATTCTGAATCCCCGATTGAACTGTTTTCTGACCACCCGTGTACCAGACCCCTTGCCTGCTTTCGGAACTCTTGGACACTGATTCTGCTGTGTTTCGTGACCGCTCGTGTACCAGACCCCTTGCCTGCTTTCGGAACTCTTGAACACTGATTCTGCTGTTTCGTGACCGCTCGTGTACCAGACCCATGCCTGCTTCCTGGACTCTGAGACAGTAACTACTCCGGTAAGAGAAACTCTAATTGGAACACCATTTTTTCTGTGGAATTCGACTTCCTAAGTGCATCTTCTGAACGCTTTGCTGTGGTGCACCATCCTGAAACCAGTGCGACCCTCGTTCCGTTCGGGGATAGCTACCTTACTAACCTCCCTATTTTTTATTTTATACTTTCGTTGTTTTCCAGGACTCTTTCTTCAATCCTATTTCCATCAGGGGTAAAGTATAGTTTTTCTTGGTTTTTCCATACTGCAGAATTATACGTTAGCCATATACTAAGACCTCTCTACTTTATAGGTTACTCCGGTTCCTTTGGCTTAAGGGGAGATTAAACCAGGTACTACTAAAGGGGAATAGTCTTGGGAATAAACCAGTTTCATTATTGGCAGATTAGTTACTTGTTTTCCTTTCCTTTACAGCCTGGGTTTGAGACGGTCGGTTCTCCCCGCTTTTTTGATCGATCGGTCCCCTTGTCTGTACAGTTCAGCAAGTGGTCATATCGGTTTAAAGAGCTCATTCCCTCACAGAGAGGAGGCTTGGGTAGGAGGCTCCAACCCTAGCTCCTTCAAGCAACTCCCCAGCAATAGAGGTCCGGCCTGTTTACGCACTCTCCATATCGGTGAGTAACAGAAACAGAAGCCATGGAAGAAGTCGATCCTTTAACCACCTTGGTCCGCCTGGTATCCGAACTTCGTTCTGATATGACAACCGCACATAGTGCTCTCCATCAAAGGATCGACAATTTGCAGAGTTTCCCAAGCCCCCACACCCTGGGGGTGGATACGTCTGCTGCTACGGCATCAGGTTCAACCGGTCCCATACCCTCTGCCTCTGGCTTTACGACTACCCCGGTGCTTATGGCTACTCAATTCCCACTGGCCCCCCCAGAACGATTCTCCGGGGATCCTAAACATTATCGCACGTTTATCAACCAGTGCAAGTTACATTTTCTCTGTCGGCCCACTGCTTTCCCTAATTCTACAACGAAGGCAGCTTTTGTTCTCTCTCATCTTGGGGGTACCGCAGCCGCTTGGGCTAATCCGTTACTGGAATCTAACAGTTACGTCCTATATGACTGCGATGCTCTCATCACGGCCATGAACAGAGTATTTGACACCCGCTATAAATCCCAGGCTACTGACCTGGAGTTCCTCAATCTGCGTCAAGGCACATCCTCTTTGTTTGCATACCTTACTAAATTCAATCAGTTGGCAGCTGAAACTGATTGGCCGGAGGAGGAAAAATCAGCCGTGTTTTACAAAGGGTTGTCAGAGGAATTGAAGGACGTTTTGGCCACAGTACCAGTGGTTCCAACCACTTTTGGTGAACTATTAGACCTGGTATTACAAATAGATGCTAGAAGAACCGAAAGAAGGGGTGAACGCAAGTCACCAGCCCCTGTTACTCTGCAGGTGGAACAGTCTTCTCCTTCTACTTCGCTTCCCGAACCTATGCAGATCGGGGCAGTAAGAGGTCCTTTGACTTCTGCACAACGGGATTATCGCAGAACGCATAATTTATGCATGTATTGCGGATCTGCTGAACACCTTCTGAAAGATTGCCCTAAGAGACCTGTCAAAAAGCCGGGAAACGCCAGAACCCGGCGATAGACAGGGTCCCTACGCCGGGGGTGCTTTCTTTGGACTCTCATGCTGCTGTTGCTATTCCTGTTAGCCTTCCTGTGGTATTTACCACTGATGATAGTACCTTTACTTCCTTGGCGATCATTGATTCCGGGGCCACCGGGAATTATATGGATTACGAATACGCCACAAGTAAGAACGTTTCGGTTGTCTCTAAAGCCCAACCCGAGGCTGTTCATGCTGTGGACGGTACATCCTTGGTCTCTGGCCTAGTTACACAAAATACCTCCTTAATTCATATGCAAACCAGGGAAGGACATGCTGAGTCGATCTCCTTCGATCTCATTAAAGCCCCTCAATTCCAGGTCATCTTGGGCATCCCTTGGCTGCAACATCATAATCCAGCCATCGACTGGACAAAAAAAACGGTGCAGTTTCCTTCCACTGAGTGTAACGAAAAGTGTTTCCTAGACACTAGTGTGTCCTCTGAGTCTTCTTGTCAAGCCTTGGTAGCATCTATGTCCATGATTGGAGCCATTACTAAATCTCCCGAAACCGAAATCCCTCCTGAATACAAGTCTTTCTGTGATGTGTTTGACAAGGGAGGGGCAGACCACTTGCCACCTCATAGGCCTTACGACTGCCCAATCGATTTACTGCCAGGTGCTAAGGTCCCGGCGGGTAGGGTCTATTCCCTCACGGTTCCAGAAGATAAAATATTAAAGGAGTATATTGACAAGGCATTGGCCACTGGGTTAATTAGACCTTCCAGGTCCCCTGCGGCTTCTCCGCTCTTTTTCGTTCCAAAAAAGGAGGGCGACCTCCGCCCCTGTATTGATTATCGGGCACTAAACGCGGTGACGGTAAAAAATCAATATCCCCTCCCGCTCATTTCAATACTCTTAGATCAGCTTGGTTCTTCTGTAGTCTTTACTAAGCTGGATCTTAGGGGTGCATATAATCTCGTTCGAATGCGAAAAGGGGACGAGTGGAAGACCGCATTCAAAACACGCTACGGACTGTATGAATATCTGGTGATGCCGTTTGGTCTCTGTAATGCCCCGGCTACCTTACCAGGCATTCATGAATGATATTTTCCATGACTGTTTGGATCAGTTTGTTGTAGTATATTTGGACGATATCCTCATATATTCACCCTCCAGTGAGGAGCACACGAGGCACGTGCAAATAGTCTTGCAACGGTTGAGGGAAAACCACCTGTTTGTCAAAGCTGAAAAATGTGTCTTCAACTCCACTGAAGTGGAGTTTCTTGGCTACGACCTGACTAGTAGGGGTATAAGGATGAGTCGCTCTAAAGTCAGGGCTGTATTGGATTGGCCTGTTCCTATGTCGATTAAAGCCTTGCAATCCTTTCTGGGGTTCTCGAACTTTTATAGGCGCTTCATCCGTTCTTTTTCTTCTATATCTGCGCCATTGACGGCTTTGACCAGCTCTAAGAAATCCTATCACTGGAACCAGGAGGCACAAAGAGCCTTTGACACCCTTAAGGCAGCTTTCACTTCCGCCCCAGTGTTACAGCACCCTAATCCGTTACTCCCATTTTTGGTGGAGACCGACGCCTCTGGCTCGGCTATTGGGGCGGTTCTATCTCAAAAGTGTCCGGATTCAGGGGAAGCCCATCCGATTGCATTCTTCTCAAGAAAATTGACGCCCTATGAGCGCAATTACCCAATCACAGAAAGGGAACTCCTAGCCATAAAAGACGCCTTTTCCGAATGGCGGCACCATCTTTTGGGGGCTCGACATCAGGTCACAGTTTTTTCGGATCATCGGAGCCTTTTGGCGTTTAAATCAATGAAATGTCTTACTGCACGACAGGCTCGCTGGCATCTTTTCTTTTCTCAGTTTTATTTTACCATCACATATCGCCCGGCACGATTGAATACTTGTGCAGATGCTTTGTCACGTATTGCCTCCCATTCTGACAACAAAACCTCTGACAAACCGCTCTTGTTACCACGTAACGTTGTTTGTGCCTGCACTCCTCAACCTAGCCTGCGGACTTTGGTTTCAGATTGGGTCTCCGAGCATAAAGAAGAATGTGAGAGACTTAATCTTGATGTGGTTCAAGGCCTACCCTACATCCAAGGACGCTTGTTTGTGCCTCCAGGACAGGCACGACTACGTGCTCTGGCCTGGTCTCATGATTCCCTATGTGCGGCTCATCCGGGTCAGCAAAAGACGCTGGAGGGATTACGCCGTTGGTCCTGGTGGCCTACCATGTCAAGAGATGTGATTGACTATCTGGCATCCTGTTCTATATGTTCCCAATGCAAGGTCTCCCGCTCCAAATCTGTGGGTTTGTTACGCCCTCTCCCTGTGCCTCACAAACCATGGTACATGGTTTCCATGGACTTTATTGTGGATTTACCTCCTGTGAAAGGTTTTGACACCATCTGGGTAGTAATTGATTACTTCACCAAGATGGCGTTGTTCATTCCATGTACAGGTCTTCCTTCTGCCGCTGTGTTGGCTTCCCTTTTTCTCCAGAACGTTTTTCGGTTCTTTGGATTGCCTGCCATCCTGGTTTCGGATCGTGGTTCTCAATTTACGTCACGTTTCTGGAGGGCTTTGACTGCTTCATTGGGTATTGACGATCGGTTCAGTTCTGCTTATCATCCTCAGTCAGACGGGCAAACTGAAAGGGTAAATGCCACCCTTGAACAATTTCTCCGGTGTCTCTGCCTTCGTTTCCAAGCATCCTGGTTGACGATGCTTCCCTCTGCCGAATTCGCTTACAACAATTCCATGCATACCGCCTCAGGGGTTTCCCCGTTTTTTGCCCTATACGGTTGCCATCCACGATCTTTACCGTTTGATCCTACGCTTCCCATTGATAACCCGGCAGCTCGGGACTGTGTAAGGGAATTGGTGACGACCCGTAGTACGGTTCGCTCTCATCTGCTTCTAGCTCAGGCCAGGGCAAAGAAAAATGCTGATCGTCACAGAAAACCGGCACCTACTTACAAGGTGGGCATGAAAGTTTGGTTGTCCACCCGTAATTTACGGATTCCTGGCAAACGCTTGTTGTTACCTAAATTCGTGGGTCCTTTTCCCATTATTGAGATCATTAATCCAGTGGCTGTACGCCTTTCTTTACCTTCCTCGTGGAATCAACATCCGGTATTCCACGTATGTCTCCTGAAGCCTTGTCCTCCCTCTGTTCGGCTACCCGATCGCCCTCCTCCGATTCAAGTGGATGGGGATGAGGAATACGAAGTGGCGGACATCCTGGATTTCCGTCTCCGTAGGGGGCGCCCCTTTTATTTGGTGGATTGGAAGGGTTACGGTCCCGAAGACAGGTCCTGGGAGCCCTTGTGCAATATACATACTCCGGCTCTCTTGCGCCGTTTCCATGCACGGAGGGGGTCTGCGCCGCCTTTGGGGGTGGATGCTGTTACACCTCGCCCTCGGCCGCGCCATGTTTCCAGGGTCCTGCCTCGTTGCTCTCGTACGAGCAAGAACAATCAGGGAATTTCGGGCAACACTAAAATAAGGGACAGGAAAGTGATCGCCCTTCATAAAGGGTTACGGCGCCGGCATGCGCCCTTCCTATCGCGCTGGCAGCTGCCATGGCAAATAACTACACGAACTACAACACCCAGAAAACCTGCTACGTTGTAGTTCTCGGCGTTGAGAGGGGAGCCTCATTTTCAAACGATACGCCTCTTGTTGTTATTTATTCCACCGCGGCATACAGAACGCTGCTTCTGTTTAAAGTTACAACCGGCATACTTTCTGAAGTGCCCTCCCGGTATCTTGAATTGTGAAGTCCTTGTTTTCCCGTGTACCGACCCTGTCTGCACACGGACTCCTTATTCTGAATCCCCGATTGAACTGTTTTCTGACCACCCGTGTACCAGACCCCTTGCCTGCTTTCGGAACTCTTGGACACTGATTCTGCTGTGTTTCGTGACCGCTCGTGTACCAGACCCCTTGCCTGCTTTCGGAACTCTTGAACACTGATTCTGCTGTTTCGTGACCGCTCGTGTACCAGACCCCTGCCTGCTTCCTGGACTCTGAGACAGTTACTACTCCGGTAAGAGAAACTCTAATTGGAACACCATTTTGTCTGTGGAATTCGACTTCCTAAGTGCATCTTCTGAACGCTTTGCTGTGGTGCACCATCCCGAAACCAGTGCGACCCTCGTTCCGTTCGGGGATAGCTACCTTACTAACCTCCCTATTTTTTATTTTATACTTTCGTTGTTTTCCAGGACTCTTTCTTCAATCCTATTTCCATCAGGGGTAAAGTATAGTTTTTCTTGGTTTTTCCATACTGCAGAATTATACGTTAGCCATATACTAAGACCTCTCTACTTTATAGGTTACTCCGGTTCCTTTGGCTTAAGGGGAGATTAAACCAGGTACTACTAAAGGGGAATAGTCTTGGGAATAAACCAGTTTCATTATTGGCAGATTAGTTACTTGTTTTCCTTTCCTTTACAGCCTGGGTTTGAGACGGTCGGTTCTCCCCGCTTTTTTGATCGATCGGTCCCCTTGTCTGTACAGTTCAGCAAGTGGTCATATCGGTTTAAAGAGCTCATTCCCTCACAGAGAGGAGGCTTGGGTAGGAGGCTCCAACCCTAGCTCCTTCAAGCAACTCCCCAGCAATAGAGGTCCGGCCTGTTTACGCACTCTCCATATCGGTGAGTAACACCCAGGCCCGGATGGCTTGACCAATCCCATCTTGAAGGAGCATCCAGAGCTCTGGGCTTTGTTCATTCATCACTTGTTTGAACAAATCACTTGAACCCACATGATTCCCAACTTGTGGGGAAAGTCTATAGTAGTTCCCACCTTTAAGAGTGGACAGAGAGACAACCCCAGGACCAACCGTCCAATCGCTCTTTTAGATGTGATTGGGAAGATTTTCAGTTCCTTAGTCCTTGACGGCCCACAAGCCTGGACCTCAGCAACGGGATGTAATGACCCACTACAAACTGGCTTTGTCAAGAACAGCTGCCTACATCTTTCTCTTGAGTACATTGGTGGGAATGGTGCATGAGGTTCGCCCAAAGATTCTTCGTGTCCTTTGTAGATCTTATCCAAGCGTTCGACCAAGTTAAGAGACAGCCCTGTGGGAAAAACTGGCTATGCGAAACTGTCCGACATCAGTGCTTGAACCTCTGACTGCACTTCACTCGAACACCTCTCTGAGAGTACGTTTAAACCAATCAGGAATACTAACAGAACAGCAAAAGGTGTGAAACAAGGCTGTCTCCTTGCCCCAGCATTGTTTAATTTTGATCTGTCTGGTCTCCAGTATTTTGAGCCAATGACTCGAACATTTCTACCGACTATAGTGGGTGTGCGTCTTACCATTCTGCTGTATGCTGACGGTCTGGTCTTAATAGACCAAACCCTGGTGGGTTTACACCGTCAGCTGGACAGCCTCCAAATCTACATCAATAAGAACGACCTGGAGATAAATACAGAGAAAACAAAAATGATGTGCTTTGAAAAATCAAGGAAACACAATGAGAAAATGAAATGGTCCCTGGGCCGCACATCGATTGAACAAGTAAATTACTTAAAATATCTAGGAGTCATGCTTAACAGCACAGTAGAATCTCCAATTTTAGATCTTCTTTGTGAGAAAACTAAAGTCGCTAGCCAGTCAGACGATCATAATCATCAAGAAATATGGACCCTTCTCCTTATCACTAGTCTTGAACTACAAGTCCAAAATAGTCCCTTCGCTTACCTATGCTGCTGAAGCCATGCTGACCATCCCAGAGAAAACATGGTTCCTACTTCAGGGCCTTTTTTGGAAGAGAGTATTGAGACTCCCAAAGTCAACTCCTATGGCTACCATATGCAGAGAATTGGGTCTCCTCTCTCTTCGAGCAACAGTAGAGTGGAATAGTTTGGCCCTGTTTGGAAAAGCAATTCTACCCCCTCGGCCAAAAATCTTCGAGATAATCAATAAAGAACTGACAGGAGGAAATAATAGACGCCTGCAAAGATGGGCGCATAATAACAGATCCAAACTGGAGGCAATTGCATGCACTGAAGATGATTTGATGACTAATCCCATGAGAGTGAAAAGAAGAATGGGAGAAAATTACTGGATTCAAACCCTTGCTGCTGCCTCTGGGTACAAGTTGACAGCAAACCTACCATCGGAAGGAAGAAAGATGAATCTCCTTCCGAGATACTTGGCAAAGTTCCCTAGTCGATTTCACTGACATCAGTTTTTACAAATTCGTTTGAATCTCTTTCCTACTAAGGAGATAATTGCAATAAGATCAAAATCAGACCAAAACAGATGCCGATTTTGTAAAGGGGATGATCAAGTGGAAAATTTGAAAAGTCTTCTGATCTACTGTCCAGGCTAAACTAAGGAGCGAACCAAAATACTCGGGCTACCATCTGGCAAAATTTCCCTCGTACGATGCTGAGGATTGGTGGGCAAGCCTAATATGTGGGGATAAGACCATATTTGTGATAGCATTGGTGGCATTCATAGTCAAAATATTGCCTGAACAAGGCGATTAGCTGGAACACTTAATGGAATGACGCATTGGGGATATGGAACTGATCGTTTGTTTGTCTGTAAGAGAAACCAGTAGAAAGATTTTGTAAACCTTGTATATCAATTAAAGCAAATACTATTTTTTTTTAAATTCTTTCTTGAACACTTCTTTCGCATACATCATTGTCCCACACCCCTTTCTATTTAGAAGTAAGGATTGGCAATTGGTTTATTAGTATAGGCCCTTATATTTTAACAGAGACTTGACTACTTATTATTTGATGGTCGTAGCTTGCTCCCATACTTAGATTTAGGTGGCGTTCAACCAACCCATTTGACGTTCAATGAACACCTTGAACTGTGATCACTTGTGTCTTTCTTCACTGTTTGATACCATGCCTTCCTTACACTTCCCACCGAAGTAGAGTATCACTTGTGAGGGCAATGGATTTCTTAGAACACACCCGTTCGACTCTGGATGATATAAAGATGTTTTTTTGTGTTTGATTCCACACTCTCTAAAATATCTCCCAAAACATCCACTAGTAAATTGTGGCCCATTGTCCATGAGGATACTCTATGGCACCCCTTCCCTAGCAAATACCTGTTGTAACTCCTTCACCATGGCTTCACTGGATATCTCTCTTATCACACTAAACTCACACCAACGTGAAAATAAATCTATTATCACAACCACAAACCTTCCTCTTCCATAGCCTAGATGAACCGGGCCCAGAATGTCCATGGCAAGATCTCTCCAAACACCACTTGGCACATCTACTTCTACAAGGGGTTGTTGCCTTGCAACCTCTCCTTTACCAACCTTTCTACACATGGGACACTTCTGCATTCTTCTTTCTATGTCTCTATCAAAACCAGGCCACCAATAATCATTACTCAGAACACCCTTCATTTTGGTAACACCTATGTGACCCATATGTGCTAAATCAACTACTCTATTCTGCAACAATCTAGGTACAACGGCACGTTCCCACCTGAACAAAATGCCATCCATATTACTAAGTTCATTCCTGACTTCCCAAAATGGTTCAGTGGCTGGACCCAAATCTGCCTTTCTGGGCCACACACCCGATTCCACATACGTCTTGACCAACGTTAAACACTCATCTTAAGCAGTTTCCTCCAACCACTCTTCCTTAGATACAATTCCATCAGAATTTACAAAACCATTTCCATTTCCTCATTCTCACTATCCATATTGGATTCAACCTTCCTTCTCAATCTAGACAAACAATCCGCTAAAATATTTTCTTTTCCTGGTATCATCTTGACATCAAATTCATGACATTGCATGCGGGTAATCCATCCCGCAACTATTATGGATACTTTATCCAATCCTTTGTTTTTTCCAGAATTTCTTTTAAAGGCTTATGATCTGTACGTAACTCGAAGCATGAGCCCCAAATAAAGTTTCTAAACTTCTCCATTGCCCAATAACAGGCCAATGCTTCTTTTTCCAATACAGAGTAACGACACTCCGCCCCTTTCAGACCACGCAATGCATGCACAATAATGTGTTCCTTTCCTTTCTCATCCAGCTGGGACAATTCCCACTTCAGATGCATCCACTGTGACTACACTCTGACAACGTGTATCAAAATGCCCTAGCGGCTGGGCCAAATCAATTTCCTTTTTCAACCTTTCGAACTCCTCCTCACACTTGCGTAACCACACAAATTCACAACCCCTCTTCAGTAGTTTACTCAATTCAACAACCTTGCTGGAATAATTGCGCACAAACGTTTGATAAAATTCAGTAATTCCCAAAAATGACCTAAATTGAGCCTTGTCATCTGGGCTCTTTATATCTTTTATGGCACTCACTAGACTTTCTTTTGGCCTTACCCCATCAGATGTTACTTCGTGTCCTAAGTATTCAACTTTTTCTACTCCAGTTTTACACTTCTCTTCTCTCAACACAATACCACTGCTCTCAAATATCTTCAACACTCTATCCCGGATGTGACCATGCTCCTCCACGTTTTTCCCACACACTAAGACATCATCCTGGAAACAATATGCTCCTCTAATATGTCCTACTAACCTATCCATGATCTTCTGAAACACAGCTGAAGCCGACACCAAACCAAAGGGCATACGCTTGAACTGGAAAACTCCCTCATGGGTGACAAATGCTGTCAACTTCCTGCAACGCTCCTCCAATTCCACCTGGTGGTACGCGGAAGACATGTCTAACTTGGAAAATATTTTCGCCTGGGCAATTCTTGCCAGCATTTCTGACATATTTGGGAGGGGATGTCGATCTACCATAACACATTTGTTTAGTTGGCGTAAATCTACACACAAACTGAGTTCTCCAGAACTCTTCTTGACAACAACTAACGGCGAGACCCAATCCACACCCCCTGCTCTCTCAATAACACCTGATGACAAAAGTTTAGTAAGTTCCTCCTTGACTCCTTCCCTCACTACTAAGGGTATCGGCCTCAATTTTGCTGCTATAGGCACACTTCCTTTCCTTGGTGTTGTATACCCTTTATTTTACCAATTCCCTTTTTAAAAACGTTGGGATGTCTGCTCACGATTGATTCACCTATCTGTAACACTTGTTCCCTAGCATTGGGATCTAACTTGATATTTAACTTTTTCTGTTCCCTCCAACCCAATAAAGTGAGACCTCTTTTGGTTACATAGATCTTTCCTGTACACTCTCTATTCTTAAATTCAAATTGATTAACACTGTAACCTAACAAATCAATTGGCTCTTGGTTCTAACCACCAGGTCTAATGTCGGGCTTCAAGAGTTTTTGCACATCACCCTTTACATCCCTCTCATATACCTCTCTTGACATAAGTGTGAATTTCGATCCTGAGTCAGCCATCATGCATACTTCTTTCCCATTGACTTTAATGTTTGCATACGGCCTCTCACGCTCATCATCATTTGCGCCATCCACAGCATTAATAGTGTTAACAATAATGTTTTCTAGAGGAACATCATTCTTGTCGTCTGATGATCTTCTTCCTTCTTCCTCGGTCACGTATAATAGCTTCTTCTGATTGTTCTGGTAGTTCTTGCAGCAATTTGCAAAATGGACCCCTTCTCTTACACTTGGCACATGTTGCTCTTCTTCCTGGACATATCACTGAGGCGGTAAAGTGTGTGTTGCTAGCACATCGATAACATAGGTGTTCTTCCTTTTCCACTTTCTCTCCTTTTTGCTTATATGTTTTAGACTCGCTGCCACCTCGTTGGGGAGGCCTCTCTTTGTCCTTATTCTTTTTCTTGTTTTTTGTTCATTGACACTCAACACTTCCGCCTTAGAGTCATTATTCTCTTCCTTGGCTAATTTCGCTATACATGCTAGGGAATGTTCCACCCTGCTGGTGATATTCAACACCTCATCCAAAGGGGGCTCATCCTTGAGCCATAGTTCCTTGCGGATGTGGTCGGAACAACAGTGTGTCATGGATTGGTCACGTAGATGTTCATCATACGCATCTTGAAACTTTCATGACGATGCTAAATGGCGACGGTCTGTAACATACACTTCTACTGATTCCCCAGTTTCCTGTACTCTCATGCGGAAATTGTATCCCTCAAGAATTGTGCTGGTTTTTGGGTTAAAGTGTAAGTCCATTTTCGAAAAGGCATGATCCAACTCCGACATGGCATCTCCTTCACCATCCCTTGCGATCTGTGGAAGCATCTCAAAAATCCTTTGGCCTTTGTACCCTAAATGATGCATCAACAAAGCAAGTTTTCTTTCATTGGAAAAAGCATTTCCACCCATTGCCTTTAAGTAATGAGAAAACCCCTTATTCCATTGGGCCCACTTGATCTTTGCTGGACCCGGAGTCGCCATAAACATAGGTGGCCCATTTACATTTGACATGGCAATGTTTCCAGGTATGTTCTGGACGTTGCACGGTAAACAAATATGTTTGACTTGTTGCTCTGTTATATATTACTCTGCTGTTCCTGGGGTTTTCCCTTTTTATATTCTTTAAACTTCTGCGCTTTACTTTCCTCTCCTCTTGTGGCTTAAAAGTACAATAGTTTTCTTTCTTCCCTTACAGCTGCCCTTCTGTGCCTGTAGCTGCAAACGTGCTTAATGCCCTCCGTTTTTAACTGTCCCTCTATTAGTATGCTGTGTCACTCTGGTTCTTGCTTGCCTTCTGTGCTTGTTACTTTTAGTTGAGGTAGTATGCTTCTTCACCTCCTTTTTTGTATATATATATATATATATATGTATATATATATATAATACGCTCTGGCCTTTCAATATCTTCACCCCTCCTCCGGTAATCCTAACTCCCAACGCACGCTTTTGAGATGCGCGCGTATACCGTGAAATATGGTAGAAGGAGCGGCTCGCTGGTGGCCTGCGCGTCGGGCCTGCGCGTTGGCCGGGAGACATCTAACGCAAAATGGGAGGGGAGGAGGGGACTTGCATGCGCCGAGGGAGCTGGGGAGAGGGACTGCGGCGGGCCCGCACTTACTTGGAGGGGCAGCTGCAACGTTCCACGGAACGGAGCGGCCGGTGGAAGATACACTGCAGGGTACCTTCCGAACCTGCCGGAGGTCTTCTGATCACAGAGATCCTCGTCGCCAATGTTAAGTATATAACTCCGAAATGCAGATAGGAGTAATTATACTGTTTATTTAAGATTGTATCTACAATGAAGACCTCCAGAATTAACAGCACTTTCACATACTGAGGCAGGCAGCACTGACAAGCCTAGGGCACAGTATATCTAAAGTAAACACCTACATCATAATACTATGGAACGCTGACTCATGAGCCAGCAAAGCAGGCACTGCATATTTTATATCTAAAGCATATTAAAGCTATCACATCAATCAAGAAAGCACATACATGTATATACATATTCACAAATGACATTTATGGCTAGTTCACATAAGATGAAAATATAACTCTTTAAAGTAACATATAATCATTTAAAGATACAACTATAACAGGTTTATTAGTATAGGTCCTTTTATTTTAACAGAGACTTGACTACTTATTATTTGATGGTTGTAGCTTGCTCCCATGCTTAGATTTAGGTGGCGTTCAATGAACACCCTTGAACTGTGATCACTTGTGTCTTTCTTCACTGTTCGATACCATGCCTTCCTTACACTTCCCACTGAAGTAGAGCACCACTTGTGAGGGCAATGGATTTCTTAGAGCATTCTTTCAATTCATAAAACATTCTAGTTTTTTTAATATGTATATAAAAATTGATGTTCTGTGAAGGGCAGAGAGGAAGGCTTGAAGGGCAGGCAAATCACTCTTAATGTGAGTATGTTGATGTGACTGAGGGGCGCCTGTGTTGATAGACCTCACATGTGGACATTGCAGTCTCTTAGGCATGCATTAGCCTGCAATGTCACTCAGTGTGCAAGACATTTGTGGCATATGCTGTTGAATAACGTATCCAATGTTGCCCACCACCTGAGTGAATCTTCAGCTCTCTGGGAGGTCGGGGGCAGCAAAGACTCTTGTTCTCGCAGTTTCCTGTTGTTTGAGCCCACTTTACAAGAATGTACTGCTTTAAGGATCCAAAGTGGAGGTGAGCGATTGGATTCCGGGAGATGCACAAGGAAATCGGACCAAACAGGTAAGCCACCTTGCAACCATTTGGATTTCCCTCCTGTGAAGAGGGTTTTTTAGAACCTTATTGGTGCAAGGTTCTCAGTAGACAACCTTGGTGTACCTTCAAGGCTTGCACAAATTCGAACCTCTCACTTGGTAGAGTGACTGAGTAGTAAGACTTTGATTAAAGAGGTCGAGAGATTTGTGTAAACTAAGTACAGTTACCATGCAGCACAGGTTGTCAACCAATAGACTGTCCACACCAATAAGTATCAAAGAAATACTTGTTTATTAACAGCAAAGTTTCATTAAGCTAGAATATGACAAGGCAAGTTAAACTGCATTTACATATACACAATCGCAACACTGGTGTAGAGCTGGGAAACCTAACACTTCATATACAATACAATTATTAAGTATTACACTCTTAAAAGGCTTAAGTCAGTGGAAAAGAGCTGTTGGAGCATATCAACCGTTTAAAATGATAAGATACATCAACACTTAGAAAATAAATATAGCAGTCCGACCCTACCCTAAGAACAAATGTTCAAGCATGTAAGGTAATTAACCACTTTGAATACTTAGGGTGAGTTTAGAGCAATTCTGGTATATGGAAGTATTAGGTAAAATTGAATATTCAGTATGATTTTATAGTGACAATTATTAATATGGGAATTACAGGTTTCCTATCGAGGGAAAATGGCAGCTAAGCTACCACTCTATGGAAACGTCACAAAGGATTCCTAATCCCAAATTCCACCACCGAAGATAAGGCCAGGGTACCTGCAGGATAGACTTTGTGCCGTGTAGGTTTAAATGGGGAACAGGACAGGTCACAAAAATGCTATTCAGCCTGACCAAGAACATGAGCACCCTTAGGCTTTAGGGGCGACTGTTCTCACTGTTGGTCTAGCATTGTGTGTCCAGTTATTGCCTGTGCAGAGGTTCTTCATTTGAAGCTGGGTCTAGTTAGTTGGCAGTCCCAGTCTCTGGTCTTGACCTCCCATTCAGGATTTATTCCAACAGGAACTCAGGCTTTCAGTGAAGAGGGACCTTTCCTTCAGTACCCACAGTGAAGATGGACTCCAGTTATGCAGCAGCCAAGAGATGTAGTCGTCGTTACCAAGCACGGAACTTCAGGTGAATGTGAGGGAGGGCAAACAAAGGACTTCAGAAAAGTTGCTCTTCCTGGGGGAGAGCAACATCATAGCTTCGCAGTCTGTGTCCCTCCAAGAGTTCAACTGGCATTTTGCATAATACTGGAGACTGATTGGATGTCTCAGAACAGAGAGGTCACCAATCTGTGTGTCCAGCAATGGCACCTCGGGTTTCTGGAGCTTCGAAAGGACCTTCAGCAACGTGCTGGGCAATGAACCAGTTGTTCTCACCTACTCAATGGGAGGGGGGCACTATGACGGATTTCCCAGAATTTGTTTATGGGGGAAATCCCCCCACTCCTCATTCCTCCGTTCTACATTTCCACCTGCCCTGCCACTATCCAAAATCACATTTAAAAATCACCATATCCTGGGCCCCCATGAAAATGGAGCAAAAATGTTAAAATGGCTCTTCACCAAATGCAGTAAAATGGCTGTGGTGAGTTGGGCGGGTACTGCGAAAAAGAGCAGAGTGTTGCTGTCCCGGAGTTGGCTTTGGCAGTACCTTCTACAGCACCATCTTCCAGACACCCACTTTAATCTCATGTCTTTTGGATCTTCGTTCCACTGGTGGACTTGCAAAGGGCTCCAGATCACCCCCTGATATACAGAAACGTGGGCTGAGGTGACTTCTTGCCACCTATCGGAGGATCTGCAACATTCAAACTCTGAGGGGCATTCCAATCATGTTTGGCCAGCTCTGCCACAATAATTACGTCACCCTGGCTTAGATGTGGATTGGAGTATCTAGGACTCCATGTCGAGTTCAAACCAGTTCCTGGCACCCAAAGGCTACTTCCCTGGCTCAGGCCAGAGCCTGCGAAGATCATGACCGTACATGGCCATTTCCTACTACTGCCCGGGAAGAAGATGGCCAACTAAGACAGTGAGCTAAAAAAACAGGGCTTAAACAATAAGGTAACCAGTTTTTGCCATGGTAGAGGTAAAATAGCTACAGCGCGGTATAAAAGTAAAGGTGCACAGGAGTGCACCCAAACAGTGAAAACATAAGGTACCACTAGCAGCAGTCTGGGCTACTCAGAGTATGGGATAACCCATGTAGTAAAAAGAAAGGGGAACCAAGGGTCCCCTGCACTACTGTCCATAAAGGAGCTACTTGCACTACAAAGTAGACCTCGATGGGGGTCTGAGTTGACCAACATAGGTAGCCTTGAGGACTCCCCAGAGCCCTCAAAGCGATATGTGTAAAGAAAGGGAGTGCGGTTAAAAATACCTCACTCACTAAAATATGTCAAGATCGCAAAGTGAGCAGATATGCATGGGGTTCTCTTTAAAAGAGATGGGAAAGCTGCAAAAAGAGACAGCTTTCCAAGCACTCCCATTATAAATACCTGTTACTTTGTAATGTCAAGCACCTGTCCATTGAAAGGTGAAGTTTCTTTGGAATTGTGCTTATTGTCTCCCCTGCAGAGGCTACTCATAGTGGTGTGACAAACTCTCAGGTCTCGCGCTAGAGGATCTGCAGGCTCCCCAGTCTGATCCTAGCCTACTTTGCTAAAGAGCCCATACAGCACTGGAAACCCATACAGCACTCTCTGGAAAGAACTGTTACACATGTTTTGGAACCTAGATCCATGTAATGACCCAAAAACCCTTTCTAGTCTGCCTGCAGTCAATATTACAAGCAACAGGAACTGCCTATTTATGGAAGGGAAAACAACTTGTTTAAAGGGTAGCTTAAATCCCTGGTCTCGTCTGCCAAAGGGATCGCTCCCACGTACCCCCGCAAGCAAAGCTTTGTAATGTTGACAAAATGGTTTGAACAGAGACAACGGGGGTCATTACAACTTTGTCAGTATCCTGGTGGTAAATCCACCAGGATACGGCAAACTGAAATACCAATACCGCACCTTAGTCCGGCGGTATTACCGCTGGATTATAGGTGCCGGTTTCGTGTGTAAATCCCCATTCCATGGACTCCATTGGACTCCATGGGGGATTTTCCCGGTACTACAGGTGCCTGTAATACCGGTGATCTTTGCCAGTAGGGTGGCAGGATTACCTCCAACCCCACCTGCAGGTGCGGAACCGTGCCGATATACGTTAATGTCAGCACTTTAGCAGTACTCGTTCGTGCAGGTGGCCACACGTCCAGATCGCTTGGGTTTGTGGAAACCGGCATAATGCTAGGAGGCATCCAATCACCAACCACGCATCAGAAGGAGTGTGAGCCTCTGCGAAGTGCTGTAGCCACTTACTCTGCAAATATGAATCCAAGATGGCGGCCCACCCACTTAAAGTCTTGGGTCATCAACGAGCGGTAAAGCACTCACCCCAAAAACTGGGGAGCTCATATTTCCCCAGCAAGCATGCCAACCATAGCGCTCACTCACAATGTACTAGCATCTATCACCATGCAGATGGACCAACTATCATTTGTGAGATTAGCTAGACCAGCGGCCTATGGAAACATTTAATTGACACTTCTACTATCCGCTCACCCAGATGATTCCCACATTTTGCTGTTCCTTACAGTAACATATTTCTGTCACTATCACATTGCAACATTGGCTTTGTATTCTGTGGGACTAATTTGAGACTGAAACTGTTTATCTTGCCATTAAGGTTTTATGAAGAAAACATCTGCGAGAGCCCTGACTCTACGCACATTTACTGGGATTTTCAGTATTATCAGGCTGTTATCTATGTGTACGGTGGCTCGAAAGCCCGCCAGGGGGCAGTAGCGTTTCAGGCCTGCTTCAGTATTTTGGAAGTGTCTGGCTTTGGCTTGAGTCATTGGGCCTCATTACACGGAAGGTGGTGAACCATGGCGCTATTAGCGCCATGGTTCATGCCGGTAAAATACCAGCACCGCCTTGGTGGAAAGAGGAATTACCGCCCCATTCCAAGGTTGGCGGGGCGGTAATTTCCCCTTCCACCATTGCCCTTCCCCATTCCCATTTTTGCCCCATAGGGCTCTATGGGAATGGGGAAGGCGCTAATTACGGTACCGCAAATTGCGGTACCGTAATTAGCTCCACTTGTCCCTTTGCGGGTTGGTTTTTAACGCCTGCAAAAAGCAGGCGTTAAATTCCCCAACCAGCAAAGGGACCTCGTAGTAAGGCGGTAAGGATTTACCGGTACCGGTAAAATACTGGTACTGGTAAACCCTTACCGCCTACCGTGTAATGAGGCCCATTGTTCTTTATTTGTGTATGCTTCTAGCAACAAATGTATTTATTTCTTCCTGCTTTTCAGGGTAGGAGTCCGTACTTTTCAACGTGTTTAGTTTTCTGGTGGACCGTTCTATGGGAAAGGATGGCAAATTCTACTTCTTGCAACAATGAGAACATGACTAATTTGGCACTGTTTTGCATCCTATCATGTACACTGACTGTGTGGCTTAGCTCTCTACGAATGCAGCAGGACTTTCAGTCCTAATTTGAATTTAATGTGGTGTTTAGCTAAATGGCACAAAAATAGAACCTTATTCGGTGAAAACGGTTGCAATTTTAAGGCGTCAGAAGAGTATTTCTGAAATCAATAACTAATGTATTTTGCTGTTACGATTTCTGCTTTGTGTTTGGCAGCATAAAGCTCACAAGAGCGTTGGCCTAATGAAATCTAACTCTGTAATAACCAGGAAACTGTGACGTTGTAATGTTAAAACTTCAAACGTATGAAACTTGAGCAGCTTGTACTTTCGTCTACGTTCAAAGTGTAACGCTTGCCTTTCAACAGGCGCTGGGGTGCTCGACCCTCAAAAGCATGCAAGTGACTGTTTACCCTGCAGGTGGCCAAGTCTAAGGAAGAGAGCGAAGGACTGATGACCATTGTCCTGTAGTAAAATCCTGATTTCTTTGTTTCTTGATTTTGCCTGTGCCTGACCTCAATTAAACCAAACCCCATAGCATTTCTGCTTGCTTATTAAAGGCCTCTGAACCTCGCACCTTGGTATTGAGTTGTCTGTTGATCCCTGTCCGTGACACTGTTCACCTGCAGTACCCTTCCTGTTTCCTCTTAAGTAAGAGCTCCTTCATCAACAAATCATTCTGGTGGGGAAAATGTGGAAGCACTGGCATCAAAGTAGGTACAATGCCTCTAGCACAGGCACTTTGAAAAACTCTTTTAAACTGAAGGAAGGACCAAATAACTTGAAATAGTCCTCTCCCGCTGTAAATAGAAGATCATTCTTATAGTTATCCCTCACAGGTTTAAGAAAATATGCATTTCTTCTTTAGAGCACTGTTTAATTACATTTGTCAAGCACACAACACTTGAACCCAGCTTCAGGGCACAGTGCATGAAACAAACTGTATTTGTACTCCGTATTGCTCAAGCAATAGATGTCATAGTTGATTGAAGTGTTGGCACGTTTACATTCTTCCTTTTGATGAATGGTTTTAGGCATTTTTGGTCCTTTTTCATTTGGGAGGATCTACTTGCAGTTAAAGAGTCAAGTGATGTGACAGTCTCTGCTATGCAATATCCTGTCTGGAATGATTATGACAAACTGAAGACTGAACCCTAGATCCTCAGGATGCACCTTTGCCTGAAGAGATTACTTCCCTGAAATGTCACAATTCAGGGATCAAAAATAGCTGGGAATAAATAGCTCCTGCTGGTTTCCTTTAAGAGCAAGGTTAGCTTGACACCAACTGCTCCCTGTAGCTACTTTTGATTTCTGTAAGGGTGTCGAAGAAGGATGCTGACACACAGTGGCATTTTGTTTGGTAAAATCTTTTATTTATAAAAAAAAAAGAAACCCTCACTATTTTCTAAGAGGGGCTTCTGTGCCTCAAACTAACACTAAAGGATCTGTCAGAACGTCAGTCAAAATCAAACTCCACCTTCTTGTGTCACAACATACGTCTATCTTTTACATTTGTAAGGAACTCATGGTGGCAACAGTAAAGACAGACACAAGTGATCACAGTTCAAGGGTGTTTATTAAACTGTATAATGGGTGACAAAAACGCCTAATCTAAACCTAAATCTAAGATGGGAGCAAGCTACGACCATCAAATAATAAGGCAGTCCTAGTGGTGTCTTATCAAATAAAAAGGGCCTACTAAATTACAAAGTAGTGTGGGATAATGTTCACAAGAAAAGCAATAAGTGTTCACCAAATGATAAGTCAGGATGGTAGGGCTGGGGTCACCCTTCCTCACGTTTTTAACACGGGACAAGGCAGGGTCTTTGAGCACAGCACACTCCTGGGCCTCGCCAGCGCGAGGTTACAGTTCCCTTTCAACAATGCCAGGACCTTCTGGGGCCAAGTCTCTTTCTTGCAAAGTATCTTGCCTTAGAAGGCCTGCTGAACGATAAACAATAATACAAAATGTTCCTTTGGTAATCCTTCACATTTGGCGATTGCTCTTCGCCCCTTGAATCCCCTAAGCCGGGCTCTATTTGCTTCTTGTAAAATTAGCCTCCCTCAATGGGGTTCACTATGGCTTTCACTCAAAATCGTAGCATTCAAACAATCTGAATGTCCTTTTGAACCACTATCCATTGTGGACATCCCTCAGCCGGGTTCACACTTTTCATCACAATGTTCATGGGTATATACCTCTTTACCCTCAATTCGTAGGCATCCCTCTGTCGGGTTCACATTTGCCAGTTTCACAGTTCAATCAGTTTTCTACAATGTGTCTGTAGGAATCAAGAGTCGGACCAGGTGGTTAGTTGCTGAAATTGTGCTTTATTCTTGTAATTTAACCAAATGAAATTATAGTCAATTGTTAGTTGCTGAGAGTTACTTCACTTCTCTGGCCGCTTTCCAGGAATATAACCTTCCTTCCTAAGCCTCTTGGGTGTCCGGATAGGCCCACCAGTCGTTCCTTCGCTCTTCGTCCTCTCCGTATGACTAGAAAAGGAAACAACAACACGTTGATCAGTTCCCGGTCTTTTATGTGTTGTGAGTGACTTGTTTCCCCTCCAATAGGGACCTTCCCCGTCTATCTGGCTTTTTATTGGCTGATCCTGCCACATCCCCCCTCCTTTAAAGGCTGCCGTCTGGGTCCGTGTTTCCTGATTCTCCCGCCTGCCAGGGGAGTCCCGTCCACTTTCCCGTCTGTGCCCCGAGGCCCCTCCCCCTCTGGAAGACCTCGGCGTCCCTCCTTCCTCCTGCATTGGTGTCCACGCTCGCCCGCTCCTGCCGAGCGAACTGCACCCGCAGAGCGGCCCCTCCCGTCTAGCAAGCCGCCTCTCTCTTCTTGCCTGTTCCGGCGGCGAGAGGAACACGCCGGGGTGCGCGTGTTTTGGCTGCGCGGCGGGCCGCGGTTCCCGCGTCCTCACCGTCTCCAGCCCTGATCCCCGGTCACCACCTGCGACGGCCGCCACGGCGAACCAAGGTAAGGGCTGGCAGAATGAACGGGCAGCTTCCTCCTCGTGGTACACTGCCACGACCCCAGGTTCTCCCATTTCCCCTCGCCTGACGGGACCCACCTCACAACTCCCCATCACAAACCCTGGCCGATTGGGCAAGGGAGTATTCCTGGACAGATAGTCGGCCACCAGTTGGAATCCGGCTGGCTTGTGTACGGTAAGGAAATCGAATGGTTGCAGTGACAGGAACCAGCGAAGGACACGCTGGTTGGTATCCTTATGCTTGGCGAGCCATCGTAGGGGTGCGTGGTCAGTATATAACGTAAAGCAGCGACCCAAGAGATAATACTTGAGAGATTCTACAGCCCATTTGATAGCCAAACACTCCTTCTCAACAGTCGAATAGGCCTCCTCGTGAGGAACGAGTTTCCTGCTTACGAAACAGACCGGTTGAAGTTCACCATCATCTTCCTGTGAAAGTACCGCACCAAGACCATGGTTCGAAGCGTCTGTCTGCAGAAAAAAATGGTTACGGAAGTCGGGGCACCGGAGTACCGGATTCGAGGTAATCCTTTGCTTTAGGACCTCGATAGCTCCCAAAGCCGCAACATTCTTGGATAGATCAGGAGACCCTTTATTTCTTAAAGCGTCGGTTAAGGGGGCTGCCACCGTGGAGAAATCGGGGATAAATCTTCGGTAATAGCCGATGAAGCCTAAGAAGGCTTGGATTCGTTTTTTTGTAGTGGGTGTCGGAATCTCATGAATGGCTTTGATTTTGATGTTTGAGGTCGTAAGGTGCCTCTACCAACCAGGTGTCCAAGATACTTAGTTTCGTGCGCACCCATCACCGTCTTCTTCGGATTGATGTGTAAGCCAACCTTGTCTAACTCAGCCACCACCTGTTCCAAGTGGTATAGATGCTCCTTCCAGGTCGTGCTATACACGACAATGTCATCTAAGTAAGCCGCAGCATACTTCTCATGGGGGCGTAGTACGACATCCATCAATCTTTGGAAGGTGGCTGGAGCCCCGTGTAGGCCAAAAGGTAAAACCTTAAATTGATATAGACCTTGGGGGGTTGCAAAGGCGGTTTTTTCCCGGTCTGTGGTTTTCAAGGGAATTTGCCAATATCCTTTGGTTAGGTCCAGCGTACTCAGGAAGTTGGCGGATCCTAGGCTCTCCAACAACTCGTCCATCCTTGGCATTGGATAGGCTTTGTATCTGGAAATGGTATTCAACTGTCGATAATCCATACAAAACCTAATCGTACCGTCCGGCTTCGGTACCAGTACTATCGGGGAGGACCATGAGCTGGTGGACGGTTCTATTATATCCATGCGGAGCATGTCTTCCACCTCGTTTTTGATGATTAGCCTTCTTGCTTCTGGAATCCGATAAGGTCTTAGCCGGACAGTCTGTCCGGGGTCAGTTCTGATCTCATGTTTGATTAGATCGGTTCTTCCTGGTGGCCGAGAAGGCCCCTGCATAGGGTGACAATCTGGCTAAAAGTTCTGATTTCATGGAAGGTGTCAATATATTTCCCCATTGAACGTCTTCCAGCTTGCCCTGTTGGCGATTCACATTTTGTTCTGAACCATCATCACCGATCTCCATCATTGCCGCTAATATGGGTGCGGTCCATGCCTTTAGTAAATTCACATGATATACCTGGTCTGGTTTGGTCCGGTCGGGTTGGTGGATTCGATATGTCACCGGGCTAAGGACCTCCTTAACTTCATAAGGACCTCTCCATCTGGCCAGGAGTTTTTTCGTACTGGTAGGTAGGAGGATCAATACTTGGTCCCCTACCTTGAATGTTCTCATCCGACTTCCCTTGTTGTATGTTTTCTCCTGAGTTAATTGGGCTTGTCCTAGATTCGTCTAGGCCATTGAACGGAGTGTTGTCAGATGTTCTTTTAGCTCTTCGGTGTACTCTGTTAAAGAAATCTCATCTGAATTCTCCCATTCCTCCTTTACGAGATCCAATATGGTTCAGGGTTGTCTTCCGAAAAGGAGCTCAAAGGGAGAGAAGCCTGTAGACGATTGCGGGGTGTCCCGTAATACCATCAAGATCAAGGGTAATACTCGTTCCCAGTTTTTCCCATCGGGTCCTGTTTCTCTTCGTATCATCTTCTTGATTGTTTTGTTATACCTTTCGACTAGGCCGTCTGTCTGTGGATGATACACTGAGGTGCGTAGCTGATGGATCTGTAGTCTCTCGCATACTTGCCGAAGTAGGGTGGACATGAAATTGGTCCCTTGGTCGGTAATGACTTCCGAGGGTAACCCCACCCTTGCGAAGAAGGGTATGAGCTGGTCGCATAACTGTCGGGCTGAGGTTCCCTTCAAGGGGAACGCCTCGGGATATCGCGTAGCATAGTCAACGATGACTAGTAGATACCTGTACCCTCGGGATGCAGGTTCTATAGGTCCCACGATGTCCATGCCTATCCGCTGGAAGGGTACGTTAATGAGGGGCATCTTCTGTAATGTGGCCTTTGCTGGTAAAAAGCCCAATGGTTAACTGGCAAGTGGGGCATGCCTTGCAGAACCGAGCTACTTCCCCATATATGCCTGGCCAATAGAACCGTCTCAAGATGTTCTGCTGGGTTTTTAGGGAGGCCATGTGCCCCCCACAGGGGTGGTTATGCGCCAACTGCATTATGACCATCCTATGTGTTTTTGGTAATACCAGTTGTTCCTTTACGTTCCCATCGTCCGCTTTGTATTTGCGATATAAGAGACCATGATGAAACAAGAAGCCAGGTCCCTTCGTTACGTCTGGTTCCATCTCGTTAGTCGCTCTGTCTCGGGCTACCCGAAGGGTTGGATCAGTCAGGGTTTCCCCTCTCAGGGAATCTTCATGATCTTCGGGGTTCCAATTGATTGGCCGAGTCATGTAACTGGCTTGACAACACTCCAATCTAGTCCGTCTTTTATGTCCGGGAGGGTTTCTGGGGTTCCCTTCCTTCGTGGCTTTGTGGTTGACCCTGCTCCCTCCTTCCTCCTCTAGGGCCTTTAGTGCTTTATCAAAGTGAGGCAGGTCTGTCCCTATGACTACTGGGGTAGGTAGGGTAGGAAGGACGGCAGCCTTTAACTGAGTGGTTTTGTGGTTCATCTCTAACTGTATCTCCTTCACCGGGTATGATTTTACGTCCCCATTAATGCACCTTATCGGTATAGAAATGTTAGACAAGTTAGGTGTGGTACTCACGGTTGGAGATATGGCTGTTTGTCTACTTCCACTATCCAGCAGCGCCCGAGTTGGCTGACCATCCACCCTTATATCCACAACGTAGGGTCCAGGGCTGCGTTCTTCTGGATGGGGTTTCATATAGCCAATTTCCATGGGCTCTGTCGTCTTCCTTCTGGGGCAGAACCGGGCAATGTGGCTCCATTCACTGCACTCAAAGCATTGGGGCTGTTGAAACCCCTGGGCCATAGGGGACTGCTTCTCCTCATATCCCAATTTCCTTTCTTCATGTGTTTTTGTGGCTTCCTCTGGTTGCCTCCATCTGGTGGGGGTCCCTCTTGGTCCCTTTTGTACTGGGTGTTCTAAGCTGGATTAGGTCATCCTTCCTATGGTACTGGTTATGGGAAAACGGCTATACCCGGCCTTTTGATAAGCCGACGCGATGTCCACGGCCTCTGCCAATGTAGGCCTGTGGTGTTGCCGGACCCATCTTTGCATTGGGCCTGGCAAAGCTTCGATGAACTGTTCCAGTATTATTTTGTCCAGGAGCGGCTGGTTAGCTGGGGTAGGTGCCTGGATCCACTTCTCCGCCAGATCTTTGATGCGGTAATATAACTGCCGGGGGCTTTCCCCACTCCTTAGCTTTGTGTCCCTTAACTGGATACGGTAGGCCTCCTCATCCAGGCCTAAACGGTCCAGTACGGCTGCCTTGATTTCACCATATGGAGTGTTACCATTGGGGTTCACCGCCTGATATGCTCCCTGCATCACTCCGGATAACAGGGGAGCCACATATTGTCCCCAACGTTCAGGTGGCCATTGCGCATTTCTCGCTATTCTTTCAAAGCTGGTGAAGAAAAAGGCTGGATCTTCCCCTTCCTTATACTTCTGAAGCAGGGTAGACGGCACCATGGGCTGGTTCCTGGAGCTGGCTACCGCATCCTTAAGCCTAGTGATGTTCTCGTGTTGTTTGTCTTGCGCCGTAGTTTGCAAGGTGCCCTGCAACTGGATGGCTTGCTGGAATGCCTGGCGATCAGCCGCCGCTTGCTGTGTTTGCAGCTGTATTAATTGCTGCAACTGTTGTTGGCCGTCCGTCAGCGCCTTAATTAGGGTCTCCATCGCGTTGTCGCTAGATCCCACCTTCGTCGCCAATGTAGGAATCAAGAGTCGGACCAGGTGGTCAGTTGCTGAAATTGTGCTTTATTCTTGTAACTTAACCAAATGAAATTATAGTCAATTGTTAGTTGCTGAGAGTTACTTCACTTCTCTGGCCGCTTTCCAGTAATATAACCTTCCTTGCTAAGCCTCTTGGGTGTCCGGATAGGCCCACCAGTCGTTCCTTCGCTCTTCGTCCTCTCCGTATGACTAGAAAAGGAAACAACAACACGTTGATCAGTTCCCGGTCTTTTATGTGTTGTGAGTGACTTGTTTCCCCTCCAATAGGGACCTTCCCCGTCTATCTGGCTTTCTATTGGCTGATCCTGCCACATCCTGCCTCCTTTAAAGGCTGCCGTCTGGGTTTGTGTTTCCTGATTCTCCCGCCTGCCAGGGGAGTCCCGTCCACTTTCCCGTCTGTGCCCCGAGGCCCCTCCCCCTCTGGAAGACCTCGGCGTCCCTCCTTCCTCCTGCATTGGTGTCCACGCTCGCCCGCTCCTGCCGAGCGAACTGCACCCGCAGAGCGGCCCGTCCCGTCTAGCAAGCCGCCTCTCTCTTCTTGCCTGTTCCGGCGGTGAGAGGAACACGCCGGGGTGCGTGTGTTTCTGCTGCGCGGCGGGCCGCGGTTCCCGCGTCCTCACCGTCTCCAGCCCTGAGCCCCGGTCACCACCCGCGACAGCTGTGGTGACCGGAGGTAAGGGCTGGCAGAATGAACGGGCAGCTTCCTCCTCTTGGTCCACTGCCACGACCCCAGGTTCTCCCATTTCCCCTCGCCTGATGGGACCCACCTCACAGTGTCAAAGACTCAAGTGTACAAGGGGTTTTGCTCGACCCTCGTAGGACCACTTTGACACTCCACACTGGCCTCTCTTAAGGCCCCTTGGTTCTCGTAGTTTAAACAAACACAACCCACAAAGGCTTCAGTCAGAGTCCTTCGCATGAGCGCCCTGCGGTGCCTGACCACTCTTCTTCTGAACCTTCTACTAGGGTTTCTTTAAAATTCAGCTACACAAGTCCTTTGTTCATCAAGGTTGCCGCCTGCAACCTTGCGCCCAGCACAGTTCGGTTTTACGTCTCTCCCGTTGGTGTCCCACTTCCACTCCCTGAAGACCCTGCATCCAGGTGATCCTCCCTCACTGGCCTACCCCCAACAACTGGATCCAGTAGCGATGGCTGTGTCCTGCACACCTGGATGACAGATCTACGGGAACTAGCAGGTGAGACACCTTCAGGTTTCTCACACACTCCAACGAAAGAATAAACCAACAAAGTTCCTCCTCCTGGAGAATGACTCCCTTGTCCTTGTATTTGGGTGGTATCCCCAGAAATGTCTTTTGGCAATGGCAGGGGCAATGACTCCCTTCCCCTGGTTTGTGATTCCAACAAACCTTTGCACAACTTTCAGAACCAGGAGAATAGAAAAGGCATTTATGGAGCGCATATCCGATGATCCAAGCAAAAAGATGCATCTGAGAATGACTCCCTTCTCCTGGTATTAGATCACACACTCCAGTATAGTTCACACCAAAGCCAGGGGAAATGATTCCATTCCTCTGGTGCCTCTTGATCAATGGGCTTTCAGTTTCTTTAACTTTCAGGAACAGAAGAATGGCTCCCTTCTCCTGGTATTGGTCCGCACACTACAATATGGTTCACAACAAAATCAGGAGGAATGACTCTCTTCCCCTGGTGTCTCTTGAGCGTATCAAAAGGGCTTATAGTTACCAGGAGAATGACTCCCTTTTCCTGGTGCTTGAGAGTTCTTTTCTGTATCTCTCAACTTGATGGTTCTTTTGCCTCCTTAGCAAAGCCCCAAATCCTTCTCAGGGCCTCCGAGGACTTTTGCCTGCAACTGCGACAAAGTCGCTTTCCCCTGATGCTTAGTACACTTATGTCATGGTCCCAGACCCTTCTCTTGTGGTCAGTGGGCTTACTGCTGCTACTGCGATGAGGACGTTCTCCTCTGATGCTTAGTTAACTTCTGCTAGGGCACCAGACCCTTCTCTGGTCGTCAGTGGGCTTGGTGTCGCCACTACAAAAAGGACGTTCTCCTCAGATGCTGTCACAACTCGTGTCCGAATCGTCCGACCCACTTCCCTCCTCCGACTCCTCACCTGTAGAGCTTGAATCCGTTGCGTACCTGGAGGACTTCTAGTAGAGACAGGCGAATGACGTGGTGAACCTCCCGCAGTGAGAAGCCACAGCGGCCACCAGTAAACTGTGGCCACTGCGGCCCCGTCACCGAAGACAGGCAATAGGGGGAAAAAGCCACAGGCGTAAAAAAAAAAACCTTCTTGGAATTGGAGAGTGGATGGCAGGCACGTCCACGTGGATGGAGTTCAGCGGAGGCAGTTGGAAAGGACGTCCGGAAGATACAGACGAAAGCCACTCAGACAGCACTCATGGGAAGGCTGAAGGAATCAGGAATCCAGGTAAGAGACAAGGAGCAAGCAAATGGTTGCTGGGGATAACGCGCAAGAGAGCGAAAGTCCGAGGAGAGAGAGAAATGGCCTGATACCCTTGAAGAGAAGAAACAAGGGTTCGGCCCCGCAGCAGGCGGAAAGCAAAAAAAAAGGGGGGTAAACAAAGGGAGAAACAGAATAACCGCACAGGAAGAAGAGAAAATTGTCATCCGCCGCATCAGATGGGGCTTACTTCCGCATTGGCGTCTGCGCCATGGTAGGATGCGGCTTTAGCTCCGCTTACAGGTCTAGTTGTTGCTTCCAACGGCTACCCGGAAGTATATATGCCGTGTACTTCCGGCGTGCCGTTGCGTTGCAACCCCCTTAGATTGCCTTGCTTTCATTTGGGTAAGACGCTACGTTTTTTTCCTCTTCGGCCTTTTTTCTGTGCCGCTCCCTGCCTCTACTCTTTTCTCGCCCTGCTGGGTTGGCTCCCTCGCTCTTTCGTACTTTTTCCTTCGCTGCCTACCGTTTCCGAGTAGTCTCTTCTCTCTCTCTCTGGCCGGGATCCTGCTCCAGCATATTCCTACCTTTCCTCGCCCCTATCTCTTTGTGGAATCTCCTGCATTGACTTCTATCATCCTCCCTCTCGGAATCTCCGCCCGCCTGGCTGTCGGAAGTTTTCTTCTCCGGACCACACCTGCCCTCGGAACCTCCACAACATCCTCTACGAGGCTTCGATCCAGACGAAAGGGTTTTTTACGCCTTCTGGCTTTTTCCCTTTCTTAACCGCCTGTCTGCGGAAGCGGGGTCCCAGGACTGCTATGTACATATAGCGGTCACTGTGGCTTCCCTTCGCGGCAGGTCTTTACCGCTAAAGAAGGAGAGAGATTACCGCACCCGGAGAAACTTTGTCCCGGAGGACCTAGAGATCATCTCGTCAGGTGAGGAGAGCAGGGAGGAAGGGGGGGCGAGAACGCCCCAATCGGGACCGATTGCAACGCCCATACAAGATGTCTGCAGAAGAACAGATTCAAGAATTGTGGAAGGCTGTGCAAGGCCTATCACAAGAAATACAGACTGTCAAAGCCGAAAACGCCATCCTTAAACAGATGGCTACTGCACGAGAGGGTCATCCGGCGGAATTACCGGCTATGCCCCTTCCCTCTGGGAAATTCGATGGTTCACCCAAAAAAGTCAAGGAGTTTTTGGAGGCGTGCATTGTGTACTTTACCTTTAGACCCCGGTCGTTTGCCACGGACCAATCCAAGGTGGGGTTTTTGATCTCTAATATGACAGGTAACGCGCTGTCATGGGCTACACCTATGGTCACCAATGCTAATCCTATCCTGCTTGACTTCACGGGGTTTCAGACATTGTTGAAACAAACGTTTGAGCGGCCAGAATTAACGTTTACCGCCTGTGAAGATCTACTGGATGTACGGCAAGAGGGTGCTGACGTTCTATCATACATAACGCACTTCAAGACTTTGGCTGCAGGCGCTGGCTGGCCAGAGCAGGCCCAATATGCCATATTCAGAAGAGGTCTGCGGGAACAGATTAAAGACGAGCTTGCCAGATCTGCGAGACCTCCCACTTTCCCTGATTTGCTTTCCTCAGTTCTACAAATAGAATACCGGTTACAAGAGCGGCGTATGGAACGTCGCAGACACCGTATCGTTACCAATGTTCCCGAGTCCAGGGCTGCACCTACGTCAACACCCTCTTCCTCCCACTCCAACGACGAACCAATGCAAATCGGTTCTGCCAGAGGTCCATTGTCGGCAGCTGAGAGGAGACGAAGGAGGGAGAAGGGACTGTGCGCATACTGTGGATCGGAGCAGCATCTCATCAAGGACTGTCAGGAAGTCCCAACTAAGCGGCAGGGAAACGGTCATCCTCGGTACCAGTAGGGACTTGGTACCGGGGTACACCTTGTGACTCACTCAGTCCCTATGTTTCACTCTCAGTTACAGCTCCTAACACAAAAGAAGACTCCAGATTGATGGTTATTCCGGTGCTCATCAAGCTACCCGCTAGATCCATAGAATCCTTAGCCCTCCGGACTGTGGAGCAGCAGGAAACTTTGTGGACACTTTGTGGGTAGAGGAGATAGGTCTTCACCGAATGGCCCGCAATCAAAATCAAAAGGTGGAAGGAGTGGACGGCTCCCCCCTCTCGTCGGGAATCATCACACATACTACAGAAGTACTCACGATCACCATTTTCCAACATTCAGAGTCCATCAAGTTCGACATAATCCGAGCTGCACATTTCCCCATCATCCTTGGAGTCACCTGGCTTAGAAGACATAATCCTCAGATAGACTGGACGAACAATCAGCTCAGTTTCAGCTCTCCCTACTGCAGACTGCATTGTTTCCCAGCCACAGCTAAAGAAGACAACCTTAGTATTGAGACTATCCCCAGCGATCTTGTAGGCATACATGCCTTGCCGCAGTTCTGCGCTCCCTATCAAGAAGTGTTCCTGGAGAAGATTCCTGCTACTTTGCCTCCTCATAGGCCAGAAGACTGCACTATTGATTTAGAGCCAAACTCTTTGGTTCCCTTTGGGCGCATGTTTTCATTAACGCAAGCAGAGAAGCAGGTTCTTAAGGACTACTTGGAAAGGAACATACATAACGGTCTCATCAGACCTTCGAGATCCCCAGCAGGTGCATCCTTATTTTTCATCAAAAAAAGGGATTCCAACGAACTAGGGCCCTGCATCGACTATAGGGGACTCAATAAGGTCACCATACTTAACCGCTATCCCATGCCTTTGATTACTGAAATTATCGAAGCGGTGCAAGGCGCCCAGGTGTTCACCAAGCTCGATCTCCGGAACGCCTATCACTTGCTACGCATCGCCAAGGGCGATGAATGGAAGACAGCTTTCCGTACCCCATTCGGGTTGTACGAGTATCGAGTCATGCCCTTTGGGCTAGTCAACGCTCCAGCGGTTTTTCAGCGGTTCATGGACCGGGTTTTTTCGGATCTGCTTTCAGTTTCCGTTATCGTATACCTTGATGACATTTTGGTGTTCTCATCTGACATAGCGGACCACACCCACCATGTTCAGCAAGTCCTGGAACGTCTACGTCACTACCAGCTCCTTGTCAAACCTGAAAAATGCAGGTTTGCTGTGTCTTCAGTACCCTATTTGGGTTACATCCTCTCCAAGGATGGTATCTCCATGGATCCAGGCAAGGTATCAGCAATCATAGAATGGGCCTCACCCACAAACATAAAGGAGGTTCAAAGGTTTCTGGGATTAGCAAATTACTACAGGAGATTCATTCAAAATTTCTCGGAGATTGTATTACCCATCACAAGTCTTCTAAAGAAGAGTGCAGGAGCCTTTTGTTGGTCACCGGAGGCAGAATGCAGCTTCAATTTGCTCAAACAGATGTTTTGTTCGGCTCCCATTCTTCGACATCCTGATCAGAAGCTACAGTTTATAGTTGAGACTGATGCATCTGCCTCAGCCATAGGAGCTGTTCTGCTTCAAGAGAACGATGGTTTGGAACATCCTGTAGCTTACCTTTCCAAAACACTGTCACCCAGTCAACTTAATTATTCAGTGTTAGAAAAAGAGTTACTTGCCATCAAACAGGCATGCGAAGACTGGAGACATGTGCTTCTGGGTGCCCGCCACCAGTTTCTCATACGCACTGATCATAAGCATTTACGAGTTCTACAAAATATGGAGTGTTTTAACTCAAGACAAGCACGATGGGCGTACTTCTCCGCTCAATACAACTTTCTCATTACCTACCTCCCTGGTGCTAACAATAAAACTTTGTCCAGAAAGATGATGGTTAAAGAAGAAGAGACTTCCCATCGGGAGCCTATATTTCAAAGAAACAGGATATTGGGGGGTACTGCAACCTTTTTTCAGGAAATAAGGACTGCTCTCGCTATCGAAAGACCTCGATTATTACGGCAACAAGACGGTGCCTACACCGAGAAGGAGGGTCTTTTTTTTCACGGAGCTCGATTGTACATTCCCTCCGGAGTATCGCGGTGTAGGGTTATCAGTTGGTGTCACGATCTGCCAACTGCAGGACACAGAGGAGAACAGAACACTACTGATCTTGTTTCTAGATCATTCTTTTGGCCTGGTCTCAGAAAAGATGTCTAGGAGAATCTCAAAGCCTGTCCAATTTGTGCCACTGCCAAATACCCCTCAGGTAAACCAATAGGACTACTCACCCAAAGTGAGATACCCACTCGTCCATGGAGCCTCATATCGACGGACTTTATAGTCGATTTACCGGTGTCCAATGGTTGCACCTGTATCATGGTTACAGTCGATACTTTCACCAAGATGGCTCATTCCACCCCGTTACCCGGACTTCCCACTGCTACCGAGATGGCTGAGACCTTTGCCAAGGATATATTTCGACTCCACGGTCTTCCTGAGAAGATCATCTCGGATAGAGGAAGTCAATACATCTCTAAATTTTGGAAAGCCCTTTGTCTTCGGTTAGGTATCGAAAGAGCACTATCCTCGGGGTTTCACCCTCAGTCAAACGGCCAGACTGAATGGCTAAACGCCACTTTAGAACAGTATCTACGATGCTACAGCAACAAATACCAAGACAACTGGGTCTCGTTACTACCTACTGCCGAATTCACTTATAACAATTCTAGACACTCTGCCACAGGTTACTCTCCATTCTTTTGTACCTATGGGTTTCACCCCAGATCTTTTCTTCCTTCTCTTCCTGGGCCTACCAATTCTCCCACAGCCAAAGCTATTCTTCAATCTCTTCGCGAGACTCATCGTTCTGCTAGAATATGCCTGGAGGAAAGTAGAAGACAAAACAAGAACCAAGCAGACAGGCACCGCAAGGACTGTCCTATTTGGGGGCGAGGCGATAAAGTGTGGCTTTCTACCAAATATCTGCTCAGATGGGTTCATCCTTCTAAACTGTCACCTCGTTTCTTGGGTCCTTTTACCATTCGCACTAAGATCAATCCTGTTGCTTACAGGCTTGACCTTCCTCCTTACCTCCAACGCATTCACCCGGTCTTCCACTCTTCTCTTCTCAAGCCTTATGTTCCTGATGACCTCCGAAGGAGGATTCCCAATCAATCCCCCACTCGGACTCGCAGACAGGACGAATATGAGGTTTCACACATCCGAGATTCTCGGTATTACCGGGGACGTTTGGAGTATTTGGTTTCATGGAAGGGGTACTCCGAGTCGGAGGACTCTTGGGAACCTGCCTTTCATGTCCATGCACCCCGCTTGGTGAGTCGTTTTCATAGGCTTCACCCTGGTAAACCTGGTTGCCTTCGCACTGGAGGGGGGCATACTGTCATCCGCCGCGTCGGATGGGGCTTACTTCCGCATTGGCGTCTGCGCCATGGTAGGATGCGGCTTTAGCTCCGCTTACAGGTCTAGTTGTTGCTTCCAACGGCTACCCGGAAGTATATATGCCGTGTACTTCTGGCGTGCCGTTGCGTTGCAACCCCCTTAGATTGCCTTGCTTTCCTTTGGGTAAGACGCTACGTTTTTTTCCTCTTCGGCCTTTTTTCTGTGCCGCTCCCTGCCTCTACTCTTTTCTCGCCCTGCTGGGTTGGCTCCCTCGCTCTTTCTCTCGTACTTTTTCCTTCGCTGCCTACCGTTTCCGAGTAGTCTCTTCTCTCTCTCTCTGGCCGGGATCCTGCTCCAGCATATTCCTACCTTTCCTCGCCCCTTTCTCTTTGTGGAATCTCCTGCATTGACTTCTATCATCCTCCCTCTCGGAATCTCCGCCCGCCTGGCTGTCGGAAGTTTTCTTCTCCGGACCACACCTGCCCTCGGAACCTCCACAACATCCTCTACGAGGCTTCGATCCAGACAAAAGGGTTTTTTACGCCTTCCGGCTTTTTCCCTTTCTTAACCGCCTGTCTGCGGAAGCGGGGTCCCAGGACTGCTATGTACATCTAGCGGTCACTGTGGCTTCCCTTCGCGGCAGGTCTTTACCGCTAAAGAAGGAGAGAGATTACCGCACCCGGAGAAACTTTGTCCCGGAGGACCTAGAGATCATCTCGTCAGGTGAGGAGAGCGGGGAGGAAGGGGGGCGAGAACGCCCCAATCGGGACAAAAATACACAGCGTACAGCAACAAAGTAGCGAGGAGCCACTTAGACGTTGCAACGCGCCGACAGTCCGGAAACCCGGAAGTAAATACTTTCCGGCTGTCGGCGGGCGCAAGCGAAAAACGCAGAAAAGACTAGACTGACACCCAAAGGATAGCAACAGGCTTGCTGGAACTTCTAATGGCCGCTCCACCGAAACCGCTGCCATACCTTCCATGCGTCTGGGCGCATGACAATATGCCCCCGTCGGAAGGCCGCCCCCCCAGCTTCCCCGGATGGAGGCGATGAAACCTTCTGAGTAGTTGAGGGGTGTGGATGTGGGACAGGGGTTCCCATGAATCTTCTGATCTGGGATAACCCTTCCATCCAATCAGGTACTCTAATCTTCCCCTGTAGTATCTGGAGCCGAATATGTGGGACACCTCATATTCTTCACCTTCGTCATCAGCCTCAAGATGTGCATGGTTCGATATGGAGCGTCCATGAGACTGAAAGAAAGGTTTGAGTAAAGATGCATGAAAGACTGGGTGAATGCGTTTAAGATTAAGAGGAAGACGAAGTTTATAAGATACAGGGTTGATTTTAGCAAGAATAGAAAAAGGACCTAGACATCTCGGAGACAGTTTGGACGGATGGGCCCACCGGGGAAGGTACTTGGTGGATAGCCAGACTTTTGACCCCACGTCCCAGATAGGTCCGGGCTGGCGATGCGAGTCTGCCTGCTTCTTGTTGTACTGGGCAGAATCATTGAGACTGGAAGAAGCGCTGGCATGGGCCTCTTTAATGGCAGTTAGACCTGCCTCGATGGCAGGTATTCGTGTCTGGCTTATCAACCCCAGGTAGAAACTTTTTGGATGTAGTCCATAGGTACAGTAAAATGGAGACATTTTGATGGCAGAATGCCTACTGTTATTATATGCAAATTCCGCTGTGGGAAGAAGCGACACCCAGTTATCCTGCTGAAGATTACAAAAACAGCGGGGATACTGTTCTAATGTGGCATTGGCTCTCTCTGTCTGGCCATTGGTCTGTGGGTGAAATCCAGACGAGAGGACTCTTTCTATGCCCAAGTGCTGACATAATGCTGCCCAAAACCTCGAGGTATATTGTGTTCCCCGATCAGAGATGATATCGTCTGGGATCCCATGCAGGTGAAAAATGTCACGGAGGAAGACCTGAGACATTCCTTCAGCGGAACGTATCTTGGGTAACGGAGAAAAGTGTGCCATCTTGGAGAAAGTATCAATTGTTACCATGATACACGTACAGGACTCTGAAGGTGGCAGGTCTACAATAAAGTCTGTTGTTATTATACCCCAGGGACGAGTGGGGGGAGTGGGCTGTTCCAACAGGCCAATGGGTTTGCCCGGGTGATACTTCGCCTTTGCACATATCGAGCACTTCTTAACGTACTCGGCTGTATCTCTGCCCATCTGAGGCCAAAAGTAATAGTGTCGGACAAGATCCAGTGTACCCTTTACTCCTCGATGACCTGTGGTGAGACTGTCGTGACACCAGTGGATTGCCTTCATTCTAGGTTCCTCAGTAGGAAGGTAGAGGTGCTGATCCTTGAACCAGAATTCATCCCTTTGGGTGAGACCCATCAAAGAGCATAGTGGCGTTTGTTCCGTTGCCTTCTTTACTTGCTGTAGGAAGGTATCCACTACGGCGATTTTGACCAGGCTTGGAGAACATGAGTTCGGGACTTGAGGAGATGGCGTTTCCAGTATCTTTCCGAGATAGAGCGTCTGCTAAGATGTTTTGGCTACCAGGGTGGTAAGTGATGCGGAAATCATAATGGGCAAAAAAGTGTGCCAATCGGGCTTGGCGCGAGTTGACAGATTCCATGGGTTCTAGGATCTTGGGAGTTTTGTGATCTGTGCGGATCATAAAAGGCTGAGCTCTGCCCTGAAGTAAATGTCTCACGTTTCGCATGCCTGCTCCATCGATAGTAATTCTCTTTCTAGAACCAAATCATTTCTTTGGCTAGATGTCAGTGTCTTCGAGAGATACGCAATGGGGTCTTCTACTCTGTCAAATGATTGGAGTAACACTGCCCCAATGGCAGCCGCGGAGGCATCGGTCTCGACGAACAAAGGCAAGGATTGATCTGGATGCTGGAGTATCGGGGCCGAGCAAAAGAGGGCCTTGAGGTATTTAAAGCTCTTCTCAGCCTCGGGGGTCCAATGAAATGGAAGTGGGCTCTTCTTCAAGAGAGATGTAATGGGGAGAACCTCGTTTGAGAAGTTCTGAATGAACCAGCGATAATAATTGGCCAGCCCCAAGAATCGTCGGCCCTCTTTAACGGAGGAGGGCATGGGCCAATCCAGGATCACAGAGACCTTCCGTTCATCCATGGACACCCCTTCTGGGGATAGTACAAACCCCAGGTAAGGGATAGAGGTTACCCCAAATACACATTTTTCCAGCTTGACAAGTAGATGGTTGACTCGGAGCCGGTGCAGAACTTCAGAGACATGTTGTGTGTGGTGCCTTGGGTCCTTGGAGAAAATCAAAATGTCATCTAAGTAGACGATAACAGTGATGTACATTAGATCGGACAATAGGCGATCCATAAATCTCTGGAATACAGCGGGAGCGTTCACTAACCCAAAGGGCATTACCCTGTATTCATAAAGGCCAAAAGGGGTGCGAAAAGCTGTCTTCCATTCGTCCCCTTCTCTAATGCGCAGGAGATGATATGCACTGCGTAGATCGAGATTAGTGAAGATTTGAGCCCCTTGCACGGCTTCCAAAATGTCAGATATGAGCGGCATCGGGTATCTGTCCCGGATTGTAACCTTGTTCAATCCCCGGAAGTCAATGCAAGGCCTTAGCTCCGATGAATCCCTCTTGGGAATGAAGAAGAGGGGAACTCCTGCAGGTGATTTGGAAGGTTGAACCAGGCCGTTTTGTAGATAACTGTCCAGGTATTGTCAGAGAGCTTGCCTTTCTACCTGTGAGATAGAAAACATACGCTCAAACGGTACCAATGCCCCTGGTGTCAGCTCTATTGCGCAATCCTCAGGTCTATGAGGGGGCACTTCCAAAGTGGCCTGCTCGGAAAACACGCATTGATATGGGAGATATTCAGCGGGTAAAGCATGGATACCGATGGATGGACTCATAGTGGGACTTGCAGCCTGGATCCGGACTGGACAAGTCTGTAGGCTACATTGTCTTTTGTAATAATCCGACTCGAAGGCCAGCTGGCTTTGAGCCCAATCGATGCAGGGATTATGCCGATGGAGCCATGAGATCTCAAAGGATGATCAGAAAATGCGCGGCTCTTATGATGTCAAAAGTTATAGTTCAGAGTGTTGGGATATCTTGAGATAGAGTTCTGCAGTTAGATGTGTGATCGGTCCTGAAGACAACAGAGTTCCGTCTACTCCTTCTACTTTCTGCTCCTCCAGTTTCTCGATCCGTTTGATTCCCACCTTGGATGCCCAATGGGTATGGACAAAATTTCCAGCTGCGCCGCATTCTAACGAGGCTAGAGATTCTACCCATTAGCCCTTGATGAGCAGCTGCACAGTGATCACCATAAGTCGGGAATCCTCAGTAACTGCGGGGTTGGAGGCCGAGACTGACAATGAGACATATGGACTGGAAGGGTATCTGGTTCCTCGGCAGTTCGTCCCTTTTAACTCGAGGATATTCGTTTCCCGACCGGCGTGCAGCTAATTCCACACAGTCGTGGATGGAGTGCTTTTCAGATGCACAATAAGCACAGAAGCCCTTCTCTCTGCGGCATCATCATTCCTCCACGTTGAGAGGACCCCGGGTAACACCGATTTACATGGGTTCTTCTTTTGGGAGGGAGGAGGGAGTTGGAAGAGCAGATGAGGAAGGACCAGCGAAATAGGATCGAATCCTGAACTTGCGACGTTCGTTCCTTCTTTCCGACAGGCAGTGTTCTATCTGAAGGACCGCAGAGAGCGGCTCTGCCAATGAGGAAGGTTGTGGCATCCGGACCAATTCATCTTTAATGTCCTCTTCCAATCCTCTTCGAAAGATTGCATACTGTGCCTGTTCAGGCCAACCTGCCTGTGTTGCTAATGCTTTGAAGTTCGAAATATACGTTAGTAAGTCCATGGAGCACTGATGGGCATTCAAAAGGTCTTCGCAAGCGGAGAAGGTGGTCTCTGGACATTCAAAGGTCTTAGAGCACAGAACCCTTCGTAGTCTTGCAAGGAAGGATCCTCCCCGGTGACTAGAGGAGTGTCCCAAGACAAGGCATTTCCCGACATGTTCGAGATCATAAAACCTACCCTGGCCTTGCTGGTCGCAAATAGGACAGGCCTGTAAGTGAAATACAATTTGCAAGCATCCAAGAACTCCTTTACCTTTCTAGAGGACCCATCAAACTTTCCCGAGGACAATGGTGTAGGAGGTAATTCCGGGCTAGGTGGATTCTCTCTCGCAGTCATCAGTTGTTTGAGAACAACATTTTCTGCCTTCAGTGTTTGAACTTCTTGTGAGAGTTTCTGTATCACCCCCACTAACTCTTGGATCTGTTCCGGGGTAGCCATGGTTGGTTGGCTTTGCAATCTGTCACAACTCGTGTCTGAATCGTCCGACCCACTTCCCTCCTCCGACTCCTCACCTGTAGAGCTTGAATCCGTTGCGTACCTGGAGGACTCCCGGTAGAGACAGGCGAATGACGTAGTGAACCTCCCGCTGTGAGAAGCCACAGCGGCCACCAGTAAACTGTGGCCACTGCGGCCCCGTCACCGAAGACAGGCAATAGGGGAAAAAGCCACTTATGTAAAAAAAAAAAAATCTTGAAATCGGAGAGTGGATGGCAGGCACGTCCGCGTGGATGGAGGTCAGCGGAGGCAGTTGGAAAGGACGTCCGGAAGATGCAGAAGAAAGCCACTCAGACAGCACTCGTGGGAAGGATGAAGGAATCGGGCATCCAGGTAAGAGACAAGGAGCAAGCAAATGGTTGCTGGGGGGATAAAGCGCAAGAGAGCGAAAGTGCACGGAGAGGGAGAAATGGCCTGATACCCCCGAAGAGAAGAAACGAGGTTTCAGCCCCGCAGCAGGAGGAAAGCAAAAACAAAGGGGGGAAAACAAAGGGAGAAACAGAATACCCGCACAGGAAGAAAGGAAAATACACAGCGTACAGCAACAAAGTAGCGAGGAGCCACTTAAACGTTGCAACGCGCCGACAGTCCGGAAACCTGGAAGTAAATACTTTTCGGCTGTCGGCGGTCGCAAGCGAAAATGCAGAAAAGATGAGACCGACACCCAAAGGATAGCAACAGGCGTGCTGGAACTTCTAATGGCCGCTCCACCGAAACCACTGCCATACCTTCCATGCGTCTGGGCGCATGACAGATGCTCTATGCACTTGTTTTGTGGTCCCAGAACCTTCTCTGTTGGTCATTGGACTTGTTGCCGCCACTGCAATGAGCAAGTTTTCCTTGGATGCTTAATACTTGTCTTGGGGTTCCAGGCCCTTCTCTGGTGGTCAGTGGACTTCTTGATGCCACTGCGATGAGAAAGTTCTCCTCGTATGCTCAGTCCACCCATCCCAATATTGCTACTACTGGGTCAGCAGAAAAGGCTGCTCGAGCCTGCCTCTCTTCTACCCCTGTATCCCCTTCAGGTCTCTCGTACCTTGCGTTATCTTCTCTGGGATTTCGGAACGCCACTGGGCCTTCTTGGGACTGGGACTGGGGTAATTCTTTCCGGCTCTTCGGGCTTCTCTCCTCTGCCTCTCCAGTACGGCGGCTATGCTCTGCTGACTGCTCAGCTTTCTCTTCCTGCTACGTGTTTGGGTCCGCTCCAGCTGGATCCCGCTTCACCGGCATCCTCCGCTCTTCGGTTTCTCCGGTCAGCCGGTGAAACTCCCCATCTGGATGGTTTCCACACCGGCTGCCTCTCCCAGCTGGGCTTAACAAAATCTTCAGTCCTTCTCTTCTTATACATTGTTTCCAGTCCCACCCTGGTAGATTGTCAAAGTCTTTTGTTTTTTTTGGTAGGTTGATCTTCATGCATCCTCTGGCCCACCTCATACTTGCAGTACTTGCACCCTCAGTCATCTTAATGTGTTCTGTGCTCTTCTTCGTCCTGGTAATTTCTATTTTGGCTGATTCTCGTACACTACAGAAATCCATGTGCCTACTGTGAAACAGACAAGGTACCAAGAGACATGGCACAGACCACGTAACTGTAGTTTCAACAACTTTATTAAGATTCAGGATAGTGTAACGCCTAACTAACCGTATACTATGGCAGAATTTCTCTACCTAACTGAACTAAGGAAAGTCTATGTCAGAAAGTCCAAAAGCAAAACTCTGTCTGTGTCAAAACCCTATGCTATCCTCACAACTATAACACAACTAGTGGGGAACTGTTCTCAACCAAAATTAGTGTTCCAAAACCAAAATGTTTAAAGAATGTCATTTCAGATTTCCATGAAGTAAAATTTCTCCAGTTAAAGTTTAACACAGTTCCAGTACGGCTTCTTTTCAACCAGGACTGCACCAACTCAGTTCACACCAAAACAAAGATTTAGGAGTCTCCCTTGCCCAAGTTCAAATGCAATAGAAAAGTTCATACAGAGCTGTTGTCTTGGACTCCCTTCTGCAAGACGAAGATTCTCCATACTTTACCTCTCAGGGTTCTCTTCCCCAAGAGTCACTCACATTAGTTGCTTCACAAGTCCTCATAAAAACATTGTGTCCGTTTGACCCCCTCCTTTGGTTAATATCACCAAAACTGCTAACCACTTGTCAACCCATTTGTGGCCTCTGGTCTACGCGCAGTTATCGGACTGCACGGTCCACACATCAAAGTTCATGCACCGAGCAGCGAATTGCCATGATTGTAACTTGATACTTGATGTTAACAAAGTTGACACATGGAAACCCAATGGTCTATGCACAGTTGTCAGACCACACAATCCACCCATCATAGGTCGCCCAACCATAGCGTTCCCCCAGCTGATGTTCAATGGTTTACAAGTTCAAATATTTCTTGAGGTGTTCCTTTTGCAAGAAAGTAGCAGGATTCAATTTCAGTTGGGTAGGCTTCTTCAGCCCTTCTTGCCAAAGCTAGTATTCACATCAATCACATTTTTAAATGATGGCTCATTATACAAATGTTGCCATATTACTTTCAATGTATTGCTTCTGTTTAATCCGGTATTCAATAAATGTTCATTTCTCCAGCATGGGGTCTGGCATGGATTCACATGCTCATGAATATTCCCCATCGTCAGGCTGGGAATCCTTGGTTAAAGAAAGAACAGTTTCAGTTTAGTTTCTGAACTGTCTTTTTCCTATAAACCAATCACTGAGCTCTGGGTCATACTGCCCCCAACCAATGACTGCCCTTTACCTAAGCCCCTCCCCAGGCAGCCATATTCATATTTTTATCACACGTTCAAGTGTTGGGAGTCCTCGTGTTTTGCTCTTCAAGCTTTTCTGCGGTTTTTCACTTTTTTGATAGGAAAACTCTAATTTTGGTCAATCGTGCCTGTGTGCTCTATCCATTATCCTGCCGATTAGTGGGGGCCCATTTTTCAGCTCTTTTCACGCCCCTCAAGGGCTGATTTCGTGAGTGTTCTTCTTGGAAGCTTCCAGAAGTTCTTCAGGCCTACACCGCGTGCATCATGTTGGATGCGAAGAAGGACAGCGCTTCCCTCTTCAAGCTTTGCTCTGGCTGTGGGTTGCGGAATGTGTTCAGAGGACAAGCATTCCCTGTGCCTGTATTGTCTCCACCCGACACATAAAGAAGAAGATTGTGTGATTTGCTGTGGCTTCACTAAGCGCACGATGAAGGATCGATACCAACGGTTGGAAACATGGCTGAAAGCCAGGGCCTGTATCCCGGGTGGTTCCCAGGGGCATGCCTGTCCCGGATCCGGCAAACCTGAGAGGGCTTCTAAGTCCTTTGAAGGCGCCCCACCCGTGGGGGCCCAACACAAGGCCAAGCACCACAAGTCCGCTTCCGTCGGGGTTGCCGCTGGGCAGGGTGCAATCGTCACCCCCCTCTGCATCGGTCTCCAGCCTCCGCTCTAGCTCTTCGTCCAAGAGGATGTCAGCTACCCCGGGGAAGCTGAGAGAGACTCCAGGAAAGGCCAAGCAGGAGAAGGCCAAGCAGGGTACGGTGTTCGACCTGCCCGTGAAAGTGAAGGCCAAGCCAGACAAAGGGTCTGACCTGGCCCCAAAGGAGAAGGTCAAGCAGGACAAGGTGTCCGATCGGGCCTTGAAGGAGAAGGCAAAGCAAGACAAGGGAGCCAGCCTTTCCGTGAAGGCCCAGGTACACCAGGCCAAGTCAACCTCCTCCATCGAGTTGGTGTTGGCGTCACTCTCGAAGGCCATAGGGGCGGGGCTGACCAGGTCCAGGGTACCCCGACGACAGCCAGGGTGTCTCTTCCTCCCAGGAGGGAGGCTACGAGCAACCGGTTGAGAAGACTCTGGAGAAGAGGATGCCTGACCCCTCAGGACCCGAAAAAGGGCAGGGGGGGGCGATGAAGGTCTCCAAGGAACAGACATTTCTTTGTCCGATGAAGTTGGGATCCTTTCCATCCACACCGTCCATAGGGACGATGACAAGAGAAATGTCGGAGAATCGCCCTCCGGAGGCGGAGGCAACGACAACAGTGATACCGTCCATGGGGATGACGACGAAGGTCCCAGACGCTTCTCCCCCCCCCCCCCCCAGGACGACGAAGTCCGTGGTCCCAGTGCACCTGCACCCAGAGGTACCACCAAACGATCGTTCACTGGACATTCTTTCGACTCTCCACACGCTGATGTCGGCAATGCAGAGGAGGATACCGACGGCCCCGCCACCCGCTCCGTCCGTGGCACCAGCTCCGGCCACCCCGTTGACACTTGGGGAACCGCCGGCTAAGAAGAGGCAGTGACATCCCACCCCTCCATGCCAGCCATCTCTACCGTCTCCTCCTAGGGAGACACAGTCGTACACGGCGACAACGGGCACGGATGACGATAGCAGGATGGGAGAACCCCCGTCACCTCCGCCCAGGGCTTCTCCGCCGGACAAAGTGGGATCCTTCTACTCAATGATCGCCCGGGCATCAGAGCTTTTCCAACTCACACCAGAGGAAAAGAAGGAGGAAGGTTTCTTGTATCAGCGCCGGGAGGCGAAGATAAAACCATCCTTTCGGTCCCGCTCCTGGACGACGTTTGGAATGAGGGGCTGGCAATGCTGAGGAACCCCGCCTCAGCCCCTGCAAAAAGAGACTGGCTTGAAAAGAAGTACAGGGTGCCGGACTCTGCGCCCAAGTGTCTACGATCTCAACCGTCTCCGGACTCGGTGGTCTCGGCCGCCGCCAGAAAGAAATCATCCAGCTTGGCGTCTTCTTCAACCGCACCTCCAGACAATGCGGGGAAGAAGCTGGATTCCATGGGTAGAAAGGTCATCTACTCAGCAGCGACGACCCTCAAAGCTGCCAACGTCCTGGCGATTGTGGCCAGATACAACTGGGAGCTTTGGTACAAGATGGCTCCGCTCCTGGACTTCCTCCCCAATGACAAGTAGGTCGAGGCTTTGGAGATCCTCCAGGAAGGTGAGGTGGCGTCGGACCACGCCATCACTGTGGCCCTGAACATTGCGGCCACAGAGTTCCGCCAGATGTGCAACAGGGTTTGCCTGCGCCGGTGTGGCTGGCTCAAGGCCACTAACCTTAGATAGGAGGTACAGATGAGGGTCCTGGACATGCCGTTTGATGGGGACAACCTGTTCGGGAAGGCTGTCGACAAATCCGTCCAGGCCATGAAGACGGACACAGAGATGGCCTGCTCCCTGGGCACTCTGCAGCAACGCCGGCCGTCCTTTCATTAATCAGGAGGGAAGTCTGGCAGGTCTTCAAAGGGATTTGGCGGGGGCCCTCCCGTTCCACGACCAAGGAGGCCAACAGGGGTCGTTCCAAGGCTTTTGGAGGTGGCTGCTGTCATCAAGGACCGCAGGGCGGCGCCTCGACCTCCAAGCAAGATTGAACCAGCCAGCACGTCGGGCCCCAACCCTTGCACCCTGGTGGGAGGCCGGCTGGCGGACTTCGTCAGCGTGTGGGAGACCATCTCCACCGACAGATGGATGCTGGACGCTCTCACCCACGGACACACCTTAGAATTTCAACAAAAGTGTCCGCGAATGCCACCGGTGGCCCGTCAGGAACAACACGTCCCTTAGCTGCTGCTAGAGGTCCGGGCCATGTTAAAAAAGGGGGCGATAGAGCTGGTCCCATGGCGAGTCTGGGGCTCCGGAGTTTACTCAAGGTACTTTCTCGTAAGAAAGAAGACTGGGGGCTGGAGGCCCATTCTTGACCTACGACGACTCAACAAGTACATAAAGTCCCGGAAGTTCAGGATGGTCACGCTGCAACACGTGCTCGCCAACTGGAGCAGGGAGACTTTCTGTCATCATTAGATCTAGAGGACGCTTACTTCCACGTCCCCATATACACAAAGCATCACAAGTTCCTGCGCTTCGTCGTCCAGGGGCAGCATAACCAGTTCAAGGCACTCCCCTTCTGACTGAGGTCGGCGCCCAGAGTCTTCACCAAATACCTGGCTCCAGTGGCGGCCCATCTGCGACTACAGGGGATCCACGTGTACCCTTATCTGGACGACTGGCTCATCAGGCCAAGTCAAAGCACATTCCTGTCGATCACACGGCTCGGACTGTCTGGCTGCTGATGAACCCGGGGTTCTCAGTGAATTATGCAAAGTCCTGCTTGACTCCATCGTAGGACGCTCTGTTCCTGGGATCCAGACTCGACACTGTGGCTTGCCTGGCAGCTCCGTCAGAGGAGTGGATATCGGCCATTCTGGGCAAAGTGCAATGGCTGTTGGCACTGAAGATCGCCACAGTGCAGACCATCAAGTCGCTGCTTGGCATGATGTCATTGTGTATATACCTGATCCGGCTCTTCAGACTGCGGATGTGTCCACTCTAGGAGTTCCTCGACGCCCATTGGGTCCAGGTGACCGGAAGCTTTCAGGACAGACTCACGCTCAATCAGGAGTTCCGTTGAGCGATAAGGTGGTGGGGCATGCACTCCAACGTTGCACTTTCAGAGCCCCTCATACCAGGAGACGGTCATGACGGACGTTTTTCTGGAAGGCTGGGGAGCCCACAACGGGCGTCTTCACACCAGAGGCCTGTGGCAGCCGGAAGAGAAGACGCTGCATATCAACGTTCTGGAACTACAAGAAGTGTTTTGGGCCCTGCGGTCATTTCTACCGTCCCTCAAGGGCAAGCTGGTGAGGGTCTTCACGGACCATACCACCACAATGTTTTACATCCGGAAGCAGGGGGGCACCAGATCCCCAGCGCTCTCCAAGGAGGCACAACTTGTGGCACTGGGCCGTCACCCAGGAGATGTTCCTCATTCCGTTGCACCTGGCGGGAGTAAAGAACACTGTTGTCGACTCTCTCAGCAGGGAGCTATGCTCTTGCCAAGTGTGGGAGCTTCGGCAGGATCAAGCGGACAGCCTGTTCCTCAAGTGGGGCAATCCCCAGATCGATCTGTTTGCGACGGCGACAAACACCAAGTGCCGGAGGTTCACTAGCAGTTTCCCCCAGCTGGAGAGCATGGGGGACGCATTCTCCTTCCCTTGGGAAGGCCTGTTTCTGTACGCGTTCTCCCCGTTGCCATCAGTCAACTCAGACCGTGCCAGTGCAGGATGATCCTCGTCACGCCAGAGTGGCAGAGACGGAGACCTTCTCAGCATGTCAGCGTCCCCTCCAGTCAAGCTACCAGTGGTCGCGGATGTTCTTGCCAGAGAAGGAGGGGCAATCCTACACCACGAGTCATGACCCAGGATCGCTGAACTTGAAGGCCTGGTTCCTGCAGTATTAGAGTCTGGCAGTTACGAGCTGCCTGCGGACTGCAGGCAGGTCCTCGCCAAGACCAGGGCATCGTCAACTTTGAAGTGCTACGGGCATAAGTGGAAGCGCTTTGCGACTTGGTGCCGGTCGCAGAAAATCAACCCTCTGAGGGTCACTGCCCCTCAGGTACTTCCGTATTTACTGTCTTTGGCTAAATCGGGGCTTGCGCATGCCTCCATCAAGGTGCATCTGGTGGCTATCTCCCGCTACACCAGATCTCCAGGAGGACCTTCCTTGTGGTCGCACCGTCTAGTCAAGGAATTCACCAAGGGACTGTTCCGCTCGTTCCCACCGGTGAAGGCTCCGGCCCTGGTGTGGGAACTCAACGTGGTGCTGACTAGGCTCATCTGGGCTCCATTCGAACCTATGCATACAGCTCCACTGAAGTTTCTGTCTTGGTAGACGGCTTTCCTCGTGGCCATCACTTCAGCCAGAAGAGTGGCTGAGGTCCAGGCGCTCTCCTGTAGACCGCCTTACTTGACTTTCCATGAGACTAGAGTGGTACTGCGGACGCACCCCTCCTTCATGCCCAAGGTTCTGTCGGACTTTCACCTCAACGAACCCTTGGTCTTACCTGTGTTTTTTTCCTATGCCTTCTTCGCCAGCTGAAAGGAGTTTGCACTTGTTGGATGTGGCTCGAGCGCTGAAGTTTTATGTGGCCCTCATGAAGGATTTCCGGAAGATTTCACAGCTCTTTGTGAACTTTGGTCCTGTGAAACATGGGAAGGCCCTGTCCAAGACTTCCATTTCCAGGTGGCTCTCCGGCTGCATCACTCATTGTCACCGGTTGGCAAACTGACCGTTGCCTGGCCGTCCAAGCCCATTCTACCAGAGCAGTTGTTGCTACGACAGCGTTCCTGTCTGGTGTGCCCCTGCTGGACATCTGCAGGGCTGCTACGTGGAGGTCGACGCACACCTTCACGAAATTCTACTGCGTCGACACGGATTCCAGGGAGGAGTCCAGAGTCGGCCAAGCAGTGCTGAGCAACCTGTTCGCTTGAAGGTGAGCCTGCTGAGGAGGTAAGAGATTGCTTCTGTTGAGCCTTGCCACCTCCCGTGGTTGTGCATGTGTGTACTGCTATGTATTCTTTATTCATGAGCATGTGAATCCATGCCAGACCCCATGCTGGAGAAGGAACAAGTTACTAACCTGTAACTGTGGTTCTCCAGCATGGGTCTGGCATGGATTCACATGCGAACCCTCCCGCCTACCCCTCTGCGACTCTTCTCTTGGTCTTACTGCCACTTTACGTGCTACCAAATCTGAAGATGACTACTTGGGGAGGGGCTTAGGTAGAGGGCAGTTTTTGGCTGGGGGCAGTATGACTCAGAGCTCAGTGATTGGTTTATAGGAAAAACAGTTCAGAAACAAAACTGAAACAGTTTTTTCTTTTACCGAGGATTCCCAGCCTGACGGGGGAATATTCATGAGCATGTGAATCCATGCCAGACCCATGCTGGAGAACAACAGCTACAGGTAAGTAACTTGTTCCTTCTTGTTAGTTTGGTCAGTACATTGTTTCCATTCACTTCGGCATTCTATATATGCTTTTTCAGTATTGCATTACAGTTCATTACTCACTAAAGTTCATCAGCTGCTTCCGGACCTTTGGAGTGTTTCTCTGACACTCCCATTACCTTGCATCTCATTACTGTGACTCCCGCGGCTTCCTCCTCTCTCGGGAAGCGGGGACGCTCACAGAAGCAAGCCTCACTTGTTGGCTGTGCGGCTTCTCTTGTTCTCGCCAACACCTCCATGGCTAGCATTCACACACGGACCTCGTCCTCAGGGCTCCGCATTCACCAGAAGCTCCTGATGTCAGTTCCACACCTGAGAGGTCCCTGAGAGGTCCCTGTGCTCTGGAAAATGCAGGGCCCAGCTCCTCTGGGTCCCACGAGCCCTCCGGGTCTCTTGCCAGCATCTTGGCTCCTCCTAGACCACCACAACTTCGACTCCTTACGAGTCTCCTGCTGCTCACAGTACTGCTCCTGCCCTTGCCTCTTCCTTCTCTCCTTTTATGCACTCCCTGATTACCGATGGGCTGCAGGTGATTCAAATCACCCTCTATTGTCTGACCTTGCCTGTACCTATTAAAGTGAACTACCTGACTCTGATAGCTAGAGACCTCTGATCCTTTCTTCTTCTTCACAGTACCAAAGTGGGTTTTGCAGTGGGTAATCTGCATTGCTCGGAGTTACCTCTTCCTCATTGGGACACCCGCTCTCTCCTTTTCTCTCTTTCTCTCTCTTTCTCTCTCTTTCTTTCTCTCTCTCCTCCCCACCCCCCTTCCTGCTCCTTCCTGTGAGGCTAAGATCCTTGCTGTCATCTTCGACTCCACCCTATCCTTCTCTCCTCACATCTCTTACGTCTCTAAGTCAAACTATCAGCTGCACCTCCTCAGAGGTATTTATTCCTTTTCTCACTTTCCCCAGAAGCTCACTGTCTCCAGAGCTATGTCCTCTCTAGGCTGGACTATTGCAACAGCCTCTTTCTAAATCTTCCTGCCCCTACTCTTCGACCTTTACTACTTATCCAGAACAGGACTGCAAGACTTGTCCTTGGCCTCAAGCCCAGGGATTGTATCTCTACAGCTCTGACATCTCTTACCTGCTCCCCGTGGCTGCAAGGATCAACTTCAAGACCCTCTGCATCGTTCAGAAGGCTTTCTGGAGCCTGGGACAGCTCTAACTCCAACGTTCTTTTCCAAAACATTTTCTTTCTCGAGCTCTCCGCTCATCCACCTCCAACTCTTTGAGGGTCAGACGCTTCTCCAAGCAGAGAGTTGGGGGCAGATCTATCCCCTCAGCTGAGGCCTCCCTCTGGAACAGCTCCCTGCCTTTCTCAAACTTGTACAGAACCACTTCGGTTCCGGATGCAACTGAAGACCTTCCTTTTCGCTTCTGCTTTCTCTCTTCCTCTCCCCTGCTGATGCACCTGACTGCTCCGCGCACTGGTCACCTGGTCACCCTCTGAACTCGGGCCCAGGCTCCTGCGTGTCCAGTTGACCTCGCACTGCCTCTGGGCTCCCCAGCACTTAAGGGTCTGTATGCAGTCCCTTCTCTCTTCACTTATGAGCCACCCGCTGGCTGCATTTGTGAGTTAAATGCACTTCCCCCTTCTCCTGGCACTTCTCCCCTTCCCTCTTGCCTGCACTTGCGCAATCTGAATGACATAAGGCCTAGTAAGATCGTTATTTTGTCCTCACTTTGTTTCCCCCTTTTTGCTGTGTCGTGCCTAGAAACACTTGTGTACAGGTGTGTTATAAATGCCACATAATATCATATCAGGTACCCTCTTTCCAATCCCCAAGGATCCTCCACCTGGGTAGTCCTATGTTGCTTGTCTGCCCTCAGGGTCGGGATCAAAAAGCGATGGCCCTTCCCTGGCCACCTGAACAGAGGATCCCAGGGGAGTAGATGTGAGAGTACCCTCCGGTGTCTCACACTACTCTAAAGGAAGTCGTTTGGAATGGAGGGGGGCTTAGGGAATGTTGGAGTGTGATGTTGGCCAACGGGACTGTACCCTAGGTGATCATCCTTATCCCCAGAGGGGGAGTCCTTCCTCATGAGGTCCTCCCGCATTAAACCACACATAGGACGACTATTGGGTAGCGGCTGAACCTCCCTAGCCTCATGGGAAAGGGCTCCCCCTAGGGGAGAAGTGACGATACCTGGCAAATTGTCACACTATCCAGGTGAGCGTGTGTATAAAGGGGCTTTAGTAAAGAAAAATATCTGCGAGAGACGCATGCAAATTCCGTGACTCTGCCCGTTATTCTATCACCCCCGATCATTCACAGTTTAAATCCATTCAAGTCATTCTTCACTCACAGAAGCGTACTCAAAGACTCGTACACAACAAAATATGAAAATATGTCTCTACCTATTGTTACGATACACAAAAATATGATTATTTATTAAAAACTTAAAAACACCCAAGTGACAGTCTCTCGTCCACCGCTGGTGGACTCTTCTCCACAGATAAATTGTGATGGGGTTAGTAAGATGTGCCTAAAAGTTATGTAAGGAACTCATGGTGGCAACAGTAAAGACACACAAGTGATCACAATACAAGGGTGTTTATTAAACTGTATAGGTAGGTTGGAAAAACACCTAATATAAACCTAAATTTAAGATGAAAGCAAGTTTTGACCATCAAACAATAATAAGGCAGTCCTAGTGGTGTCTTTGTCAAATAAAAGGGCCTATACTAAGAAAAACCTGTTGCCAATCCTTATGCTAAATAAAGTGTGGGATAATGTTCTAAAGAATGAAGGTAGTTTTCACAAATAATAAGTCAGGATGCGGTAGTCAGGGTCTCCCTTTCACACGTTTTAAGCATGGGATAAGGTAGGATTCTGGAGCACAGCACACGCTCAAGCTTTCCCAGCATGAGCCAACAGATCCGCTGTCAGCAATCAGGGCCTTTGGTGGTTAAGTCTCTTTTCTACTTAAGTTACTTGCCTCCGAGGATCTGATGGGTTTTCAAAATAATAAACAAAAGTTCCTTTTCCACCCCTGGATCTCCCTCTTCCGGGCTCAGATCTAACAAAAAGTTCTTCATGATATCAGGACCTTTGGAAGTTTTCTTGCTTCCGAGGACCTGACATGTTCAAAGTACAAAACAAAAGTTATTTTCTGGTTGCACTGTGGGTGATGGTTCCTCACCCTTGGGTCCCCCTCTTCCGGGCTCAGACCTTTCTCAAATATCAGCCTCCCTCTGTCGGGTTCACGCTGGCATACATTCAAAGACTTTCTCTGTTGCACTGTTCTTTGTTGCATTCACAGGTCGTGGGTGTTGGCTTCCCACCCTTGGATCCCCCTCTTCCAGGCTCACTCCTACTCGACTGTTCACCTCCCTCTGTCGGGTTCACTATGGCTTTCAATGCAATTTTGTCTGTGACATTCACTAATCTTAATGTTTTTTTAAACAATTCACTGTGAACATCCCTCGGCCGGGTTCACTCTTGTGATTACACTCTATATTGGGACTTTCGACGTTGCCCCTTGGTTTACTGGCATCCCTCCTTCGGGTTCACTCTTGCCAACTTTGTCATCAGTTTTATGAGGCGGGACTCACTTCCCGTAGCTTGACAATCAGCTGGCGGTCAAAGACTTTTGATTGTACAGAGGATTTTACTGGACTCCTGTATGACCACTTTGACCCCCTTTGGCGCCTTTCCCAAGGCCTTCTGCTAATGGTAGTTTCAACAATCTGGTAATCGCCCAGAGCTTCCTGAGTGAGCACCCATGTGGTGCCAGACTCCTCTGTTGCTGGTTTCCCCCCTTTTTAGTATCAATAGTTCTTTATGCTTTCACAATTCAATTAGCCATTTGCTACTTTTCGTTCAACACAGTTCGGTTTCTTATCTGCTCTCCCCTTGACTCACTGGTTGTGATGAACCGCTTAACTTTTCTTCTCTTTGGAGTCAAGGTTGGTACCATGGGGACAACCACCTCTCCCTGGCTTGCTTATCAGCGGATGAGGGTTCCGTGTACGGTTGACATCTGTTGCAACACACGCTGGCTATTGTTCCCGGTCTTACGATTCCTTCCGCAGAGGTTTCATGGGCATTGGTCGGAAAGGGCAAGGACGCTTCTCTCCTTGTCACCCTCTCGGTTTGCGCCGTCTTTCTCCTCCTCTTGAACTGCTGTGCTGAGTTAGCTCTCTCGACGTGCGGTCTGCCTTGCTCGTATTGTGCTCTCCTGCTCCACCTTTTATCCCTGTGGGGACGAGAAAGGGCCGCGAGGTGTGTGTGATTCTAGTCCATTTCCTGACTTTGCCTGACCCTTGTGTTGGGACATGTCAGGTAATTGGATCGGGTGTTAATCCCTCGTCCTTTGTGATATGCGAAAGTGTCCCTGTCGGAAAGAGGGGGGTTGTCACAGAAAATGATACTCTGTCCTAGGGGTGTTGGTAAATGGAAAAGGGTGAGATTGGTGGGGTTTGCTAACCAAATGGAAATGACCAGGATTATTAGACAACAGAAACAAGAGGATTCTCTGAGTTGGGCCCGAGAAGTTCACTTTGAGGAAGGGAGGTAGATGTCTCATAGCCTACAAAGGCCTCAGGGGTCTCGTCCTCTTCTCCCTCTTCCTCTGTATAATACTGCGCCTCACCTGGGGCCTTTCTCTGAGCACAACCCTGGGTTATGATATATGATATGATAGGTTATTTATAACGCGCTTAATATCCAGAGGTTTCTAAGCGCTTACCCGGGGATCGAACCTGTGTCGCTCCGTGTCGTCTTGCTTCCAAAGTGAGCACGTTGCCCCTAAGCTATCCTCCCGAGACGGGATCCAGGTGATCCTTTCTCTTCTGTTTGCTCCTGGAGTTGGGGGACGAGAGCATCGGCCCTTCCAAGGCCACCTGAATAAGGGATTTTCGAGGCTGGCTTGGGAGAATACCCTCAGGTTTCTCACAGTTCTCACAAAAATATTACAAACAGTGATGGCAAAATGTCTTTCTATATTATACAGAAATTGGTCTGGACTTAAAGCCTAAACTCATTGATCTGGGCATAATAATTATTCATGATCATCTTAAACATTTCCTACTGGCCAAGTGACATCGGCAAACACAAAAGCAAATAATAAACTTTGTGCATGCCGTCTCAGACGAGCATTAGTTCACTAATGCGCTGTGTAAATATTAACAGAAAAAGTGTCCACAGATGTGTGTTTTGGCCTTTATGAAGTGGGGTCTGCTCTGAACTTGAGCACCTCTGAGTATTGCTTAGGTCTTCACCAGGACAAAGAGAGAAGTTAAATCCCCATGTTGAAACTGTAATATCCGACTTTGATTGAAGGGCATAATAGACCCTTCTTTTCTCAATCAGCTGCTCCTACAAACAAACGAAACCCATTCTTCCATACATTTCAAACCCACCCTACAAATATATTTCAGTCATCCAGGTAGAGTTCACAAACTAACTTGGTATTCTTAATTGATGTCCCTCTTAATTGCAGTGGATGCTGTTCTTGACATTTTGCAATATCTCACTTCTAACTTTGTTTCACTCCTAAATGTTGGTTTCTGAAAAGGAAGCACTCATGCATCCCAACACCAAACAATTAGTTTGGTGACAAACATAATTTGGTGTGTCATTAATTTCCAGCACCTATTAATGGACTATTTTATCTTAGCCACACTGATGTTTTCACAGGCGAATATCCATCTGGAGGATCCTATTCCAGATGTAATTTATGCAGTCACTCAATGGTGCACGCTGCTTCTATGAGAGAAGAAAAACAAAAGAAACTGTTCTAATTTATTGTCTAGCCAACACACAAAGTTAGAGAAAGCATCTCTCTTCCCTTCATGTTATGCCATAAGGCTATCGGTAAAATAACCTGCTTCTGCCCCTCGTCTCCCTAAACTCAAGTATTGTGCACGTAGAGATGTGGAACACTGTTTCTGAAAAAATATCTTCATACTCGTGGCGGCATGAAGCTACAAAATGTCCTCTGCACGTTTGAAAGTGCTTAATCTAATGCGTGTTCGAAACAGTAGCAGTCTAGCAGTTCTTTCCTTTGGCGGTGTCAACTCGCTAATGCCGGCTGCCACGCTACAGAAATAGACTCCTGGGTCGCGTCGGTGACGCAGTAGCGGTTTGCCATGGTGCAGACGCTCCCATAACCCGTGGATAAACAAAATGACGTATTTCTCATCCTAGTTTCATTAATCAAACCTCCCTGCCTCATAAGAAATGCTTCGCATTGCAAAGCGCACACAATGTGAATAAACACAGGACATATTTCTTGTCCTGGTTTCATAAATCAATCCTCCCTGCCTCATCAGAAAAACAATGCGTTGCAAAGCACCGATGTTGTAATGATCTATAATTCGACACTTCACTATACAAAATAAACCAGGAGTGTCATAGAATTTCCACATGTACTCTTGAGGAAAGGAAATGTCCAGAAGTACTACACTTGAAAAACCCTAATTCAAATTAACACATGACCGCTGAAAATCGGTGCTGTTGAAAGCACCCTGTTGCAGAAAATGTTTCTAGTCTTAACTTAGTATTTCTGAACACCTTACCTAATGTAAAGTTGACCTTCAAATGTCAGAGTCTTAAAAACTCAATTTTGAACATCCTAATGTCCACTACGGTTGCATGTCACTCACTAAGTTGATACTAAAGAGTTAAAAGCTTATCCTAATGCATGTTCATCTCCTCGTATATCAGTAATAACCAGATTAGTGTAGAACCAAGCCTACTTTTACATGGCCAAAGGGTACTCTGATCCACTCTAGGTGCTCATGGTTGAGTAATGAGTGGGTCCCATTCAATACATACATTAAGGCCTTTCTGTACGGTGTTACATTGTTGTATGAACCTTTGCTCCATTTTCTCGAGGATCATGTCCTGATTCCCTCCTGCGGTTTGTTTGACTTGTCAAATAACAAACCAAAAAAAGGGCAAATGCTTTCTTTATTTGTTGCGGTCAACTAATGGTATCTCTGCAACTTTGTTACTCACACAAGACTGGTGTTCACATATCCTATGTCGGACTTCTCGTTTATTTTTTTCAATATAAACTCAATTGCACAGGCATTTAATCCTGTAGATCTCATACTTGCTTTTACAGTAGGAGAAGCTATTTGATTTCCAGAAACTCCCATTGATAACCAAATTTGTTGTTTTTTGTTAAGTTACAGACCGAACACTGGCCACATTTAAAGTGGCCTATCACTGGAGGTAGACCCCAGAGGGTCTGTTCCCTGGTGGTCCTCTTTGGTGTAACATGTTCTGCTCTTACCAATTTTTGTCTGATGTTCTGACTTATTTTAATAGCACACATTGTTTTGCTAAATTCAAAATCTGAGGTTTTTAGCACATTCCAATTTTTCTGTACCTCTTTTCTTATTAATTTACTGAGTGGCCTATAGGTGGTCACTCACACTAGTTTCTATTATTTTTCTCTCTGTCTTTGAACAAGACATTCATCTCTGTTGGTATTATGGGCCCTTTTGCGACACTGTTTAACCACCTTCTTCGTATAACCTCTGGAGACCAGGTTCGACTCCAGTCTAGCCCCTCTGATATAAAGTCAGTTTTCTTAGAGCAGTTTCTCCTGATGCATAGAAACTGTGCAAAGGGCACATTCTCTTTGAGTGCCTTAGGATGAAAACTCTCAAAATAGTGGGCACGATTTCTGTCTGTAGGTTTTTTATACAAAGAGCTGTAAAGCTCTACTTGGGGTTTCCTAACCCAAATATCCAGAAAGGGCAGGGAATGACTGTCCTGTGTTTTCGTGAATTTAAAATTGGAATCTCTTTCATTCAACCACACATGGAACTCATTGAGACTCTCAACTGTTCCTCTCCATATCTTTTAAGATGTCATCAATGTAATGCCTCCACACAATGAGTTTTGATCGAAAAGGATGTATCTCATTTAAAATGTGGGTCTCCACAAGGGCAAGAACTATCAGCTCTAGAGAGCTAGTTCACCACCGATTCAGTGGTACAAGGAGCAAAAGGCAAGCTAGGCAAACTCATTGATGAGATTGCCAATTTCAGACAACTAAACCTTGATTGAAAGAACCTGGAAATTGAAGAAAGATCTGGCCAACTATAAGGAAGAGAGAACATATCCTTTTCTACAACCAGATTTCTACTTGAACATTAACCAACGAGATTGAGTAGTAGCTCCGTAGTCCTCTGAGGGAGCTCCTCATAACTTGGAAATGCCTGATAGTCTGGATCTGCTTTTAGCTCCTGTTCATAAAATCTGTTTCATCCCTTCAGTCTGCCTTCCACTGAGGTGATGTGTTGGAGTGGAGTGTGGATATATCTGATGTTTTGCAGGGCTGCTTTTGAAACAGCACCTGAAGACCTGCCACTTTCTCTGGAATGCTGATCTTGCTGTTGTGGGTAAGGTTTGTGGGACTGCTGACTCCAATTTGGGATTTAATCTGATGATGGGGCCACTGCACTAAAAAGTTTTCTGCTGTCCCCTCTGTTCCAGTACCACCAAGTAGGGAATTCACTGCTTCGGCCATTATTTGCAACATCTGTTGTGCCTCTGTCAATGCAGGCTTGCCGATCGAGCACCAGAGAAAAAGTAATGTTCCACTTATGCCTTAGTGGGTGTTTGGAACCCGTTTTGAAGGAATTTACTTCCTTGTTCAATGTTCTTAAAGGGGCAATGTTTATAAATTCCCCTGCTGCTCAAATACACCTCATTATGCGTTTGGTGGTAATTCGGTGGTATATCCGCTAAATTAGTGCCAAACTCTCTTGACGTTACTGCCACTTTGTCCCATAGGTTTTCCACTATTACATGTGGTGGTATGGCAGTGTTAATCTCAATTTTCAGAATTATGCCAAAATCCTGCCTTAAAGTGATAGTTTTACTTCAAGCACGATGCTGGAGGGCAATCCCCCACTTTAAGGTCAAAGTTGTAGTTCGGTGGTGTGGTAAAAACAGCACCAATTCTGTTACTGACAGAAAAAGTGGTGGTAACAGAATTACCACCCGTTTTTCCCGCCACGCCGAACTTGTAATGATGCCCAAAGTGCTGCGTTTTGGGAATGTGGAGATCTTTAGATTACTAATGACATACTATTTCAGATCCTCTGAGTTTTGAGTCATCGCCTTAAAGGGACATCATCCCCAAATGGCCCAGAGACCCGTCTAAGTGGAAGCGACCACCTGTTCCTCCCCATATCACCCCGGGGCTCATCAAACATCTTGCAGAAGGCACCCAGCCCCCTTGGTCACCCCATTAAATGTCCACAGAGTAGACAGGAGACGTTGCCACAATATCCTTATCACACATAAATCCAAGCACAAAATGGCAACAACACTTCATGACTCAAAAAGAATGTACGTCATCATCAAGCGCCTGAAATATATAGAGATGTGTTAAAACTGCATTCAAGTGGCAAGAGCAGCACCTACCAAAAAGAGGGCCTCTGCTCTAATGCTGCTTTATGGGTAGATGGCCTATATGATAACCAGGCGTCTTTTTCATTTACTGGAATTGCTAACTACAAAAAATGTTTGGATTACTAGCAACATTCTATTTTTTAAATTGAAAATATATTTTTACTTGCCTACAAACATTCAGCCTCATTACGAGTATCTTGGTATGGTAAAAAAGTGTCAGTAATAGAATTACCACCACTTGTTTGCACCGCCAGACTACGAATTTTAGTTCAAGCAGAGGAAATACCCCCAGCACTTGACTATTTATTTATTTATTTGGGGAACGATGCTCTTTTGATCACAAAAGAATGTACAATAGATAAGAAATCAGATTTGATGGGAAGCAGTGAGCATCTTACAATAGGGTGAGTTTGATGGACATTCTGACCAGGTTGTTGAGGCGAGTAAATGGAACATTCGCCAGGGACTATTTTTTCGCCAGGGACAATACATAATTGTACATACATAGATTAAGGACAACAAACATTGGGCATTTTAAGTGCAGGTAGGTGGTACGGCCAGCTGTGCTTGGGATGTGACCATATTGGGTGAAGTGCTAAAGGACAGAAGCAGGTTGGAGGCGAGGGAAAAATGTTAGATAAAAGGCAGTTGAGAGGTAGGTTAAGGGGGTAACTCGGGGGCAGAGAGGTTGGCTTTTAGTTTGGTTTTGAACAAATCCGTGTGGGCTGTTTCTCGGATGTCTGGGAAAATAGAATTCCAGGCAAGTCGAGTAAGAAGAGAGAAAGTGGAAGCGATAGGAAGCACAGGGAAGGTGAGGAGCTACAAAGGGAGTTGAGGCAGAGCGTAGATTACGAGAAGGCTTGTAGAGTTGTATAGAGGAGGATAGATACAGTGATGCCTTACCGAGGATAGATGTGTGAACCAGGAGAAGAAATTTAAATCCGGCCTGGTTTTGGATTGTTGCCATCCAGCCTGGTGACGGTTTGAGGAAGTAGGTGTGAAGTAAGGGAGTTCAAAGAGAGTCCTGGTAGTGAAGTAAATTATCTTGTCGAGGAAACAGGAAGCATAGTTGGAGAGACCAAAGAGGATGCTGGCACAGTAGTCCAGTTTAGAGAAGACAACAGTGGTTAAGCGATGCTTGGCGGTGTTGAAAGGAAGGATATACCTGATTTTCCTAATATTTAGGAGGTTGAGGCGAACTGCTGTTGCAGTTTTGGAGATGAAGGTAAAGCAGGTGTGAGAAGGGTCATAGATGATGCTGAGGTGTCTAGCTGAAGCAGAGTGCGGGAGAGTGTTTGCTGGGAACTGGCTAGGCAGAGGAAGAGATGAGAGCGAGCTTTTGGCAGGGATAGCACCTCTATTTTGATAGTTTAACATCAGAGAGTGCAAAGCCATACAATATTTAATGGCAGAGAGACAGTTGATCGAGAGATCAGAGGAGAGTTTGGGAAAAGCGAAGAGGATTTGGGTGTTGACAGTGTCAAACGCAGCAGACCGGTCAAGGAGAATTAGGATATAGGATAGGCTGGAGTGCTTAGCAAAAGTGAAGCAGTTGGACACATTCATTAGAGCAGTTTCCGTGGAGTGACAGGAGCGGAAACCTGCTTGCAGGGGGGTCCCGAAGATTGTGAATGTCTAAGAAATTGGTAAGGTGGTTGAACACAACCCTTTTGAGCACTTCAGAGTAGTGCAGAAGGAGACACAGTAGTTCAGGCCAGCCCCTTGCTTTTTTAGGCTAGGGATGGCCGTGGCTGTTTTGTAACAGAGGGAAAGCAAATGGAGTCAAAGGGACAGGTTGAAGAGTTCAGCGAGCTTAGAGGCCACTAAAGGGGCAATAGGCTTGACTAGCTGAGGAGCAAGAGGGTCTGATGGGGCACATCAGTAGAGTTAGCACTTTGTCAGTATTAGTGCAACCAAAGTGGGAGATGGAGGCATAGGATGTCAAATGTAGGAGGAGGGGAGTGTAAGGAAGGTCAGGAGAGAGTCTCTAATTTTGGAAATGTTTGCAACACAGTATTCAGCTAGGTCATTAGCTGTGAGAGCGGAGTTGATAGTCAAAGACTTATGGGGAGTGATGAGAGAGTTTAGGGTGCCCCGCAGCTGGCGAGGATGGTTGGATTGAGAGTTAATGAAGGTTAGGTAGAATTTCCTTTTTGCTCTATCAGGAGTGGACTTGAGAGAGTTCAGGGCAGAGATGCAGAGTTGCAGGTCCTCATGCGAGTGGGTACACCTCCATTTGCACAGCAGTCGAGGCATGTCTGTGCGGAGAGAGCTTATGAATCGGGTGGCCCATGGTTGAGGATGCTGAGAGTTAAGGGTGAAAGTAAGCAGTGGGAAGTGAGAAGAGAATAAGAAATTTAGTAGGCAGTGTTGGTGGAAGAGGCATCGGGTATGAAGGAGGAGAGTGAGAACTGTAGGTCAGAGAGAAAGTGGGGAATGGCAGAAGGTTAACATTTCCTTTTTAGTAATAGGTGAAGCAAGTGGTGAGGAAAGGTCAGAGTGTGGAAAGAAGATGGTGGTGGAAACAATTGAGTAATGAGATATGGGTGGCGTGACAGTAGTATTAGTGGATGAGAGAGAGGTGGAGATGAATAAGAGATCCAAAGAGTTACGCCATGTATGTGTAGGTAGGTTATAGATAGAGTGCAAAGCATGGTCTCTAAGAAAAGGATGAAGTTCAGATTTCTGAGAAGTGGTTGGAGAGGGGAGGTTAAAGTCACCAAAGAGAATGTGGTGATGTTTAGTGGAAAGAGAATTAAGGAGTTGCCCAAGATCAAAGAGAATTGGAGAGATCGTGTCATTGAAGATTTGTGATGCATTGGGGTGGGAAGAGAAAGAGGTGTATGACGCCTCAGCTAGTCAGTCGTGGAGAGTGAATGAAGGAAGGATAGTTTGGAGTTGTGTAGGGCCGCCAGAGTGGCAGTGTCAAATGGAGAAATCCAGGTTTCAGTGATAGCAAGAAGGTCTATTGCGGAGAAGGGGGGCAGCTGGAGTGAAAGTAGTCTATGATAAAGGAAGTTTTGTTGCATACATACTGAGCATTCCAGTGTGTATTGTTCAGCTAATGAGGTAAGGCACAGTAGTGAAGTCTCAGAGGAAGAGAGGCAAGAAGCGTTGGATTGACTGGATGGGCATTCGACCCCCGGCCGAATCAGGTGTCCCAATTTTATGGGCCGATATAATTTTACAGTGTTTGGGCCGTTTTGTGACACTGTTTGAAATCCATATTGATTAATGATCAAAGATACTGTAGATTTCAGTTTCATTAAAAGTAAGGTAAATAATGTAGCTTGCAACACAATTTCAAATGTTCCTGCTGACTTAACTAATTAATATGCACACTTTCCAAATGTCCTTGGAATGGAGTCGTGCGTCAAGAAGACGTGTGACATCATTGGTTCCTATCTGAGGCATAGCGTGCATACATTACCTCTTGCGTTAGATGTGTGGCCTTGTTTTTTAAAGTGTGCTGTGTTTCCCCCCCTCTCTAAACCCCGCCCCCAAACCCTCTTTGGTTGAGTCTAACTAAGGGGTCATGAGCAGGGCAACCCAGCAGCGTGTGGCGCAGATCCGGGTCTCTCTAGATATGGGGCATCATGCCATGGAGGAACAGAGTCCAGGCAGACGGGCACAGCTGTCCCCACCCTCAGAGCTGAGAAGAAACTGCTGCAGAGCAAGTGTAGGCAGCAGGATGATCCTAAGGGGCACACTATAGTGTATTGAAAGTCTGTTTTTCACTTGTCAAAAAGGGCACTGTGAAAAAGAAAACATCATAAGAATTAAGTTAGAAAAAATTTTCTTTTTCCAAGACCGTGGAAGATTTTGGGCAGGTTGATGAGGAAAAATGTAACCCGATCCTGCAGGTTAGGTTCAACGTTTTGTTTCAATCAGGGGAGAAGGGCACAACTAACATTGTGTGATGCAGACCAGCAGCCCTTGTGGGCCATAAGCGTGAGCTGAGCACAGCAGCACCTCTGATGAGGTAGTGGTGTCTGTAGTGAGGAGACTAGGCCTTGGCTTCCACTGTCCTGGCACTGACTGGTGAACAAACCATCAATCAAAACTTCAAAGTGTGAAGTTTGTTTTTGATAATCGTGCGTCCATCTTTCTTTTCGGACTGACTGTGTCAGAGACTACAGGGCAGGCAAAGACCTCGCAGGGGAGCTCTGATATGGGAGGAGAGTGGTGATGGTCCTTTGAGCAGAGTGGGTGGAGGGGCTGATAATCAGGGGGCCTAGTCTTGCCAAGACTGCCTTGGTGTGCCGCATGTGTGAGCTCAGCAACCCTCGGATGCAGCAATGTTGGAGGTGACTGGTGAGGAGTTTGGGCCTTGCCGTGTCAACTGTCAAGGCGATTAAGTTGCCCCATTACCTATAGAGGGTAGGCGGTGGCCTCACAAACAAACTGGTGTGAGGAGGAGAGGGGTGGTGCTCTGGCTGATGCTAGGCCCCCAGAGCCCTATCGGGCTTGTGTCTGTATCTATGTTTTATCTTTAATCCTATAAATTGGCACGTAGTAATGGCATCAAAGTCAAATGGCCAACTATTCAGATGAGTATCCACAACACCATGTATAAGTTATGAATTTGCAAAAAAATTAAATACCCGGAGAAATAAATACTTCCCAGTGTGGTGGCATTCATCCAGCCTCGCTCAGTAATACAGAAAATAATTAAACTACAGCTGTTCTCTTGGTACTTCAGTTAAAATGTTTCCCCAGTCTTCTCTAATGATGTCTTGCAAAAGGGCGTTTTCTCTGTAAAGAAACTGAAAGATTCCCAAACCCTTTGTCTAGGGATGTGTAAAGTGCCACCTGCCGCATGACAGCAGCCTCCGAGGTATTAGGGAGGTAGTCCCAAGTGGCCAGCATGTAGATTGATGTTGCAGTCAGACAAATGAATTATAGAGATGTCCAAATGAATCTACAACTTTGATTCGGTCTGGTTTCCAGTGCAAAGAAAGCACGTGTCTAATGATTAGTGCTGTCCTTTGAGCCGAGGAATTATCACCATTAATGCCGTCATTGGAATACAGTCTTTGCCCTCCGTAATTAAGAGCAGCGGTATGCTCGTTTTTCATTCAAGCAAAACGGAGCTGTTCACATTTTCCAAATCGTTGCTCTGCCCTAAAACGTCATACACCAGATGCAGGCAGTGCTTTCCCCTCTCCCCTTCTTCAAAAAGGGACAAATACAACACCCACCTAAAATGTATTGTGCACAATGGTGTTTTGCTAGCAGGACACCATTCCGGGTGCAGTGCCTCCCAGAAGATGGGTGGTTGTGGCGTGGGCGAGTCTAGTCCGTTGCCCTTCCACCCCCTGCCCTTATCAAATATATGAGCTTGATAAAGAAAAGGCCCGAGGTATATTGTCGCCATTGTTTAAGACAGTAAATAACTTAGGCCTGACAGCGGGCACTAAAATAAAAGTTGTCCACGATTAACCACTTTTCATTTTTTAATCAAACTCTTTTAGTACGACACAACAATGCCTTTTTGAAAAAATGTGTGGTTAATATTATCTTTTTAAATCAAATTGGGCCACTAACATGTGTCTAGCCTATCTACATGGTGCATCTATTTACCAAACTGGCAAACAGGCTCACACAACTGGCTGTATTGTGGAAGGTGCAACCCACTGCAACTATAAACGTGGTAGAACGCCTCGGCAGCATACTACTCCAAACTCCTCAACATCACCAGACCGTTCCTCTCCACCACAAATTGCCTAACTATTGCCAGAGCCTTAATAGGCTCAAGGTTGGACTACTGTAATGCTGGTTGGACTACTGTAATGCCTTATTCGCAGGAATCTCAGCTAAAAACATGGACCAATTATTCAAAATAACGCGATTCGCAGAGCCCTGGGCTTCCCCAAAAGGGAAAACATCTCAGCAGCCAGACAACAAGCACACTGGCTGCCTGTCCGCCAGCGCATCCTCTTCAAAACGCTGGCCCTCACGCAAAAATGCATACATCACACAGAACCCCCCCCCACCACTCTCACAGAGTCGTCATCCCTCACACCTCCAGACTCACAGGAACACCTTACACCAACATTCTGCCCACTCCCAGAGTTAAACGTGCCAGAGGTGGGGGTGCAAGCTTTCCGTTCATTGCCGCTAGGCACTGGAACTCACTGCCACGGACCCTCAGAGTTGAACCTTCTCATCTCCCCTCCCGCAACACAATCAAAACCAGACTATTCGCCTAAAACTTCACACATGCCGCCTAAATCCCCCACACAACAACCGCTATATGCTTCTGCCAAACATGGGTAGCCTACTGACATTGTACTATGTGTGGATGTGAATTTATGTCTCTAGTCAAAAACTTTAGCTAAACTCAGTAGAGGCCAATGTAACCCAGCCACCTACCTAAACAAGTTAACTAAATCATGTAATTTTGTGGGCCAATGTAACCCAGTTGCCCATCTTTATGTATTGTAAATAAGACGTTATCTTGTAACAGCGCCTCGATTCCCTTGGGCTCTGTGCGCGCTATATAAATGCAAATAAATAAATAAGTGCCAAGCTCAAAGCCACAAATTGGCCCCAAATGATGCCTGAAACGTTGCTCCCGTATTTGCTTTTCACTAAGCACGCTGTAACTTGCAGCCTCCTACCTATGGGGTGAACAAAGCTACAATTCCCAACACGCCATTTAAAAAGGCAGAATTGGGTCAATGGTTCACCCATGATATGGGGACATTTGGCAGCTATCCAAGCGTACAGCAGAACAAGAATGGGATGGCCATTCATTATAGCTCTTACACCTTGTGCCCTCTTTCAAGCATGTGCATAGGGTGATGAACACCTTGGACCACCTAAGCTCTCCAAAAGGGGTTCTACACTTGTGGTTCAGGAAGGATCATTTGGTCCGATTGACCAAGCTAAATCTACTCTCCTTCTTACTTCTCCCTGCCAAGCTTACCCTCAGTCTGCTTTTGTCTAGTTCTCTGAATTTCATCTGCTCATTATTTGCATTCATCTTTCCGAGGTTGATAGATTCACCATCATTAATTGTAAAAACACCTGTTATTATAGCACTTAAAAGCAGGAGTAAACCAGCATAATAAAGTACTATATAAGAATGCAAATAATAGCTGGGATGGGTGGGGACTGGAAGTGGGAGCCTGGTTGCAGCCCGTCTGGTACTCTGGTGTGGTCAGATGACTGCATTCTGCTTGCTGCGTTTCCTTTCTCCTACCCTGCAGGAATGCTGCAGCATCATGACCCATATGCAAAGAGAAAAAGTTATTATTTACATCATTGTTAAATGCAACTATATAATGAGTACCAGCTGCAACTAGTAGACATGCCTTGGGTGTAGTTCTGCTAAATAAGTACTGGGGTTGTGTGATGTCTTTTTTTACAGGGCTCAAAACAAAGGTTACCTCTGGTTTGTCGCAAGTATTTACATACAACATGACATGAAACGAACACCAATAACCCTCAACAAGCTCCATCGGATACATATTCTGTAAAGTTGTGTATTGCAGCCATTCAAGAATGAGGGCTACTTTTTTGGGGGGGCATGGGCCTATTTCTTGTCCCCGTCCTACCCTGGAGGCAAGGTCTATAGGGTTAGAGGAGGTATGGCTAGCTTGTCAGCTTTGTTGGAAGGAGGTGGAAGAGAGATGAGTAGTGGGAGTTTCGAGTTATGAATTTTATAATGGGGATAGGAAAGGTGGACGTTGTAGCGTGGTAGGAGAAAGCGTAGGGAGAGGTGAGCAATAGCAGCAGTAGGAGCAGGAGTGAATGCATTATAGATGAATAGCACAGTGTGGAGAGACAGTACAGTAATTGGGAAGCTTGGGCTACTCACAGGTGCAACAGGGAGAAAGGCAAAAGCTAAGAAGCTGGTCAATGACTGGTCGTCACCCTTCACTGTTCCGCCCCTAAGAAGTTCAGAAGGGATGACACGCGCTCTTGTTACCTGATCACCTAGTCAATCAGTCTCTCTGATATTGTCCCTGGTGTTGCTGGGTTGAGGCGATTTCTTCCTGATTAGTTTTCCCAGAGGAGCTAGAGGTACGTACTCCATTTAACCTCCAAAAACTGGAGGAATTACCACAAAAATAATTTCCATCCATGGTAACTCCTACAGAATCCTCATTGAGACCTATGGAGACTCAGTTCGCATTACTGCCTCTCATAATCTCCGCCAGACCGAGTGACAGTAAACGTATCTGAGTTTGACAGTAATTCCATGGGAATCACTGACAAACTCATAGTGAGGCCCTATGTTTTTACTCCCTAAAAAAGTTTCTCCCAGCTTTCAAAAATATGATATGCCATTTATAACACGCCTATACACAAGTGTTTCAAGGCACGGCGAGGCAAGGAAGGGGGAACAGAGGGAAGACAGAGAGCGATCCTACTAGGCCAGGTGTCGCGCAAGTGCATGGGAAGGGGAAGGGGGAAAGTGCGACGGAGGGGGGGGTGCAGTACATGCGATAAAGAATAATAACAATAAGTACAGCCAGCTGGTGGCAAGTGTGAGGTTAAGTGCAGACATCCGGTGTCAAGTGCTGGTAGTGGGGCTGTAGGGATACAGAGACAGTCACAAGTGCAGGGGGTTGCATAGAGATTAAAATGCTCTTTCCTCAGATTCTTACCTGGAACCTGGGCCCAAGGATTGGCCACTTCACATACGCACAGCGCTATCATTTTTTACCTGACAACCTCTTGTGACTTGAGCACTCTTGTATTAGACTGCTGTGGCTGGTATTGGAGACTCTTAATATAGGATTGCCTACATCTCAGCTTTTTTTCTGTCCTCTTCATAGGTGGGATGGACCACACCACGGGACTATTTCACCTTTGTGTGGGTTCCTACACCCAGCAACACTAGCACCGGTGCGCAGGAAGTGCTGTTTAAAGGTCAGTCAATCTGAGTACTTTCCATGTGAGATATTTCTTTTCTTTTGTGCACCTAACTAACAGTTGCAGACTGGCCATATGAATATCAGATGGTTCCCTAAAAAGCTGGGGCCGGTAAATGAGGAAACGGAGACATCAGCAGCAATAATATCACAGACAAACAACTAGTGAGGAGGCTCGATTGGCTGACGGACCACAACCAAGACCCTGGGTAGATACCATCAGGCGGCAATCAAAGAGTCACACCAGAGGCTCCAACAGACTGACCGACTTACGAACCCACTTCCCCTTGCTGCTCTTCCAACACCACTACACCAGACCTTGTGCTAGCCACACTGCACATAAACAAGCCAAGAATCAATTCCATGTTCACACCCACCATCTGAGATGCTAGAAGAACACCTAGAGTGAATCGCCCCACATAGTCCATAAAATCGCCAACAGCGCTAGTACACACCAAGGCACCAGATTTTACAGCTCCGCCACCCGCGACTCTGCGCCCCTTATAGAAACTATCTTACCAGAGCGCACAACCACAAACCACCCCAACCCCACACAGCCCAATAACGCAAACACTAGCACACACCCGAGGCACTGAGTCTTACCCATATGGTTACAACACGCAGGGCCTCCCGCACCAACTCCCACATGCAAAACAGCACTCACAGACACCAGTTCCTCCTGGTTCTGAATCTATCCTCTCATCGTATCCTCAGTAACCTCCCCAATCCCCTTTCTTGCAGAGCCACGCAAGTGCCTGGAGACTGCCCCTGCGTGGTATCGGTGTGTGGTATAAATCAACATAACATACATGTGCAGCATCAATTACAAGTCCGTTTCTGACTGACATGCGATTGTCTAAGGCCGGGACCCTGTCCCATCGGCCTTTCAGAGGCCCTTGCTTTTGTGGAAATCTACCAATTTTCTTGTAGGACAGACTGCTTACAGAAATTGCAATCCCAGCACCCTTTTTCCAATTTCTCCTCTGCCACAGTACAGTAAGTGGCCACCCACTTGCCCAGTTTGTGATAGACGAGTGAGGATCCTCGGAGAGGGCATTGCCTGTAGTATGAAGTTGGTGAGCAGGTGCAAGTGGATCTAGGTTACCTGGCCTTAGCCCCACCCACCTGTAAATCACTTTAAACTGCTGGTGCCTTCCTGGTTTGCCGCTCTTTTTCCCTTCTCAAGCAGTCCTCCAGCCTCTTTTCCTTTGCAGTTGTAGAGCAGGTACAAGTTCATCTAGGTCACCTGGCTTAAGCCCTGCCCACATGTCAATCACTTAACATTGTTGGTGCCGAACCCCTGCTCAGACAACAGGTAAGCACGTGCTGGCATGTGTTTTCTCCCTCCGTCCCCACGGGCCATCATCAGGCAATGACAACATCATCCCCCCTCCTCTAAGGAATGGACTCAGCAATGCAGTAACCTCACCCACATCAGCCCCAAGTCTATCAGCACCCCCTCACCGTCCACAACATGGAAGTTGTTGCTCGCCAACGTCCGCTCAGCTATCACCCATGCAACAGACATCGCCAACCTCATCACCACACACAACCTTGAAGCCATCTTCATCACTGAGACCTGGCTGACACCCACCTCCACCCACACCCTAGACATCCTTGTCCTCAACAGCTACAGCATCCAACACAGAGACTGACCGAACAAGACAGGTAGAGGCCTCGCAGTCGTCCATAAAACTTTGTGGCTCTTCAACATTGGCTCTTTTGAAGTCCTCTCCTGCCTCTTCACACTTTCCCCAACGGACAGAGTCACCTTCCATCTCATCTACAGACCACCCAAACCCAACACCGCCTTCATTTGAGACTTCACCCACCTGGTCACCACCATGTCCCTCACACACGCCAACATCATCTTCCTAGGCGACTTCAACCTCCCAGGCAGCAAGGCCACCAAACCGGTGAAGGAAGCTCTCTTCAGTCTTCTCGACACCCTCAGCCTCCCTCACACTGCACCTGAAAGATCCAACACACCAGAAAGGTAACGACCTAATCATCGCTGCACTTCCACTACAGCTCTCATCGCCCACTTGACTGGTCTGACCACCTAGCCATGCCTTTCATCATCCTGCACACCACCTCAGTCAGGGACACGCAGCAGAAGCCCATCAGACACACCTTCAGGTCTTTCAAGAACTTCCCGGTGGAAGCCCTCATGGAAGACCTCGCCAACCTCCACCTTGCATGGACCGAACACCCCCTATCCGAAATGCGACTCTCTTCTCAAAGCACTCAACTCCACCCTTTCAGCCTCCTGAAACAACGCACCTGCAAACCAAAACCATCAGCACCTTGGCACACGCAATAACTCAACCTCAGCAAAAGAGTCATCAGGAAACCAGAGAAAATCTGGAACCGCTACAGGACCGCATCCGACCTGGTGTTCCTCAAGGAACTCCCGAGCACCCGCACACAACTCATCAACACAGCCAAGGCCTCCTAGTATCAGAAAACCGTAGCAGAAGCCAACAACAAACGCAGACAACCCACTACCCACCCCTGCCTTACTGCACTCCCATTGAAAAATCCACTGCCATCAACACCTTCTTAATCAACAAAATAAGCAACATTCTCCAGCACATGGACACCAGCTCTGCATCCACAGACCAACCTTATGTCCCTTGTTGCAAAATCTCCACACACTGGACAACATTCAAGACACTTGGCAGAGGACCTGGTAGAAACCCTGGCCGCCCTCAAAGCCACATCGTATACAGACAACGTCCTCCCAGCATCCATCCTCAATGCCCTCCTGCAGAAGCTCTCCTTCCCTACATGGAGATTATCAACAGCTCCCTAACTCGAGGCACCTTCCCATCGACCCTAAAAGCAGGACAAATCCTCCCTCTACTAAAGAAACTAACTCTGGATCCTGACAACCTAGGTAACTACTGCCCCACCACCCATCTTCACTTCCTAGGTAAGATCATTGAGAAAGCGGTAGCTGCACAACTGCATCAACAATCTCCTCCAAACCTACCAATCTGGGTTCAGACCCAGATGCAGCTCGGAGACAGCAACCATACAGGTGGTCAACAACGCCCTCGACTTGGTTTTACTTGACCTCTCGGCTGCTTTCGACACAATGGACCACCAAGCGCTTACGGACACCCTAGATCAGCACATGGGGATCAGCAACCTTGTCCTACACTGGTTCAAGTCCTACCTCACAAAACGCCAGCAGTTTGTTCAGATGGGCTCCTCTAGATAACCAATGCTACCCATTAACTGTGGTGTCCCACAGGGTTTAATCATCCCAGCAATGATCTTCAATCTATACATGGAGCCGCTGGGAGCCCTCCTAGCCACACACAACATCCACATCCACCAGTACGACAACGACACAAGATTGACTCCATCAAGGACATCCATAGGCTCAAAACCTGCTTCGCTGATCCAATCTTGGATGTCAAATGCATACTTGAAGCTTAACCCCTCCAAGACCAAATTCCTACTCCTCACCAACAACACCGAACACCCAGACATACAGACCTGGCTGTACACCATGAACTCTGAGGACCTCACGCCTTAGCTAGCTCACCTCATGTGCCAAGTCCTTCAGGTTCCACATCGACGAACACCTTTCCTTCAAGACACATATAGCTAAGAAAACTAAGACCGCTTGGTATCAGCTCTCCCTCCTGCAAAAAGTTACGTCCTTCCTCCCCAGACAGCTTTAGATCCACCATTCAAGCACTTTTCCTATCCCACCTGGAGGGGTGCAATGCACTCCTCGAAGGCCTCCCGTCATCCTCCCTTGTGCCCCTGAGAAGTGTCCTACATGCGGCCGCACACCTCATCAAGGGTCTACGCAGATGCGACCACGTCACCCCGGCCCTCATCAACCTTCACTGGCTCCCACTGCATGCACAAATCACCTTCAAGTCTTGCTGCATCATCTATAGGGCAGTCGTCCTCAAGTCACCCAGCTACCTTGCAGGGAAATTCACCATCCCTGGTGGACGGCACACCACCAGAAGCCAGAACAAGTGCAGACTTGAAATCTGTGGCTGCAAAAAGGAAAGGACCAAAAAACAAGCCTTCTCTGCCTACGCCCCAGGACTATGGAACCTCCTCCCTGTCAACATCAGACTCGCCCCCATGCTCCTACAATCCAGAAATGAACTTGAGACCCAACTCACTGCCTCAACACCTAGGCTATCACATCGGCCCTCGTGCCACCTGACTCACTAGACGCTTCCTGCCCCTCTCCTCCCTGCCACCCGGTACAGCTGTACCCCTCCTCATTGCCCCTCTGTATCCCACCCCACACTGTATATCTGTTGTGTTGTTAACTTGGAAAAGCACTCCGGTATGCATCTATATTGTTGTGTACCTCTGGAAAGCGCACCGTTGCTTCTTGAAGCTAGGGCTGCACTCAATAAATACCATAATAACAATAATCCAAGTAACAAAATAACCCCTTTTGAGCCCAAGTGCCATAATTCTGAAATTATCCTAGTTCCTGCTCTGAATAAACCTGTACTTTCTTCCAGTGTTCATTTGGTTAGCAATACAAGCAATACAGCAATACAGGCAATGCAGTGAATGCCTTTGATAATTTGTGTAAATGAAGCACTGAACCAAATATGTTTTCATAATGTCTTACCTCTCCACTCTTCAATCTTGCTCTTACTGTAAAGAACTTTACTGCCTGCTACCAAATTGATATTATGTAAATAATCTGCTGACCCTAACAACCCAGCCAACAACTGGCATATCATACTTCTCCAGCATGGGGACTGGCATGGATTCACATGCTCATGAATATTCCCCGTCGTCAGGCCGGGAATCCTCGGTAAAGAAAAAATCAGTATCAGTTTCGTTTCTGATCTGTCTTTCTCAGTAGTAACCAATCACTGGTCTCTGGGTCATACTGCCCCCAGCCAATGACTGCCCTTTCCCTAAGCCCCGCCTCTGGCAGCCATCCTCAGATTTTTACCGCACGCTCAAGTGTTGGGAGTCCTCATGTTTAGCTCTCAAGCTTTTGCTGCGTTTTCGCGCTTTTTCAAGGAGAATTTCTAATTTTTTAGTCAAATAGAGCCTCAAGCTCCACCGTCTCTACATCCGAGAAACGGGGATCCATGTCGGATTTTTCTACGCCCCTCAAGGGTGAAGATTTCATCGAGTTATGCTTCTTGGAGGAGTACAGAAGTTCCTGCGGCCTACCCGAACATGGCCCAGGAGAAAGGAAGCTCGACGCCCGGAAAGCTGTTCAGGGTTTGCCCTGGATGCCAGCTGCAGAATGTGTTCAAGGAGGACGAGCACTCAAAATGTCTCTACTGCCTTCATGAGGACAAAACGCACGTGGAGAAGGACTGTGCGTTTTGCAGGAACATGTCGGAACGGACCATCAGGGACTGACACCTTCGTCTCTCCAACTGGCTGGAAGGAAAGAGCCCGTCAGGTGAGAAGAAGAAGAAGAAGTCTGAGCGGTCTTCTAAGTCCTGTGAGGGCGCCCCGGCGACGGGGGCCCAACAGAAGGCAAAGCACTGCGAGTCCACTGCGAGTCCGCGGGCACCGGGAGCGCCGAACGGTCGGGCTCCTCGGCTGCCAGGCAGGGCGCACCCTCTCCAGCGCCATCAACCACGAGCCCAACGCTCTGGCTCAGGGAAGAGGAAGGCCGAGAACCCGGCAAAGCTTCTGGAGAGGCCCCGGTCGAGCTCGAAGGATCCGGCCGAGGGGGAGCGAGGCGGTGACCCTCCCCCCAAGGGCCCACACAAGGTGGTAAAGGCCTTGATTCACCCGGCCAAGGCCTCTATCGAGGAAGTTGCAGCGGTCCTGGTGCAGCCTGTGGAGGCTACACCGGAGGAGGCGACCTCGGGGTCCAGAGTCCCTCTGCCTCAGCGGAGGGAAGCCTCTTTCAGACCCATCGAAAAGACCCCTGTGAAGACCCCGGCGGAAAAAGAGGGGTGCGGGGGGCGGTGGCCATTCTGGACACGAACACAGCATCTGAGGAGGAGCTGGTAGAAGTCTTAGAGGGCCTCGACGAGGGCGTCGAAGAGGCCCGTTCCCATGGGAGGGATCCCGACGAAGGTGACGACGAGAGCGACGGCAGCACCGGTGAGGGCCCTAGTCACCTGTCGCTTCCGGAGCCGCAGGATAACTCGGCGGCAATTTTGTTGGTGATACAGTCCTTATGTTCGGAGATAAGGACGAGATTGCCCTTACCACCGGCGGAGGATCCAGAACCAGGCTCGACGGAGAAGCCATAGCCAGGCCCGGCGGGAAGCCCCCCGAACAAGAGAAGACAGATCCATCCAGCCCCGCCTTTTCAGCCCTTGCGGCCTACTCAACCTTTGCCCATGTCCCCCATCCTTGGGGATGACACGGGAACGGACACGGCCACGACGGGTACCAACGACGACAGCGGTGACGACTGGACGGAGCTCCCAAGGACCCCAGCCCGTGCTTCCCCGCCCGACGAGATCGGATCTTTCCATGCAATGATCGCCAGGGCATCCAAGCTTTTTCAGCTCTGCCCCGAAGAGAAGAAGGAAGGTTTCCTTTACCAACGGCGCGAGGCCAAGAGGAAAACAGTCCTCGCCGTGCCTCTGCTGGACGACATCTGGGACAAGGGTCTCACCCTTCTCAAGAACCCGTCTACGATGCCTGCCAAGAGGGATCGGTACGAGAAGAAGTACCGGGTCCCTGACGCGGCACCTTTGTACCTCAGGGCGCAACCGACCCCTGACTCGGTCGTCTCAGCGGCGGCCAAGAAGAAAGCGGGAGGGGCATCGGCCTCAACGTCAACTTCCCAGCCGGACAGCGAAGGAAAGAAGCTGGACGCAATGGGACGACGAGTTATCTCGTCGGCGGCAACAACGATTAAGGCGGCCAACGCCCTCGCGATCGTGGCCCGCTACGACAGGGAGTTATGGTACAAGATCTCCCCCCTGTTGGACTTCCTCCCGGATGACAAGAGGGGCGAGGCCCTGGAGATCTTGCAAGAAGGCAAAGTGGCGTCGGACCATGCCATTATGGTGGCAACGGACATTGGGACACAGGTTTCCGCCAGCTAGGTGACGGCGTTTGCCTTAGACGACGACGGTGGCTCAAGGCGACGGATTTCCGCCAGGACGTACAAGCCAAGGTTTTGGACATGCCGTTCGACAGGAACAATCTGTTTGAGAAAACAGTGGATGAGTCCCTCCAAGCCATCAAGGCGGACACGGAGACAGCTAAGGCCCTAGGCGTTCTCCGGCAACGAAGGCCGTCCTTTCGGAACACCGGAGGCAAGCAGGGTGCCTCCAAGGGATTCGGCGGTGGCTCCTCTAGGTACCGCCAAGCGGCCCGCTCCTCGTCGCAGGAAGCCTATAGAGGACGAGGCAAGGCGTCCTGCAAGCAAGATTGAACCGACAGTGGTGTCAGGCCCCCACCAGAGCACCCCGTTGGGAGGCCGGCTGGTGAAGTTCGTCAGCGTGTGGGAGTCCATCTCCACCGACGGTTGGGTGCTGAACGCCCTGGCCCAGGGGCACGCCCTCGAATTTAAAAAAAAAATGCCCCCGCATTCCACCCGTGGCCAGGAAGGAAAATCACTTCCCTCAACTGCTATTGGAGGTAAGGGCGATGCTCAAAAAAGGTGCCATCAAGCTCTTCCCGAAGAGGCTCCGGGGCTCCAGAGTATACTCAAGGTACTTCCTTGTGAAAAAGAAGACAGGAGGATGGCGCCCCATCCTAGACCTGCGACGACTGAACAAGTACATCAAGGCACAGAAGTTCCGGATGGTCACCCTCCAGCACGTGCTGTGACAGCTTGAGGAGGGCGATTTCCTGTCGTCGTTGGATTTGGAGGATGCGTACTTCCACAACCCCATTCTAAAAGGACACCGAAAGTTCCTCAGGTTCGTGGTCCAAGGACGGCACTACCAGTTCAAGGCCCTCCCGTTCAGATTGAAGTCGGCACCCAGGGTGTTTACCAAGTTCCTCGCACCGGTAGCAGTGCGGCTGCGCCTGCAGGGGATCCACGTCTATCCCTACCTGGACGACTGGCTCATCTGAGCAAGGACAAGGGAGCGCGCCGTAGATCACACAGCGAAGACCGTCCAGCTGCTCACGGACCTTGGATTCTCCATCAACTTTCCCAAATCCCACCTGGTCCCGTCTTAAGTCGCACTGTTTCTGGGAGCCAAGCTCGACACAGTGGCGCGTCTGGCCTCACCGTCGGAGGAAAGGACGAAGGCCATCCTGGGCAAGGTGCAGCGTCTGCTGGCCACGGACGTGGCCAGGGTGAGGTCCATCAAGTCCCTCCTAGGGATGATGTCCTCCTGCATATATCTCGTGCGCCTGTGCAGGCTTCGGATGCGCCCTCTGCAAGAGTTCCTCGACGCCCGATGGATCCAAGCGACGGGCAGCTTCGAGGACAGGATCCCGCTCAACGAGACCTTCCGATGAGCGATCCGGTGGAGGGGGAACCGCGCTCATCTGACGGCGGGCACAGACTTTCAGACCCCATCTCACCAGATATTGGTGACGACGGATGCCTCCCTGGAAGGGTCGGGAGCGCACACCGGAGAACTTCACGCTAGAGGCCTTTGGCTCCCGGAGGAGAAGCCGCTCCACATCAACATCCTGGAGCTCCGTGCAGTGTTCTGGGCCCTCAGGTCCTTTCTCCCATCCCTCAAGAGCAAGGTGGTGAGAATCTTCACCGATAACACCACCATGATGTTCTACATCCGGAAGCAGGGAGGAACCAGATCTCCAGCCCTCTCCAAGGAAGCCCAGAATCTGTGGCATTGGGCCGTCGTCCAAGGGATGTTTCTGGTGCCCTTTCATCTGGCAGGGATAAAGAACACCATCACCGACTCACTCAGCAGGGAGCTGCGCTCGAGCCACGAGTGGGAACTACGTCAGGATCAAGTGGATCAACTCTTCCGACGATGGGGAAAACCGCAGATCGACCTGTTCGCGACGGCGACGAACTCCAAGTGCAAGAGGTTCGCCAGCAGGTTTCCCCAACCGAGGAGCATGGGCAATGCTTTCTCGTTTCCCTGGGACGGCCTGTTCCTATATGCGTTCCCTCCGTTGCCGTTGCTGCTCCGACTCGTCAACCAGCTCAAGAGGTCCCGGTGCAGGATGATCCTCTTCGCACCTGCGTGGCCGAGGCAGATCTGGTTCCCGGCCCTTCTGGACTTGTCAGCGTCCCCACCAGTCAAGCTGCCGACGGACACAGATCTTCTCTCCAGAGAAGGAGGCGCCATACTTCATCACGACCCGGAGTCGCTGAACTTGCAGGCCTGGCTCCTGCAGCACTAGAGTTTGGAGGGTACGATATCCCGGCTGACTGCAGAGAGGTTCTTGCAAAGGCCAGGGCGTCCTCAACTCTCAAGTGCTACGGACATAAGTGGACGAGGTTCTGTCTGGTGCCGTGCACAGAAGATTAACCCTCTACGGATTACGGCCCCTCAAGTGCTGCCGTACCTACTGTCGCTGGCCAAGGCTGGACTGGCTCACGCCTCCATCAAGATACATCTGGCTGCGATCTCCCGATACACCAGAACCACAGGACGGGCGTCCTTGTGGTCCCATCGCCTGGTGAAGGAATTTATGAAGGGACTGTTCCGATCGTTCCCGCCGGTGAAGGCCCCTGCCCCGGCGTGGGAGCTCAACGTGGTGCTGACCAGGCTCATGGGGGCGCCATTTGAGCCCCTGCATTCGGCACCGTTGAAGTTCCTGTCGTGGAAGACTGCATTTTTTGTGGCCATCACCTCCGCACGACGAGTGGGAGAGATCCAGGCCCTATCCTGCAAGCCTCCATACTTGACTTTTAACGACACGAGGGTGGTGCTGAGGACGCACCCCTCCTTTATGCCCAAGGTGCCGAAGACTTCCACCTCAACGAGCCCTTGGTGTTACCTGTTTTCTTCCCGTCGCCTTCGTCACCGGCCGAGAGGACTTTGCACTCGCTGGATGTGGCTAGAGCGCTGAAGTTCTACATGGACTGCACGAAGAGTTTTCGGAAGACATCACAACTATTTGTGAATTTTGGACCTGTGAACCAAGGGAAGGCTCACTCGAAGGCTTCCATTTCCAGATGGCTCTCCGGCTGCATCAGGCACTGTCATCGGTTGGCAAACCGACCGTTGCCTGGCCGTCCGAGAGCCCATTCGACCAGAGGTATCGCTGCTACCACGGCGTTCTTGTCTGGTGTGCCCCTGCTGGACATCTGCAGGGCTGCTACGTGGAGGTCGACACACACCTTCACGAGATTCTACTGCGTCGACCGGGATTCCAGGGAGGAGTCCAGGGTCGGCCAAGCAGTGCTGCGCAACCTGTTCGCCTAAGGTGAGCCTGGTGAGGAGGTAAGAATTGCTTAATGTTGAGTTGTTGATGTAATGCTTAATGTTGAGCCTTTGCCACGTCCCGTTGGTTGAGCATGTGTGTACTGCTATGTATTCTTATATTCATGAGCATGTGACTCCATGCCAGACCCCATGCTGGAGAAGGAACAAGTTACTACCTGTAACTGTTGTTCTCCAGCATGGGTCTGGCATGGATTCACATGCGAACCCTCCCTCCTATCCCTCTGCGGCTCTTCACTTGGTCATACTGCCACTTTGCGTGCTACCAAATCTGAGGATGGCTGCCAGAGGCGGGGCTTAGGGAGAGGGCATTGGCTGGGGGCAGTATGACCCAGATACCAGTGATTGGTTACTACTGAGAAAGACAGATCAGAAACGAAACTGATACTGATTTTTTCTTTACCGAGGATTCCCGGCCTGACGACGGGGAATATTTAGGAGCATGTGAATCCATGCCAGACCCATGCTGGAGAACAACAGTTACAAGTAAGTAACTTGTTCCTTCTCACACACCACTTTGAAATGTGTGCAGTTTGACCAAACAACTTGGTACCTTGACACCAACTGACTTTGCAATCCCTTCTTAAATGGGTTCCCTCACAGGCACCCCACTGAATCTGCACTGGCCTTTGTCTCCAACTTGCACACCACGGCTCGCCACACATGTTCCTCAATTCGCATCCTCCTAGATCTCACAGCATCCATTGCCACTGCTGACCACCCTTCTCTTCTCATACTCTTCATCCTTAGAATACAAAAACCTGCCCTCACTTGGATCACCTTCTACTTTTTAGATTTTGCAATCCTACTTCTTCCATTCCTAAATTGGGAGTTCCTGAAGGCTCTGTTCTTGGCCTGCTTCCTTACTCTCTAGTGCAAGTTAATTGTTTGCTTTGGTTTCTCCTGACCCCCTTTTGCTGCTGACACATCTTTTCCCTCCTTTACCTTTATCTTTCTACACAGTAATCCCACTGTCTTTCTGCCATGTGACATTAGATAGCTCTGCAATCTCTGATTCTTAACTCCTCCATGTCTAAGTCATTTACATACACAATGCACCACCTACCATAAACCTTATCTTCATTACCTTCTCCCAACCTTCCTCTGAGGTTTGTTAACTTGGGGTCCTTGTTGCAATGCGTTTACGCTCCAACAGTTTATCACATCTACCAACTATGTGATAATAATAAACCTAATAATAAGGAAAATCGAACCCATCTTACATACCACTCCACCAAAACCCTGATATTCACCTTGTTTCTATTCTTCTTAAGTACTGATTTAACCTTCTTTTGCGCCTTCCCGCCCTTCGTCTCTTTTGCTTCATTTGAAGAAATCATTACATTTTGCAACATACACTCCTTTGAACCTTGCTTACCCACTTCAGCCCGACGGCTCTCTGACTCTCACTCGCACATTCAATTTATCCTACTAGTGTTGCAAACCATTGATGGACTTGCCCCCACCTATCCACTTTGCTTCCTCCATATCCTGCTGCACTCCATGTTTTAGCCTCTGTTTACAAGCTGTATCTTTGTGCCACTTCCTGCCCCTTGACTCTCAATTATCCCCTAAATTGTTATTGCTTGCTTGTTGCCATCAAAAATATAACCACAATGCAACCATTCAGCGTCCACATCAAACTCAATCTCCTATCTCTTGAGATTTCCTCCAACTTATCCCACTGCTTTTAACCTTCTCCCTAATCCTCACCCCTCCCACTAAACACTTTAAACAACTATATGCAACTCATCTAATACTGGTACCATTGTTATGCATGTATTTATTATGTACTGTGACAACATTGTAGGTCTCACAACACTTGTTGAGAGAGGAGTGCTCCTGATACAGAGCCAGGTGGATTCCCAAAGCCCTTCCAAATCCTCTCCATGTCTCCCAACACCATTCCCAGCCTTTTCTCAATTAGTAGAGCCATCACAGTAAAACAAGAGAATTCTAGTCTACACTTCCCATAATGTCCCTCACTGTCGTACTGAAAGCCTGGATCTGTCAATGTCTGGAATGGGTTAAGAATGCAAAGACCTACCGGGGAGACTTAGAGACACAGGGGGGGGACCATCTTCCCATCCGCAAATCGGGAAACTTGAGTTATGAACACAGATCCCAGCAAATCCTGCCATAGTAAAACCAAACTTAATTTCCGATAATGCAGTAATCACCCAGAGGGAAAAGCTGGGATGGTCCCAAATGGAGTGCAAAATGGAAAAGTCACAGGAGGATATTATAACCGCCCTGGTTATTTCCCATACAACAGCACATGCAAGGAAAAACACAGACCCTCTTCATTATTCTAACATGCAGATATAGAGAAATGCAAGCTTGCTCCTTCACAAAAACAGACTTGGAACTGTGAAAAATCTTTCCCCTCCCTTCTTCAGATATACTTAGTGACAAACCCTGCTCTATGGAAATCAATTTGAGAAATAACTTCCTTTCCGCATGTACCAAGAAAATCTTTTTTCCCACCAGAGAAACTTGCCAACAATGGTTTCATCGTGTCGGCTGACTCCCTGTGCAATAGAAGATTATCAGACATTCTTATGAAATCGGGGCACACCCCAGTCGAGCCTCTAAACTGAAACCTCGAAATAACACACGCAAGAGTAACCCAGCCATAGCTGAACCTTTACAGAGCTTCCTTCTCTGTTACAGAATATAGCCTCACAACTAGTTTGATCCCTCTGATTAGTTGAATAATTCTTCTGTAGTCCAGCTGACTTGGTCAACTAATCAATAGTCCCCAGGAACCAAGGAGTGATAAAAAAGGTAGCAACGTTCCCATCAGTGGGTCTCAGAGCTGGAAGAATCAGTATGATGAGCTACAGAGGTGTAGAGGAGACAGGATAGAGAGAAGACGGGAATAAGAGTATGAGAGGGCATGCTGGTACTGGAGCCCGCCTTTGCACTCTGTATGCCCTAATACCCACAGTACTGAGACCCTGGTCTAGGAGGACAATCCTGGCAGGAAGGGTAATAGCTGGCTAGTTAGATCAAAGCATTTTCACCTCAGAGGGCCAACCCAGTACCCAGAGTCAGAGAGTTCAGCCTAACTGTGTGGTTTACAAAGCCCAAAACCGCAGCTGGAGGGGGAGAGTTCAGTCTTAACGAAATGGCAGAAAGTGATGGAAACCATGATGTAGAAGGGGAGCTATCCAAGAGGGAGAAGAATGAGAGAAGATAACCCTTGCCCAGAAGTGCAGCCTACCAAGAGGGGAAGATCAAATAGAGCAGGGAAGAGCAGCCTCCAAAGAGTGTCTGATTGGCAGAGATACTGACACTGGCCCACAAGGCCAGCCCTCCAAACTGTTGGAGGAAGGTACTACCTCCACTGATGCAATTTCAGAAAATCTTGGCAACATTTCAGTGTTTTCCATTTTTAATGTGAAGGTGAAAATGGATAATGTACAGTAGCAGTTCATACCTCTTTTATGCACAAAAGGGTCGAGTCTGGCCCTTTCATGCATTTCATGGGTAAAGTGGTCAGAGGGGGGCATCAGAGATGCCCATCTTTTCTCTTCTGTACCATGAGGCAGTATTCCCTTCTGTACAGTAAAATAATTTCTGATGTTTGTTAATCTGCTTAGAATCACATGCTGTGCATAGGTCCGACATCCAGTGGTCACTGCGGAGTATTGCATTTTGTTTTTCGTAGTCGAAAAAGGGGACGTCGACAAGGCGTGTCTGAAACACTATCCCTATAGTGACGTGCGTTGTACCCACAATCCCTCACGCGTCGAGGTCCCTCAGATTGTTTTTTTTCGCCCAGCTTCTGGTCGCCTTCACGCGGAGCTCCTCGAGAGACATTGCAACTCCTCGATCTTTGGTCGTTTTTCTCATAATATTAATAATCCCTCCCTCGACGCAGTTGTAAGCTGTTCTCCGCCGAGCAAGATCTTCGACGGAGGGTCGAGCGGAGGAAATCCTTCGGCGCTGCCGAACACATGGCCTGGCCTCGCAGGCCATATACAGTAGGGAGAGTGGGGTCGTGGGACATCTCTGGGTCTTTTCTGAGAATGCCTTTCCCTTTCCCCTTCCTTTCCCTTGGGGTGCTTATCGCGATTTATTGCCTCGGCTATGGAGAGGACACCGTTTAGATTTTGCCCGCTTTGCAAAGGCAAATTTACTTGGAAGGACAAGCATTCACGGTGTAACCGCTGCTTGCCCCTCGATCACAAGGAGGAAGGTTGCGCGGCTTGTCGGCTTCTTAAGCCTAAAACTCTAAAAGACCGTAGGGTTAAAAGGTGGGCGGCCTACGCGATGTCGAAGGCCGAAGGTTCACCCGCCGCTGCTACCACCGACAGCGACGAGGAACGCGATAACACGACCTCCGCTACGGAAGTCGAAACCCCCTCTAAGGAGCGCTTGCGCGCTTCGTCGTCTGTCCCCGGCCCCGACGGGCTCGGCTCACGCCCTGCTTATGGGGATGAACACCCCGGCGACACTGACGCACACAAAGACTCACATAAGCACACAACCCACGGCTCTTCTTCGTCTAAGACGAAAAGAGCTTCGGCGCCCAAGGAGACGCAGGTTCCACCGGCGGCCTCCTCGGACCGTTCGGGTTCGAAGCCCCTCTCGCAACCGCAGCCGCGACCAGCGACTGGGCTTTCGGCAAATAAGGGCGCCGCCCCCAAACCATCGGCCGGCGCGCATCAACAGAAGGCGCATACCGCCGTAGAGCGTTCGACACCCATAGCGTCGAAAACGCAAGCTTCCGCCGACAAACTAGTCGCCGACAAACGAGTCGCCGAAAGCTTGGCGAGGATCGCTGTAGCCGACGCCCAGAAGCGTATGCCGAAGAACACGTCGAGCGCTGCGCATAAGTCGAAGGACACGCCGAAAAAGCCCGAAGAAAGGCAGGGACTACCCCCTTCAGTCGGGGGGTCACCCAGCACACCTGAAGGTTTTTCGGAGGGCGACGGGACACTTTCCTCGACGCTTTGGGAGAGGTCGAGCCGTTTCCAGCTAGATGACTCTATTTTTCCCCCGCCAGACCGCTCTGGGGTACCCCATGAAACCATGGAAAGACTCCACCTCTGTATGGAGAGGATGGAAAGGTTTATGAATACCCAGACCTCTCAAACTCCCAAGAGGACTAGAGAAGGGACTCAGGAGGACCCCAGGGCCAAAAATCCGAGGCTAGTCGATCCAGCCTCAGACTTCCATAACATATACGACCTCACTGGGGAGGAACAATACTTGGAGGAGGAGGATGATTTCATGGACGATGAAGAAGGTCAGAACCAGGAGGAATGTCTGGAAGACAGGCCAGACATTATAGAATAAGGCTTCAGAGAAGACACTGAAGAAGGACCTTCGCACCCCTGGCAATCCCCATCAGTATATTCCGACACTGATGTCCTAAACCTAAATCCTCCTGACAATTCACCGGTTAGGAACACGTCTCCAATTGACGATCAGCCCACTTTCAATGCACTGTTGCGCAGAGCAGCAGCACATTTCGAACTGGACACTGGGGAGCTCTCTCCAGAATTAGACTTTGTGGAAAGAGTAATTAAAGAGAAACCCCCGGTCAGCCAGACCATTCCCCTCCTAGCTTCAGTGAAGAGAAGAATCATCCCTTCGCTGGCCACTCCCGCATTGATCAGAGGGGTCAATCCGAGAATTGAAAAACTTTTCACTCCTTCACCCTCAGACCCGCTCTACATTAGGGGACATTCCATTCCGGATTCCCTAGTAGTATCTAATACTAGAAAGAGGGCAGGGGTACCACTTTCCACCAGTGAGGCACCCCCTGACAAGGAGGGCAAAAGGCTATATGCCCTTGCAAAAAGAGTAACTTCCTCGGCTGCCTTCTCAGCAAGAATTGCGAACAACAATTCTTTGCTTGCTAGCTATGCAGACGCGCAGTGGGCCAAACTGCGCAAGGACGCCGAGGAAGCACCGGAGCCTTTACGTACACGCCTACTTTCAACTATTGGCGAAGGAACCCAGGTGAACCAGAGCATTGTAAAAAACTCTCTGGACGCGGCAGAAACAGCGGGACGTTCCCTGGTGCAGGGAATACTCCTAAAACGCCATGTATGGCTGCGCAACTCAGGGTTTAAACCGGAGACACAGGCGTCTTTAATAAATAAACCTGTGGAAGACTCTAACCTCTTCGGGAAAGCGGTGGATGAAGCTCTAGAGATGGCTAAAAAAAGAGTTTGATACTATCAAGACTCTTGACCAAATCTCTAAGCCCACTACCAGACGCGGCTATGGCAACAAACGCTTTTTTCGTGGCCAACGCCAACAACAACAACAAAGTCAGCATCAACAATACCCTGCCACCAATTACCAGACCAATAGTGGGCAGTACAGCCAAAGAGGCCAACGCCGGGGTAAAGTGAGAGGTCGGGGTCCACCCCCAGAGGCTCCCAAGCCCCCAACAACTCCAAGTGACGCGAAGATTCGCGTCCCCTCCCATGCAACACTGGTCGGGGGCCGGATAACATCCTTTCTTCCTGCATGGGAGGAGATAACGTCAGACCGTTGGGTACTTTCCACCGTAGCCCACGGATACTGTATCGAATTCAACAGTTCCCCATCCTACAGACCCCCGAGGGGACGTCGCATGACACCGGAACATCTTGCCATCCTTCTCCAAGAAGTACAACTACTGCTGGAAAAAGGAGCCATAGAGGTCGTGCCTCTATCTCAGGTAACAGAAGGTATTTATTCAGTGTACTTCCTTGTTCCCAAAAAGGATCTAACCATGCGCCCTGTATTAGATCTGCGCCCAGCGAACAAGTTTATCAAACCCCAAAAGTTTCATATGGTAACCTTACAGGAAGTGATCCCACTGCTTTCTCAGGGAGATTACATGACAACATTGGACATGAAAGATGCATACTTTCATATTTTAATGTTGCCAGCGCACAGAAAATACCTCAGGTTCATGATAGAGGGCAAACACTACCAGTTCAAAGTGCTACCCTTCGGCATAGCATCAGCACCAAGGGTATTCACGAAGGTGCTGGCAGTGGCAGCGGCCAACCTGCGCAGGTTGTCCATCCCAGTTTACCCTTACCTCGACGACTGGCTCATAACAGGGGATTCTTACGAAACATGCTTCTACAATACACAAAAGACGGTAGACCTTTTGTTCCAGTTGGGCTTCTCCATCAACGAAAAGAAGTCCAGTTTAGACCCCAGTCAAATCAAGCAATTCCTAGGGGCTCTAATTCAAACAAAGGACGGCCTTGTCTTCCCCTCCAAAGAGAGGGTCCAAAACATGCTGTTTCAGATCCCTCAATATGTGCCCGGTCGAGAGGTGACGGTACGCAAAGCAATGCGCTTGCTAGGAATGATGGCGTCGTGTATTTATTTGGTACCTCACGCGTGCCTGCGCATGCGCCCAATGCAAGAGTGGCTCAACAGCCAGTGGTGTCAGGCCAGCGGAATATGGGAGGATCTAGTTGTGGTCTCGCAAGCCTTGGTTCTCTCGCTACGGTGGTGGACAAAGGAAAACATGGAAAAAGGGAAACCCTTTGCCACACCCGCGGCGGAAGCCACTCTAACCACAGACGCATCCCTCACAGGATCGGGGGCGCACCTATCCCATCAGACTGCTCACGGAGTGTGGACTCCGAACGTAGCATCTAAACACATAAATCTTCTGGAGCTACTAGCTGTGTTCAAGGCGCTAAGAGCCTTCCAGAAACACCTACAAGGCAAAACAGTAATGGTCCTTACAGACAGCACCACAGCCATGTACTACATCAACAAACAAGGGGACACCCACTCTCCAGGCCTGTCCAAGCTGGCCCAGAATATATGGAAGTGGGCTCTCAAACAGGACATGTTCCTACTATCACTACATGTACCCGGGGAACTCAATCTGCTGGCAGACAGTCTCAGCAGAGATTTCCCCCTGCCCAAAGAGTACGAATGGCGCCTGCACGAAGACATCGTCTTCGACGTCTTCACACAATGGGGATTCCCAGAAATAGACCTGTTCGCAACCCTGGAAAACTCACAATGCCTAAGTTACGCCTCCAGGTACCCCCAGAACCAATCCAAGGGGAACGGTCTGTCGATGCAATGGTCAGGGAAATTTGTTTACGCTTTTCCCCCGACTCCCCTTCTCAACAGAGTGGTGCACAAGATGCACCAGGAACAAGTGACCATGATACTAGTGGCCCCAATGTGGGCACGACAACCATGGTTCGCTCGCTTGATGGAGATGTCTCTATCCCCCCCAGTAAAACTCCCCTGCCCGTACAACATGCTGTATCAGGACAAGGGCAGGACTCTACATCCATGCCCCCAGAACATGAACTTAGCAGCTTGGCTCCTGAGATCATAGAGTTCGGACATCTACAACTCCCGCAAAGATGCATGGACATCCTCAGGGAAGCCAGAAAACCGAACACTCGCCACTGCTATTCTAGCAAGTGGAAAAGATTTGTCATCTGGTGCAGGAGTAAAAGCATCAACCCTATTGACTGCTCTCCCACACATGTAGTCCTATACCTGACCCACCTATTGGATTCAGGTCTAGTGTTTAACTCCATTAAAGTCCACCTAGCGGCACTTTCTGCATACACCACTTCCCAACTCAAAGTGTCGTGGTGGAGGATCCCTGTTATAAAGGCCTTCATGGAGGGAGTAAAGAGAATACACCCCCCGATAGCTGACCCAGCTCCCGGATGGGACCTTAATGTGGTACTTACCAGACTCATGGGCTCTCCATTCGAACCCATGCACAAAGCATCTCTTAAACACCTCACGCTTAAGACTGCTTTTTTAATAGCTATCACCTCCATCAGGAGAGTAAGTGAACTTCAGGCTCTTTCCATTCTAGACCCCTTCGTTACAGTTCACAAAGATAAAGTGGTTCTACGCACTCACCCTAGGTTTGCTCCGAAATTTATTTCTAAATTCCACGTAAACCAATCTATAGAACTACCAACGTTCTTTCAAAATCCTTCCAATTTGGGAGAAAGGACTCTGCACACACTAGATGTACGCAGAGCGGTCATGTTCTACATGGAAAGAACCAGACCACTGAGGAAGACTAATCAGTTCTTCGTCTCGGTGGCAGCAGGAAGAGAAGGAGATGCGGTTTCAAAATCCACTATTTCTAGATGGATTGTTCAATGCATCACTCTCTGCTATACTCTTGCTAAGAGAGAACTGCCCTTTAGGCCAAGAGCACACTCTACTCGAGGCACGGGGGCATCCATAGCATTCATTGCAAATGTTCCCCTTGAGTCCATCTGCAAAGCGGCTACCTGGAGTTCTGTGCACACCTTTACAAAACACTACTGTCTAGATACACACTCTAGATCTGACTCCCAGGTGGGACAGGCAGTATTACGACACCTTTTCTCTACTGTTCCTTCTCATAACCCACCGCCAACTCCTGGTACTGCTCGCTAGTCTATGCACAGCATGTGATTCTAAGCAGATTAACAAACATCAGAAGAGAATGCATTACTTACCGTAAAAGCATTTCTGATGGTTGTATCTGCTTAGATTCACATGCGCCCACCCTTCCTCCCCGCTCGGATGGAAGGAACATAGACTTCCTTTATATATCTCTCTCTCTTTTCTGTACTCACTCACGTCTAGAAGGCTCCCTCAGGGCAGAAAAATACAAACAGAGGGACCTAGACGCGTGAGGGATTGTGGGTACAACCCACGTCACTATAGGGATAGTGTTACAGACACGCCTTGTCGACGTCCCCTTTTTCGACTACGAAAAACAAAATGCAATACTCCGCAGTGACCACTGGATGTCGGACCTATGCACAGCATGTGAATCTAAGCAGATACAACCATCAGAAATGCTTTTACGGTAAGTAATGCATTCTCATATTTTTTAAAAGGGGCCAATTTGGAATTTTTACCTCCACCTCTGAGGTGGAGCTCATACTGTCCGTGGTATTTGGCCAAACCCTGAATTGGCAGTATTTTCCAAATACCACTGAACTTACTGTTAGTACCCAACTCTGAATGACCCCCTTAGACTTTTCATTTAGAGATTGTGAAGCCAGCAGTCGACCTGCACTCCCATAACTGGGTTTTGGGACTTTTGTTCCAGGGCAAAGTCAGGACTCCCATCAATAGACCCAAGAGATGGTGTTATATTTCACCAACCTACACCAGTATCATGTTTGCCCTTTCTTTACAGTTGAATGCATGGTTACTGTAGGCATATCCACTTTCTTCCAAACCATGTTAAGAGCCGAAATAAAGGTTTTGAAATGTAAGGTTTCCATCATGGTCCTCACTCACATGACTCAACTATAGTTATCAGATACGCAGATAGAGGCGGAACAATGGCAACTCTAAACAGTATTGATTAACATTGATTGCCCATAGCCATGCTAATCCCTATGGTTCTTCCCTCCCACGTCCTGCCCCAACCCACCCAAAACACATCCTCCTGGGTTCTCTTTTGATATAGTTTTATGAGGCATTAACCTCGAACTTTGTGCTTGTTTCTGCCAGTGTTATTTTCCAGTGTTATTTCAAAGCCGTGTTCTCAAAGTGAATAGCTTAATTGGTGCTGCAAATGAGCTACTGGTGTAATAAAAATGTTTTAACCAAGTGTGGCCTCAGCCACTTGATTTAAAAGCATTATGCGTGTCATTGATTGAAGTCCTGTTATAAGCCAACGGTTTTGGCTCGTGTATAGGTATTAGATAGGCATTGCCAGGCACTGACACCATTTTGCAACTGTTAACCATTAATGATCATCATTCAGTACCATTACGGGAGAGCCTGGCAAATGCCTATCCCATGCCTACACAAAAACGGTTGGTATTGCCAATGCTTGTTGGGATTGATTCAGTCCATGCCCTCCCTACACAGAGGGTGTTGCTGATCAAAGCACTGAACCCCCTACCAAATAAATACAAAGACAAATCAGATTGCCTATTCCTCCCGAGGAATATTTAATGCCAGTTCTTGGAGAGGTCTGGTGTAGTAGCTAAGTTGTTGGCTGCAGATTCAGGAAATTCTGTGCTCTAAACAGAGCTCCCCACTTCATAAAGCTGTGTGATCCTAGGCAAATCACTTGTATTTGCATTTGCATCACCTTAATTTATGCCAAAATATTAGATTGGTAGCATTAGAATTCTAATCCCCAGTATTCAGTTCTTTAGTAAATTAGGTGTTTACGTTGAGTTCAGACTTGATTGCGCCAGCAAGACAACCCCCCCCTTCCCATGGCATGCACCTGAGACAGCCCCACAAGAGTCCCAGGTATTAGTATTGCCTTTCTCTCAATGTCACAGTTCACATATGCTAGCATGAAAGGCTTTCATATCCATATTACAATCATGTCTATGGTTTTGGTATGGGTACCCCCTTCCTGTGCTTGGGCCAGGGATCCCTCCTCTGCTCCCTCTCGTCAGCAGCTGCTTATAGCTGTTGATGTTTCCTGCGTGGGGGCACTGGCTTGGATTGCAGGCATGCAACACGGGCATCAGTAAAGCAAGGTTGATTCTAGCATGCAATCTGATAATGCACTGTTTCAATGCATATAAAACAAAGCTTTTTCTTTTGTGGGTTTTCAAGCGTACTACCTGCCGAAAGATGAGGAGGAATATTACCAGTTCTGTTATGTGGACCAGGATGGAGCAGTCCGTGGAGCTAGCAGCCCTTTTCGCTTCCACCTCGAGGAAGACGAGGATATGGTCATAGTACCTTCCCCGGTGCGTCCTTTTTTCATTCCAGTTTCTGCTGCCTTGGCATGGAGAGGCACCTGCAGGGCCTAGCTCCCTCTGCACCAATCTCAGACTGTTGCAACTGTCTTATGACTCTCTAGCACTTCAGAGCACCTCCTCCACTCATATAACTGTCCTGTGTACCCTTTGTAATCCTATAATTGTTCTGTTTGCCGCAAGTCTTGCATGATCACTTTGGCACATCTGCTGCAATTGTGTGGACTTCTGCTGTATTTGTTTCAGAGACCGCTAACGGCCTTCTATTCATCTCACTCTCCTATAACTATTCTGCATGCCTCTTGCACCACAGTAACTGTCACAGACCTTTTTGATGTCCTCTGTACCCTTTACTGGTGTTGTTCTCAGCATGTTTTACTGCCCATCATTTGGACCTTTCATTCCTGCAATAGTCCTACAGTAGTCTGTTCACAATCCTGCACTCCTTATGTACCCATTGAAGCCTTTCACATTATTATGCCTTCAGTTTCCTACACAGTCTTGTAACTATGTGATTCCTATACTCTTTCCACATTTCTGTTCCCCTCCTGCACTAGTGCAATGCTCATGCAGCACTCATTTTAGACCCCTTTCTCCTTATGCATTTGAGCTTTTCAGATTTATCCTTAATGTGGTCTCATAACTGTCCTTTATACCTCTTGCATTGCACAGGAAACTTCCCATATTCCTGCAACATTGCTATGCTCCCCTCACACTCGGGTAGCACTGAAGTGGTCCACTTGTTCTCTTCATGCACTACGAAAAGTACTCTTGTGTACCTCTCACATTGCCACAACAGTACTATCATAATCATGTAGCACTACTCTCACACTGCTGTGTTCTTCTCTAACCTCTACAGCACTTACGTGCAGTCTTCCTTACACTGTCCTATGCCCCTCACATCCCTGCCGTATCGCAGTGTGTCTCTTTTGCACCTCTCCTGTGCTACTCTTACAGTCCTGTAGTATTCACTCTGCTGTAACTGTCCTGAATGACTCTTGCTGCACTCCTCTACCATCTTTCACTTTCATGCTGCACTCTGATGTCTCCTGAATTCCTGTAGCTCACCCATGCATCTTGTAATCCGTAAGCGACTCACAATTGTAACTGTCATGTGTGCTCCTCATGATTCTTTCAAACTCCTGCAGCACTCATGTGTGCCGTTTTCACACATTATCGTTCCTGTTGGCATACAGCACTCTTCTAACTGTCCTATTTGCTGACTTGTCGGTGGGTGGGTGTGTTTTCTCCAACTGAATTTGCTCTATAGGGTCTCGGGCCTTTTTTTCAGTTGATGTGTGTGTTTTTCCAGGGCTGTGCTTTCCTGGGTCTCGACATTGCATTTCAGTGTGAGTTGGTACTTTCCCAGGGGGTTTGTGGTAAAGTGGATAATCTTTTTGTGTGTGTCTGCATGCGCTATACAGGCTGTGTCTTTTAGAACAGGGTCTGCTGTAGAAAGTCTGAGACATGGTGTGTGCATGTATGTGTGTTGGGCTTTCTTCACCCTAGTGGCTCTGCTCTATTAGGTGACAATGCTAGTTTTTCAGTGTGCGTTTGTGTTTTTCTAGGAAGTACTGGAGGATCTCCAAGAGCAGAACAAGAGGATACTGGGAGAGAATCAGGAGTTAAAGGAAAACTCTGAGCTGCTCTCCAAGGAGTGCAACGATATCCAGGCTCTGCTGAAGGTGACCCAGGTAAGTCATAAACTTGTCCAAAGCCAGCCACTTGACTGTGTCCTCATGTTGGAGCACTATGCTATTTCTAAGATCATTCAGTTGTCCCTCTCCATGTCCAGGTACGGCGCAAGGTCCTTGGCATAGCTAGGATCAGCCACAGGCCCCCTTATTTGTCCAGGTGAGCCTAAGAGTTTTCCACCTGTGCAGGATTACAGAGAGGGTCTTCTTTTTTCCAAAGTTACTCTGAGAGTCTTGTCGGAGATCACTGAGTGATCCTTTTCATTGTGCGATATTCTGTTAACGTCGGACCATACCATGTTAAAGGGGTCTGAATGGGGGGTTCATTCCTCGCCTACACTGGCTAATCTGTTGATATAGAACTTTGAATAGCAAGGGGCTCTGCAAGACCCTGGTATCTGGTACAAACTGGTTTTTCTGTACATGATGCATAGATCCTATCTTTGTTACATGCAATGATGTGTTTAGCATTTTAGAACCAGTCTTGAAGACACTTAATGTCCAGATATCAAATTCACTGTACAACATTCCGTGGAAGAAATACTTTTTTTAGGTACGTGGACCAACACAGCAAGTTGCAGTAAGGCTATATTGAAAGACCTCTACTTTTCGATTGGCAAAGTCTCCCCGTCCAAATCCCTTCAAACAAGCTCCCCATTGTTCACAATTCCTTTGGATCCAAAGGAACTACTCACTAACTGATGATTTTATAAGCTCTGAAAGTAAGTTAGATTACATGGCTTTGATGGCCTTTTTGTCATTAATGACTGATCTAAAAGTATTTTCCAGACACCAGCTACCTGAGCTCAAACACAGACCTCCACTTACGAGGAACATCTGACTAAATGTAACCCATGGGAGGGCTGAATGGATGATCTTGTGAGGATAGCTCAGGGGCAACGTGCTCGCCTTGGAAGCAAGACGACACAGAGCAACACAGGTACGATCCCCGGGTCCACGTTTAGAAACCTCTGGGTATTCAGCGCGTTATAAATGACCTATCATATCTGTACCATGAGTTTTCAGACAAAGAGCAGCCTTTGGAAGAATAGCCTAAGGAACTGGAAATTCCGAAAGGATTATCCAAAGCAAATAGGTGGACTATGTAATAACGCAACAGAAAAGGCATGATTCCTCAGGAAGTGTGTCGGCAATGGATGATCTTGTAGCACTCCATACCATGATCTCAAAGGCGGCAGAGATTTTGGGGTTGCAAGTTTCTTTTGAGGAGAAAAAGTCGATTCCTTACTACGACTGCAATACTTAGCCTAGAAAGTACTTGATAGATGGGAGAAGCGATCCTTAAGTCGTCACCATCTGTGCCAGATACCACTGCGAGTCAGGAGAAGAGGTATAAAGCATTGGACATCACCCTGCTCTGTCCGAGAGGGAATACCAAGCCAGATTCTATGATTAGGGTCACAGTACGATGCAGACTGCACAATCCAGACCACTTTCCTATCAAAGAGGGTAAGAAATTGGAGGCCATTGAACAGAAAGTATCACCATCAGCATTCATGGCACAGAACAGCGAACACATTACCAATGACAACTCAGTATAACGGTGAACTCTGCATGAAATTAACAAATATTTTCAACTTCTGCCAGCTGACCTAAAAGATGAACCAGGGCCTTTCTTAAGGAGGGTGAAGTTACACTGTACCATGCCATTGACAAAGCAGTCTACAGCGTTGATTTAGGGTTCACGTAAGTAGCACATGGGGCAGTCCTTAGACTACAGGTTTGCCTGAATGCCCTAATGGATGCCTGGAAGTCCAGTCACAAATACTAGATATGCCATTTGATAGGCAAAATGCTTTTGGTAAAAATGATTAATGACCAGCTCAAAGAAATGCTATTAGACACAGATACAGTGAAGGCCGAAGTGGGACAGAAGGCCCTTTTAATAATTTCAGACAAGAGGAACAGACATAGAGTGGATACATCTCTCATCTCATCGTTCCACGAACATGCACAATGCCTCGTCGGGATACCACCAATCCACTTCCAGATACCAATAAAATCAGGCCAATCCAAACCCCATATGTCAAAATAAGCTCGACTCACTTTGGATCCTCCTCCCTGAGAGCACCCTGGTGGGAAGTCCGATACAAGGGTACAAGATACATTACCATGCCCTCACTTAGCACAGGCGGGTGTTGGCTGTAATCACCACCCCCCCTACAGATCTTTGGGTCAAGGACCAAACCTGCTGTACCTAAACCCAGGAGGCACTGGCCAATAAAATTACATAGCTCCAAAAGAAAATCATCGGCAAAAACCTACCTTGCCACCTCAAGACATCATCCAAAAACAATGTCCCAATATCTCTACCTCAGCGCAACGATTTAAATTTGCTCCAGAATCACCCCAAGAGGTGCTAAAAATTATAGCTTCCCTCAAACCATCAAACTGCCAGGGAGATTCCTTCCCATTCGCTGTCATTAAGGATGCAGCGAACATCCTCGCTCCTTTATTACACCACTTATTAATGCCTCCTTCCACACCTGTACTGTACCAACCAACCTGAAGAACTCATGGGTGCTGCCGCTCCTAAAAAAAAAAATCTCTCAACCCCAATATACCCATTATCTTTAGACCTAATACCACAGTCCAATTCAGTGTCCAGTTAAAGTACCTAATACAAAAGGATTGAATGCCAAAGAGTCGACTCAATTTGACCTAAAACCAAAGGGTCGAATTTTTTTTTAAAAATATATATTTTTCGGGGTTTCCATTTTTGAAAAAAAAGAAAAAAGTGGGTTTACCACAAAAAAGGGGGTTTGGGCAATGAACCCCCCAAAAAAAATAAACAAAAATGTTTTTAAAAATTCGACCCTTTAGTTTTAGGTCCTTTTGATTCGACCCTTTTGGCATTCGATCCTATGCAATCGAAACTTTCACCTATAACCGTCCCATTCCTGTTGAAGATTATAGACAAAGCTGCCTACAATCAAATACAAAACTTCCTGGAGTCCAACAAACTACTGGGTCTCCGTCCATCAGGCTTCAGGCCACAACATGGCACTGAAACAGCCTTGATTGACCTAAAAATGCAAATAGACAAACTCAAAGATAAAAATAATTTTGCCCTTCTGCTTCTGCTGGATCTATTGGCGGCCTTTGACCTGGTTGACAATAAGATCCTATGCAATCACCTCTCCACAACACCGCAATTCTCACCAGAAGCTACAGCTTGGATGAAGTCATTTCTAAGCAACAGGTCGATGAGGGTGTTCTCGGCATCAGCGGCTGCATCCCCAATCCCTATTATATGTGGAGTCCCACAAGGATCGTGTGTATCACCTACCATGTATAATGCATTTACCAAACCATTGTTTGATGACCTGGATCATGTGGGTGTCACCTACACAAACTATGCTGATGACACCCAGATCCTGATCCCACTAACAGGTGACTATGCCAAGGACCTAGCCCTGATTAACAGAATCTACCTTATCATTCAGGCATGGATGGCCACACATGGTCTCTGCCTGAATGATGAAAAAACAGAACTCCTTCTCCTAGCCACTCCCATTAACATCTCCAAACTAGGTGACAAATACCGATCATTTAATATCGATGGCAACATCATTAAAGTCGCCAAGTAAAAACATTGGGTTTCTATCTAGATTCCTCCCTAAACATGAGAAAACAGGTCAGCGCTACAGCTTAGGCAAGTGCTTACATGCTTACACCTGCAAGCTCATTCAAGCCTGTAAACCCTTCCTCTCCACGAAAAGTTGCATCACTCTGGCCAGAGTCCTCGTCTTATCTAAAATTGATTACTGCAACAGACTATATCTCGGGGCTAACAAATACATCACTAAGAAACTGCAGATCCTGCAGAATAATGCTCTCAGGACAGCTCTGAACATTCCTTGCAGACAACACATCTCCGCCATTAGAAGGGACCATAACTGACTCTACATTAAAGAAAGAATTCAACTCAAAACTGCATCCCTAACATACAAATGCTTTAATAGCTCAGCCCCTCAATATCTTTCAGACAAATTTGCTGTGAAACAATATGCCCGAGTTACCAGATCAGCCAACTCCGAATGCTTACAAGTTCCCAGATATAAACTCAAAAAAGTAGGTGGCAACAGCTTCCGGTCCTGGCTGCCCAACTTTGGAACTCTCTCCCCTCCAATTTCAGAACAAATCAATCCCTCCATAGTTTCAGAAACAACATGAAGAAGTGATTTATTACGAATGATGACCCTCACTAAGCGCAACTGCTTGCCCCTGTACATATGTTATATACTCTGTATTCTGTGTATTTATGTTATATTTCTTACACTGCTTTCTTGTAACCATGAATAATTATGAAACTGCACATGTACATTTGTTAGTTACACATAATGACAATAAAAGCAAAATAGTTTATCTAAGAAACTGCATCATCTTGTACTGCGCCCAGATACCCTTGGGTGAGGCGCGCATTATAAATAAATAAACAAACAAACTACGAGACACAACGTGGAGTTTGCCAGAAGCTCCCTCAGTCTCCTCAGTCGGTGGTAAACCGACACCAGTTGCAGCAAATTCAAAAGGAAGTGCTCAAGCTTCTTCAAAACTGAGCCATAGAGGAAGTGCCAAGACATGAAAAAGGGAAGATTCTATCCCTTCTTTCTTTTGGTGCAAGAAAAGAACAGGGAATGCTACCTGATTGTAGATCTGCACCGCCTCAACAAATGTATCCGGTGATTCACCTTCAAGGTAACCAAATTGCAATAGGTGATGTAGGAAAAGCACGATATCACAAATATTGACACTTACACAATTGATATAATTTGTAAAATCTTTATTGATAATGTTGGGGATAGAGAAACTCCTCTTCTGCCCTATAACTAAGATGGGAGTAGTCTCGATCAGCAAACAATAAACAAAACAGTCCTAATGGAGTCTGTCAAATCAAAATGGCCAATATTAACAAAATCCTAATGCCTGCCGTATCTCTTTTACAAAAATTGTAAAAAGGAGAAAATGTATGCAAAAGGAAAAGTCAGTGTTCAAATGATAATGTGGCTGAACCAGCTCTCCCCCCACCCCCATTAGGCCCTACAAGGCAAGACAATCCTTGTAGGCAGGATGACACTCAATGGCTCAGCTTCCAACACAGTACACAGTTCACAACCGTGCATGGAGGCCTACCTGACCTTCCACGTTTAAAGTTCCTATCTCTGGCTTTCAAAATAATGTTTCAACCAAAATGTTCTCATGGGTCCCCCTCTGCCGGACTCGGACCTCTCACAATACAGTTCACACAAAGTTGCAAGGGGGCTCCCGTCTCCAAGCTTAATATATATCGGGTCTCCCTCAGTAATATTGCCTCGCGTAGACTATTGCAACGCACTGCTGGGGTGAGCTAATAAAACTGACATCAACAGCTGCAGAAGATACAAAACACAGCCGTCAGAATCATCTTTCAGATGAAAAGTTTGCAACACACCAGTGCAGCCAGGAGAAAACTTCACTGGCTTCCAGTGGCAGCTCAGATCCAATTCAAAATACTTACCATGTGTCACAAATGTCTTTTTGGAAATGCTCCCGCATATTTGAAGGAGAAAATCAATGTCTATCAACCTACAAGAAGTTTACGCTCTTCAGCTGGATCTCTGTTAGTTTTGCCCCGGATAAAAAGGTCCCGTGGATTAGGTCGGGCCTTTTGTGTCCGAGGCGCGCAAGCTTGGAACTCTCTTCCGACTCAGATGCGCACGACAGAGAACCTTCTTGCTTTCCGTAAACAGTTAAAGACCATACTGTTTAATTAGATTAATACCAGCCTAGCCAGTCTTCTACCTCTATCTTTCGGCGCCTGGATGCCCAAGGGCTTTGGCACCTTATAAGTGCAATTAACATAACATAACATAACAATCGGACTCGGACCACTAACGGAAGTCGAATTCTTTCGAATGTGCGTGGCTTTCTTTAAAGACCACTGCAGGATCACTTCGATTCAAAGTTCATTCACAGGTCTGCCTTTCTTCACGTTTCATCCACACGTGTGCAGCCTTCACTTGTGATATGATGTTGCTACTTCATTCACTTTAACGTCTCTCAGGTCACTTGCCAATTCACCGGCTATGTGCGCTCATTTCTTGTTTTGCACTTTCCGATTTTCGTGTCCAGGTTAGTACCACAGGCTTGACCTCGCCTCCCCAACTCTGCTGTTCACCCAGGAGGCTCGCTGGCATCCTTGAAACACAATGCAATCTTCACTTGTGTGATCTGGCCTTCCCCACGCGTCTTTCACGGCCTGTCAGAGGCAATGACCTACAATAGGGAAGCCTTGGGGTTTTCGGCCCACCACTCTCGTCCCTGGTCTGTTGCTCTGCTCCAGTAGGTGTGCCTTCGTCCCGGAAGTTATGCTCGTTTTCGTGTTCCGCCTTGCTCAAAATGTGTCTTTAGATGTTGCCTTTTATTCGTATGAGGAGAGCTAATTGGTATCAGGTGTATGCACTTAGGGTAAAGTGCCTGACTTTGCCTGACCCGATTAATGGGACATGCCCAGTACGATGTGAGAGAGTTAGTCTGTGTCACACCACTTACCGGGAGACCAGGGTTTTCTGTTCCTGCTCCCCTTGTTCCCTCCTGGCGGATCTACCCACGCTTTCGCGTCTGGGGATCCGCCGCCCGGAGGGTGCCTGGGGTCCGTGTTGACATGCCTCTGCGCATGCGCGGACGAACGCGTTTGCGTCTCCGCGCATGCGCAGTAGAATGGGCCCTTGACACTTTGAAGGCTTGCCTTCCAAGCCTCGTTTCAGGCCCGCCAGCGCCCGGCAACGAGACGGCTTGCGTCTCAAGCCTCTCGGGTGCTGGCGGCCCATAAAGAGGAACGTTGATCAGGCGCGAGCCGCGTCTCAACGCGGTTTGTTCCTGATCGTTTTGCTCGCTCCGCTCGGTCCTCCGAGCCTTGTCCTATTCCCGGTCCTGTGACTCTGCTCCTGCTCTCCTGCTCGCTGCCTTGCTCCTTCAGTCCCTTCCTGGTCTTCTCCTTTTCCCCTGGAGGTCTTCCTCTCGGCCTGCCTGCCTCCCTGTCAGTTGGTTCTTCTGTTCCTGGGTTGGCTTCCCTTGGCCTGTTTTGGTCCCCTTAGTGGTTCCTTCCTGTCTGTGGCCAGTTCCTATTGCCTGGATTAGTTCCATATCCTCCTGCCTGCCTCACTTTCTCTGTGCAGTACTATTACCTCCTGGACCCTAGTGGGGTGCCTCAGTCTGGTCTGCCTTCTGTTGCCTGCACCAACCATCCTCTCGTCTGCTGCCTGCATCAGTCTTCTCCTCGCCAGTTGCCTGCATCAACCATCCCCTTCCTACTGCCAGCACCAGCCATTTCAGCGCCCGTCAGCCTGCATCTGCTATCTCCTCGCCTGTATTGGATCTCCAGTCTCTCTTTGCATCTGTTCATTTACTGCATGGACTTGTTTCTCCAACACTACTTGTCCTGGTGATCATCTTCAAGTGGAGAACTACAGCCTTACGCCTCTCCTGCCAGTGCTTGCACTGTCCCGACGTCTAGAAAAATAGGAGAGAATGAACTGTGACGTTGGGAGTCGGTCCATCTTCCACCCAGTACCCATTTTGGGTGGAGGAAAGGCTGGTACCCCATGTCATACGCTCATCTGGAAACAACAGTCAGTCTGGCTGCAACTTCAAGGTCTTCAACCAAACCAACAGGTAACCTGCATGCTCGTGATACTCACCTTAACAGATTGAGACGCCTTCCTTCTGACTTGGAGATGGAGGATGATCAAGAATTACGAAATGAGTTACGAGCCCTTAGAGCAGAAATGACTGCGTTACACCGGCAGAACCAAGCATTACGCCATATGGTAACGCAGGGTGCTATGAGTGCCTCACAAGCCGAGGGTACATTAGCCCATACCACTCCAATTAAGTTTGAAGGGGATCCACGGCGAGTGGCGGAATTCTGCAATCACTGTCGCATTCATTTCTTTTTTAGATCAACTCATTTCAATAACGACAGGGCCAAGATAGGATACATCTTGGGTAATTTAACTGGAAACGCCCTCGCCTGGGCAACACCTTTGGTGGCTACCAATAGTCCCATATTGAACGATTTTGTAGCCTTTGAGAAGGCTTTCCTGGAGGTCTTTCAAACGCCCAACGTGGCCTTGGCAGCTCAGAACCAGTTGTTGGACATAAAACAGGGAAACGCTGATATAATATCATACATAAGTCGTTTCCGCCAATTGGCAACCGACTCGCAATGGCCAGAAATTACCCAGAAAACTTTGTTTCGCCGGGGCCTGAGAGAGGAGTATAAAGAGGAGTTGTTGCACATTCCCGAGCCAGAGACCCTTCAACGTCTTATTGAACAGGTGCTTCGGATTGATCAACGACTACCAGAAAGAAGGGCAGAAAGACGTCGATTGGAACGGTTCAGCCCTAGAATGACCAGTGCTCCTACCGGATCGTTTGGTTCCACAGATCCTGGAACTGAGCCTATGCAATTAGGAGCCTTGAGGGGTCCATTATCGGAAGAGGAGAAGAAAAGGAGAACTTTGCGTCTGTGCCTATATTGTGGGGCTGCTGGGCATTTTCTGGGTTCATGTCCTTTACGTCCTCAAAAGAAGAAGACGGAAAACTAGAAGACCTGTTGTGGAAAGGAAAGGCAACAACAGGTCCATCTTCTTTCTCCGACCTTTCTACCTCTTGTTCTGTGCTCTACCCTATGCAACCAGCCATCCTAATGACCTTGAAGATTCAGTTACAATTGTCTGACAAGCTTCTAGAAGTCTACGGGTTGTTGGATAGTGGAGCTTCAGGTAATTACATCGATGAAGCATTTGCTACTATCAACAAGATACCGCTTCTTTCCCGACACACAGCCTTGCCGGTAGAGGTCATTGATGGGACTCCTTTGTCTTCCGGACCCATCCGTTTGCACACAGTCGGATTGTCACTTCGGATTGCTAAACACAAAGAGAGTATTGCCTTGGATGTGATCAAGTCTCCTACGTATAAAGTGGTTTTGGGATTACCTTGGCTTCAACGTCACAATCCAGTCATCAATTGGGAGGCTCAAACTTTGTCTTTTTCCTCCGCCTTTTGTTCCCAGTCAGTCTGGCTGCAACTTCAAGGTCTTCAACCAAACCAACAGGTACGCTGCATGCTCGTGATACTCACCTTAACAGTCTGGTTACTCTGTCACTCTCTTCCATGGCTCAGTGTTTGTGTAACAAGGGGGCGATAGGGGAGTTGGGACTTCGGAAAATCCTACAAAATTGGATGGGGGAATACTGTGTCCCACCATTGGCTATCTCACCCATACTCCTCGAAGACCCCTCACCCAGGTGATCCTCCCGCACTGGTCCACCCCCAGGGTTTGGATCCAAAGGTGATGGCTGTGCCCTGCCCACCTGAGAGAAAGATCCCCGGGGACTAACGGGTGAGATACCCTCTGGTTTCTCAGTGATTTTATGGGTGCAGGAGGGGGAACTACCTGGCAGTGATAGACCTGGCGTATGCCTGCTTACTCAATCAGATTCATCTGGCCCAAAGGCGTTAGCTCAAGTTCACCGTGGGTGGACAGCATTATCAGTTCCATTTTCTACCCTTCATACTCAAATCAGCACTGAGAATCTTTACAAAATACCTGGCACAGGTAGCGATGCACCTGCAGAGGGGAGAAAATGGGGTGTAACTGTACCTGGACAACTAGTTAATAAAAATCCCCTCAAGACAAGTCTTAGCTAAATGGTCAGTGGGCAGTGACCGTTTGGAATTGTTTGTCAACTTCAACAAATCCTTGCTGAAACCAGCTCAAGCATTACAGTTCCTACTGCTGGATATCAACTCAACCATTCTATTATTTGTGGAACAGTCGGGTTTTATAACGGGAAGGCAGGCTTCAGACAACACCAGGAAATTCTTTAACATTGTGCATAAAACACATTGGCCAGCTGCTCTACTAGGTTTGGTCTGGGAGAGGACTATATCACTTGGGGTTTTGCCTCAAATATTGGCCCTAGCTTTGAAGTATCAATGAATGGGTTTAGCTTGGATTATTAGTTGCTCCCATGTGGCACGATACAAGGGTTATCCTTGTACCTGCTTCTTATCGCTCCAACAGTTGAGCCACTGGTTGCAAAAATTAGGTGTGAAATAAATATTCATTGCAACGAATATGGAAGTGCTTCCCATAAATTGGCGTTTTTTTGTGGCTAGTATTCTCTTTTGCCCTTTCCCAGCGAATTGAAATCGGTGTCAAGATTTAAAATTAACCTTGATAAGAGCAAGGCATTAAACCTCAACAAATATCCTGCCGAAGAAAGCATCCCCTTTTCTCTGGGTGTCATTTAAAATTGAATATCTGGCTATAAACCTGAAGGCAAAACACATAGAAAAACTACATACCTTTCATAGCCAAAATCAAGGAAGACCTCTACGCATGACGAAACCGGACATTCTTGTAGTTTCATAGGATGGAAATAGTCACGGTGATTATCCTGCTATGTCTTTTTTATCTCTTCCAAGCATTACCAGTAGCAGTTCCGCTCAGTGCACTCAGACAACTGCAGAGAGGTGTTATGTCTTCTGTTCAGAAGCTAATTATCCATAATATATCTAATACAGCCCAGTATCAGCATAGAGCCCATACGGGAAGGCCGTTCTGAATGATTTTGAATAATCAATTTCCATTGAAAATATGGAAGCTGATTGAAGATGATGTGACGGGTGCCCCCTATGCATCATTATCTGGCTTCACAAAAATGACTGGTTGCTAGTCTTGGATTGAAAACCCATAGTCAAATGAGTCTGACCTCTTATGTTTAGTTGAGTTAGAATCAGGTCTTCGATGATAATAATAAAGACTTTGGTGTAGAATACAGCAGCAGGCTGTAATATGTGTACCTGCCCAACTCGCAGTGGCTGTTTCACCCAATTTTGTTGCAGCATTTTACAGGTAGTTGGGGGGGGTGGGTGTGGGGTTTGGGGAAGGCTACGGGTGTAGAAGGGGGAAATGGGGCTTGCCCCCATAAAAAATGTGACAAAATGGCTGCATTGATGGGATCCGTTACATGTACCAGATCCGTAATATTATCAGATTAGGCCTAACGGATAGGCAAGTTGCCATTCACTAGCTAACCTAATATGAGAAGGTCATTTTTTCTGTAACATCTTTGACAATCCAGGGAATTTGTACCCTCTCCCCAATTGGGAGCCTCCCCTTTTAGGACTAGGGGGGTGAGCCTGTTAAGCTTAACACCACCAAAGGGACAGGGTACAGGGTCAGGGACCCAAAGGGACAGGGTAAGCAGGATCTCACTGGGGGTTACCCCCCCACACATTATCCTCCTTTTATTACAGACCCTTTATCGGCTATGGTAGTTAACGTATATGATGACTGGAAACATTCTTTAAGGATGACTAGCATAGTTGCTGACCCTTTGGGGGAGCACAGCTCACCAGGAGTGAAAGCACAGTGGGAAGGCCCACCCTTGTGCCAACGGGAAGATGAAGCACCAAGCTCTCAAGGAAGAGGAGGAGAGAGACCTCTTCAGAGCTGGAAGAGGAGGAGACCATCCTCCTGGGAGACATGGGAGAGCCAGCAGAGTGTGAGATGCAGACCATGGTCGAGATTGCGAAACTTGGGCAGCCCTGACCGGAGCACAAGGCGGGACTGCCTGGCCAAGGGGAGCAGTGACCTAAAACCCTGAAACCAGATAGCCAAAGCAGGACCATTAAGAAAGAGGTGAAGAAGCGCTGCTGAGTGGGATGTCCTCCTCGGCCCTCCTGAAGAGCACTGCAACAAGAGCGAAGGTACGCGGTTCTCCAGGAAAGTAGGAGAGAGGACGCACGGCCAAACAAGTTCCCCTAGGCAAGGTGAAAGAGATAAAACCACAAGGTGGGGTGTTCGAGAGAAGACCCCAAGGTGGGATAAAAGGGATAAAACCCCAAGCCAGACCAGACCCCAAGGCAGGGCGAGCCAGACCAGACACCAAGGCGGGGGGCACCACAGCAAAGCCCCATGGCCGGATTAGCATGATCGCAAGGCAGGATGAGCAAAACCCCCTAGGTAGGGCATTGATATGTTGTAAATGAAACTGTGATAACGAAACATGATTGCTTGCAGGCTTACACTGTACACCCAGGGCGACAAGCCCTCTGAGAGACATACCAGGGGGTGGGGGGCGGGAACCAGTCACCATTCAATTTGTAAAAGACAAGGGGTTGAATATACTTTTTCAGTCAGTCAAACATACTTTTATCCGGAATTTGGACTTTAAGTTTCAATAAACAGTCAACATCAAAATAAAAGCATCGCTACAAATTAGCGATGAATTCAATATAAAATGCACAATTATCTCAACACACTAAAAACATCTTATAAATTACAGGCCAGTGAGTGCAAATCATCAGCATGTCATACATAGCTCTCTGGATTTTGCCTGCGTACTGGGCATACATTTGTTCTAAGTTGATTAAGGTGGAAGTTTCAAGTTTAAGAGTAAAAGCATTGCCTACACAGTGACAGTTATATTAGTACACAGATGATCAACCAGTGGTTTTTGTCATAATGGTGACTGAGGAGAGCAAATGCAAATGTGCAGTTACGAAAAACCACATGAGAGAGCGAGCATTTTCTTAGGTACATGACAAATACCTGCATTGTTCAGAATAGTTTGCAGGTACATGCTTCTTATACGATGGGTTTTAGTGCAGATTAATAAAAAAATCACAATATTTTCTCTTTGGGATCCACACATTGGGCAGAGGTCCGATTGTGCCCCCTGCTGCCCTTTGGTCATGCAAGCTATTGGCAAAAACTCAAGCTTGAATCGGACATAAAAAGACCTTTCCCTTTATTGGGAAGATGGTATTCAAATAAACCTTGAACCCCAGTTCTACAGTGGATTCAAGGTATTCATTTCCACTTCGTGGCATCAGCTATGAGGTTTTCATACATTAACCTTTTTGCCTTGCGCTTCAAGGTGTTCAGGTACCATACCTGAGACACCAGGGGATTATTCCACAGCTCAGGCGTATCGAGGTGGAAAAGACAAGCCTTTACATGTGCAAACCACTTTAAGTCCCCCTCCCACCCCCACTCCGAGGCTCAGGACATGTGACTGGGCGTTCCTATATGTCTCTAATCCATCTCCATTCCAGACCCTTGCCCAGAACAATATTGGTTTGAAAGGGGTCTGAGCCAGTATCCTAGTATTGTCAAGTTCTAGGTAAAACAGGGCCGGGGGGGGCAAACGCAGGTAAAAGCAATAGTTTCTTTAGAAACTTGTTTTCACAGGTTGACAAATCGGCAATTTTAACGTGTCCACACAGTTCAGATCCATACCTAGCTGCTGTTAGGCAGTGAGGGAGAAGGAGGGAAGGGACAGAGAGGATGTTAAAATGAGCACAGTATTCTTTAATGTCTCAATGCAGCAGTGACTTTGGGGCTTATATCCGAGGTCACCGTAATTAGGCGGTGGGGCCCTGTTACATTTACACTTTTATGTTTGTGTAAACGGGTCTCTGCCCCATAATTGTCCTCATTTGTGCATCTGAGCGCAAAAGAGGACTGTAAAATGGTTGCATGCGCACCTGTTCGCCACCATTTTTCACTCCGATGTGCAAAAGGAATAAACACTGCCTGCCATATACATATGGTAGGCAGCATTTACATTGGATTCCTGTGTCATCCACTGGCTTTTTGTTGGTGTAAAAAGCAAGCAGTTTTCACAGGAATCTACAGCATTTGTGCCAGCATGAAAATGCTTGTTGGTGCAAATGCTGGGGTATTTGTATGGAGGAGAGCAAGGGGGAGACGGAATCGCAAATTAAGATCTGCCCATCCCCACCGCCATACAAATGTATGAAAATGGGTTGTAACTTAAATGAAAAGTGTAAGAACCTTACTCAGGGCTTTTACACGTTTCATTTGCGTTACACCCCAGAGGAAAATAAGCCACATTTTGTTTTGCGCTCAATATCTAAGTTACTGGGCCTCATTACGAGGTTGGAGGTAGCCTTGCCGGTAAAACCAGCAAGGCTACCTCCAAACTCGCAACCGGGTCTGGCACCTGCGAATGGGCAATTACCGGGGTATTTCGGCCCCGCCAGACCCAGTAATTGCCCTTTCGCGGGTGCCGGAACCGGTCCATCCCCATTCCCATTTGAGCTCCATGGGAATGGGGACGTCGGATGCACCGGCACTGTTTACAACAGTGTCAGTGCATCCAACTTGCAGTGCTTGCGGATGCCGCTCTGCCCGTCAGGTCAGACCTGGCGGGGTGACAGGCACCCGCAAGCACAGCTCGTAGTATGGCGGTACGGTAGCAACGGTGCAGGTAGCGTTACCGGCACCGTTGTTACCTTTCCACCATACTTCTAATGAGGCCCTCTGTCTCTAAAACGTTGAATAAAATATTTTTACTGCAAAACAGCAGATGTCATAACTTTCAGAGATCAACATGAAAAGCATGTTTTGGCATTCATTCGCTCTGTACTGCCATCAGGAAAATAAAATAAAAATTGCCTCCAATTCCGTTAACTAGAACTGGAACGAAGAAAGCAATGTATGCTACCATGTATAAATGTCTTTTAGGCAAAGCACAGTATTGACTTCAAAACAAATGTGTCTGATACAACTGCACAATTTTCTAAGATGCACAAATCTCTGCCTTCCAGCAGTGCTCATGCTAGATTGTCTCGCTATGGGCTGATCGTTCTCTACCAAGGCATTGAAAGCTAGGAATTGGCACCCCTTAGAGATCTGACCTTCTCTTATATATTGATCTTCAGAAAAGCCTCTAAGGCTGCTATGTTCAATTAATGTCTTTCAATTGCATTGTGTGTTTGATCTTCTCAGTTTAAACATAGATGTGAAATAGCTTGCTGTGTGCACCTTGCAAAGTGTGTTAACAAATAAATACAATTATTACATTCAACTGGATGTTTATGCTGGGACCTGAACTCATGTATCTTGTTGATCGAAATTTTGTGTCTTATTCCAGGAAACTGTGACGTTGCTGGAGAATGAGAAGGTGGCCCTACAGAGCCAGAATGTGGCTCTGCAGAGCCAGAATGCAGACCTGCAGGTACAAAATGCAGATCTGCAAAGCCTCAACAAAGGTCTGCAGAACCAGAACATAGACCTGCGAAATCAGAGAGAAGATCTAGTCCCTACCTCTCAGTTGAGAGCTGTCGAGGTCGAGCTTCTGTGTGCCAAAGAGGAAATTGGAAAGATCTCTGCTCAAAAGCAGGTAAAGATCAGCAGCCACAAGCTACCACCCAACTTACTCCCATACAACATGTGGAAATAGCACCAATTAGTGGCAATTAAAACATGTTTTTTTAAAGTGAGCTCACATGCCAGGCCCCTTTGCCACCTGCATGCCCAACCCTCTTGTCTGAATTATTTATGACCACTGAATACTGTATGCTGTGGGGTCTTTTTTTTTTCTCGGTATCTGCCACTCTGGCATTTTCCCCACCTGTATTTGCTTAACCAGACTAGGACTTCGTCCCTAGAGTTTTATCCGTCACCCTCCCTACCATCATGTGGTCAGTAGCTCATATTCCCATTGTATGCACTAGTATGGTTGTTACCACTTGACCCTCACCAAGCGTTCACTTTATTGGTCAGATCTATTGTCTGCTAGATGACACTAGTTGTTTGAGCAATTTCCCAAAAGAGAGACAAAACAAAGGCTGTTTCTGCTGCCAAAAGATTACTTATATATAACCACCTTGATTTAAGAGGGAAACTAATGCTAAATACAATATGGTTATCAGCAGATACTTGCAATACCAGGAAAAACAATGGATCTCATTTTAATAATTAGAGTAAATTGGGAGGGGGAGGGACCCTTGAAGGCAATTTTTGTCATTTGCGCAGCAGAGTGCAAAAGGGTGATGTAAAGTGACAGCTGAAGCGTCTTTACACCTCTCGTTTGCACACCGCAAAGCAAAATGACTAAATACATGGCATGTATACATGGCAGACATTGTTTACAACGATTGCCTATGTAATCCGCCTGCTTTTTGCTTGTGTAAAAAGCAAGTGAATTACATGGGAAATCATTAGTTTTACGCTAGCATGAAAATCTCATGCTGGCGTAAAGCAAAGTTGTTTTTGAAGACGCAGGTTAAAACTGAGGCAGAAACAGAACTCCCTTTCCACCTCCCACCTGCAAAAACTAGGGAAATGCCCGGTGCATGAATGGGGGTGTTCAGACAGGCATAACACCTATATGCCTGACCTTTGCTTCTTGATTCACACTCTGGGGAGGTTGAAAATGAGCCCCACTGTTTCCTTCGTGTAGTCCAAGGATTCATCCTGGCATTTGCTGATGCTCTTCCAGGTAATTGCTCATCAGCTGCAAAACAACTATTACTCCACACTCTGCCCTGGGTACTTGTGTATTAGAGACCCCAGAGCGTCTATAATAATATACAGTTGGACCCTATCACCCTGTACTTCTGCAGAATGTATAGGCAGCTGGAACCTGTCATTCTCTACTTCATCAAGTCTCAGCCATTCTACCATTTAGGTTTACATAGTAGTGGTGAAGGACCTTTTCAAAAATGTGGTGCCCCATAAACCTTTCTGGTAGGTCAATATGCCCTTGGGCAATTTCTTTTTGCAAATGTTCAGTGCCTTCTTCAGGCTCCCTCATCATGCAAGGGCCATATCCCTCAAATAACACTTTAGGTTGGCCAGTGTCCAGTGTGAGGTTGATGGGGCCACAACCAAATGGCAAAGTAGTGGGATAGGTACATGGGGAGAAGTCCCACTAGGCTGAGACTTTTTGATATTGATATTTATATTTTATTTCTATCACAATCGTACACAAGTGTTTCAGAGTGCGTCAAGGCAAGGGAGGGGGAACAAGGGAAAACAAAACAACTATCTAACTAGGCCCAGTGACATTGAGAACGCTCAAGTGCATGGCAGAGGGGGAGGGTAAAAGTTCATGGAAGGGGGGGAGAAGTGGAGAATGAGGAGCAAATGAGAAACAGATAAATAATATTAAATAAATAATAAAGGCAACAAACCGTGGTAGTGCAGCCAGAAATTGGCAAGTGCTAGGTTTGAGGCAGCATACAGGGTAGGTCTGATAAGTGCAGGAAGAAAAAAGGGAGGGGGGCTGTATGGGTACAGATACTGACCCCAGTGCAAGGGGTGGCCCGGTGGCAGTGCTGGAGAGTGAGCAGGTACCTGGGCCCAGAGGACAGAGGTTGGGCAGGTGCATGGTGCCAAGAGAGAACAGATCAGCAGGGGAGAGATGGACGGGGGGGGGAATCGGGGAGAGGAGGAGCAACGGCAGAAGCAAAGAGGAAGGTCTTGAGGTGCTTCCGGAACCAGAGATGGTTCTCCTCAGGTTTTAGAGTGGCGGGGAGGCTGTTCCAGAGTGAGGCCCCAGCTGAAGACCGAGATCTACCCCCAGCTTGTTTGTTTGAAAAACGACTGACCCCGAGGGAGTTAGAGGAGCAAAGAGCTCGAGAGGGGAGGTATTTACGGAGGGATAGCTTAAGGTATTTTGGACCCAGGCCCCACAAAGCCTTGTGGAAAATGCAGAGTGTTCTGAATGTAATCCTTGCATCCACTGGGAGCCAAGGGAGAGATTTCAGAGCTGGAGAGATACACTCCCAGAGCTTGAGGCCAAGGACAAGTCTTGCAGTACTGTTCTGGATTAGTTGCAGAGGGCGGAGAGTAGAGGCAGGTAGATTTAGAAAGAGGCTCTTACAATAGTCCAACCTAGAGCGAACCAGAGCTTGGGAGACCATGAGCTTCTGGGGGAAGGAGAGGGAAGGCAGAGTACCTCTGAGGAGGTTCAGTAGGAAGTTTGACTTTTTAGACACATCAGAGATGTGGGCGGAGAAGGAAAGTGTGGAGTCAAAAATTACCCTGAGGTTCTTAGCCTCGCAGGTGGGGGAGGGAGGAGGGCTAAGGGAGGCCGTCAACAGAGTGAGGGGAAAGGATGGTGAAGGTGTGCTGATGAGGAGGGTCTCTGTGTTGCTGGCATTCAGACAAAGATAATTGGCGGAACACCAATCTTGAATGGCAGTTAGGCAATCAGAGATGAGAGAGGGAGAGGAGGTGGCCGAGGGCAGCCTGAAAATGAGTTGAGTGTTATCAGCATAGCACTGGAAATTTGAGCAGAAAATGGCAATGCAGAGGGCGAGAGTGGCCAGGGTGAGAGGGTAGACCCCTGGGGAACACCACAGGTAGAGAGGAAGATCGATGTCAGGAAGGACCCAAGTTAGACCTGGGAGGGTCGATCAGAGAGGAAAGAGGTCAGCCAGGCCAGAGCCTGATCAGTGATACCCAGGTTATCATGGAGACAGTTGAGCAGGATGGTATGGTTGATCGTGTCAAAGGCAGAAGAAGAGATCGAGGAGGATGAGGACAGAGGGAATGTTGGAGTCAAGGTTGCAGAGCAGATCTTCACGGATGTTCAGGAGCGCAGTTTCCATGCTTCTGGGCGCTCTGAACCCAGACTGGTGGTCATGGAGACAGCCAACAGAATTGGAATGAAGGTTAAGCTGAGAGATGGCCAACTTTTCCAGTAGTTTGCCCAGAAAGGGAGTAATGGAAATTGGGCGATAGTTAGCCGGACAAGAAGGATAAACTGTGGGTTTCTAGAGAAGAGGCTGCACAAGGGAGTGCTTCAGAGGGGAAGGATCATGAGGCAAAGGGGTGGTTGCAAAAATCAGTAAGGGCCGGAGCGAGGGTGTCCGTGTGGTCCTTGATGGTTTTAGAGGAACAGGGACGAACCTGTTTTGATGAAGCTTTCATAGATCAGACTTGTCTAGCGACCTCATCAGGGGAGAAAAGAGGAAAGGATGAGAAGCAGGGTGGGGGTGGCTGAAGGAGGGTCAGCAAGCACAGACGGAGAGGGGAGAGGAGAGGGAGAGTTGGAGAGGGTGGCCAGGATGTCCTGCGTTTTGTGAGATAAAGTGAGAGGCAAGGTCATTGTAAAGAGCCTGGGAGGCAACAGGAGGTGTAGAGACTGCAGTAGGGTTGGCCAGCTCCTTGCAGATTTGAAAGAGAGTTCGGCTGAGTTGTTAGAGGCCGCAGAGACACAAGCTTGAATGTGGACTCTCTTCTTGGTGAGGACAGAGTCGGTATTGCCTTTGGAGCAGGCGACAGGCCAGTTTGTCAGAGGATGAACAAGAAGCCCTCCATTTCCTCTCAGCCACCTTACACTTACGTTTAAGTGTAGCTAGGTTGGAGTCATACCAGGAATTGCACTTGGCTTTGGACTTCAAACGGATCCTCAGGGGCAAGAGCATCAAGAGTATCAGGAATTGAAGAGTAGAGCAGAGACCAGGGCTGTGTTAGGATGTGAGACAGCCAGAGGTGGAGGCGGGGGGAGAAGGTTGCGGCGAAAGCCTCAACTGACACACGCTTCATGGGCCGGATGTCCGAGAATGTAGGTGGCAGTGTTGGGGTAGGCTTGGCTTAGGGGGAAGAGATGGAGAGATCAGAGGAGAGGAGGGAGTGATCGCTCCAGGAGAGAGGAGTGGTCAGAGGGGTGGAGAGGGGGAGGTCAGAGGAGATCAAGACATCAAGTCTGTGCCCTGCAGAGTGAGTCGGGCCAGAGCGGAGGAGGGACAGAGAGAGGGAGTCGCAGAACCCTCAGATGCGCCCAGTACTGCTACATTACTGAGCTCACTCTCTGCAACACCTACCGTCATTCTGGAGGTTCCAACCTGGTTCACCTATATAGCGAGTACCAGAGCGTGGCACTTCCCCACTACCAGCCCCTTGAGCATGAGTAATGACTCCCCGGTGGAACAGGAGGTTCAGTAGAGAGGCCTGGGTGGTTGACCTCAGTTCCTGTTATGGGTCCAGTGGCCTCAGCTGGATGCATATTACAATGTAGTGTGGCGTATGACCATCAGAACACACTTGGGTCATAAAGATAGATTTCATATTTATCAGGTCAGGGTGGGAATAAACTTCTGTGAGGTAGAGGAGTCTTTCCACAACAAAGTAAGATATTGTTCAACAAGGATTAACAAATCGTACAGTGTTAAGATCGGGATAAACTATAAAGTGTTAGGGTTCCTAAACTATTAGGTGTGCTGGTCTCCCACAAACTCTCTATTGCCCTCTCTCTGGGATGAAATGCCTTGCACCCTTCTTAGCCTTTTTCCCAAAATAGGAAAGGTTTGGGTTAAATACCTATAGGTTATTGAGTCTTAAACTAGAAGTCCTAGCAGTTGCTATGGTCCAGGTGTCAGGATGGATCAATGCTAAGTGTCCCAAGGGGGATGGGTGGGGGGGCTAACTATGGGATTACTAATTTTCTCTGGGATTCCCCAACGAATATTCCTTAACAGTCTCAGTTGCTAGGGATATAGCATCCTCCTTATTATAGGAATATAGTGCTAGCTCACTTCTTGACAGTCCCACAAGCAAATTTTTCTTTCCCCCTACTTGGAGTATTGTCAGGCCTAGATAGTCTCACACTGTAACCATGGGTCACCCTCCTAAACCAGAATCCATACCGAGCATATCGGCAAGTATTCCTCCCCATGGTTTAGTTTTTCAGGCTCTGTTATTCTCACCCTTCAACCTGAAGTTTCCCTCCTGGCAAGGATAACCACCTTGGACAGTGCTGCAGTTTATCCCTCATATAATCACTTGTTTTGATCAAACCCTTTTCATCCCCTCACATAAGTGCGAAATGGGTGTGGTTTATCTTTTCTGAGCAGCTACTGTCTGGATCATTGTTGGGAAGATTTTGCACAATCCTCTGGCGAGGGCTGTGTAAACCATCTAACCTAATGTTTTTCAGTATTTTCTCCAAAAGGAAAGACCAGACATCTACAGGTAGTAGCTGTGGCAGAGCAGTCAGGCTTAATTTAAGGAGGGAGGAGGGCTGGTAGGGAGGTACATTTATTTCACACAGATATCCAAAGTAAACAAACTACACTTAAAAATATACACTTGAAATAAATTACACATGGAGGAGGTGGTAAGATCCAGAAGTAATGAATAGCTAGCAGGAACTGGAGGGTAAAGCGGTATTCCTGAGGTGACTACATCAAGAAGGAAGGAGGAAGTGATAACATCAGTAGGAGAGAGTGGTAATCCAGAGGTGGTAACATCAATAATGGAGGAAAAGTTGGTAGCCCCAAAATGAGATTGTCATAGTCTGGAGGAAGTAATATCAAGAGGGAAAGGGTTATAATAAAAAAGGGAGGAAGAGGTGATAATGCCAGCGAGGATATGATGAGATCAGAACGGTGACATGGGAAGAAACCCGGAGGAGCCCTGGAGAGGACAGCCCTAAAGGGAACATTCTCCACCTCTCTGTGGCATCTACTCCCACTGACTTGCTTATTAACAGGACTACCCACTAGAGTAGTCTTGGGATACAGGACCCCAGGAAAGACTGCAGCTAGTTGACATCAGAAGAAGGGTTTGGGAAGCGTTAGAGCTTGCAATGCCCAGAGAACTGAAAGGAGTAAGGAAATATATTTTGAACCGTAAAGGAGACTGAGAAGGAAATTTGCGATTGATAAGCTGGGAAGGGCGAGTGTCTGGGGCCATTCGGGGAGGACATTAGGCATCTCCCAGAGCTGTAGAGCCCCAACGAAGATGGAGGAGGAGAACCATTTTGACACATTTAAGTTTGGGGAAGATTAATTTTTCCTTTAAATTGTCCTAAATTGTAACGATTTCCCTAAATAAAAGTTTGAACTCAAACCTATAATGCTTTGTGTGCTTCTTGGTCCTTGGCAGCTCTGTGACAGTACCCACAAGATCCCTACCTTTTTGTACCACCTGCTGCTGGACACCCTTCGGGGAATGAACGATTGTCATTAGCACAGTCATAACTTTGCCTTGCAGTGGTGTGATATGGGAGGGGAAGGGCTGTGGTGCAGATGCCTTCCCCCAGTGTCTCCCTTTCTTCAGTGGGAACTCAGGCCTACAAAGCTGGCTATGTGGCATGACTTATTTCACCATCAACACCTGCAGTATATCTCCGGTATCACCCTCTTCAGCACTTACTGGGCCTCATTGGTGATGCAAGGTTCAGTGATTGGGTCGGTTTTAGATATTGAAGGCTGTGGACAGGGAATTCGGTAGCCAGCTCCCTGCCTGCAGGTGGTACAGTAGCCTGATCAGGTTGCTCCTCCATTTCACTGATCTCCATGTGATGTGCCTGGGCAATTTGGTACTCACTTACTCCAGTCTCCAAGCCTCTCTCAACCCACCCCCATGACTATTATGGTGAGGGCCTTCTTCAAATGGATTGTGTCCTCCCATGCATTGCTCATTTTATGATAGTATATCTCACCAGCTTTGCTGCTTTGGAAAAACGATTTTCATGGCAGGGGGCGTCAATGTCCCTTGAGGGCCTCCGTCCAGCGTCGTCATCGTCAGTATATATAGTACATGCCGCACCCGTTGGCTTCAGTTCCTTTTTTCCAAAAGCTTTTGCTTCGAGTTACTAACGACGCGCTTCAGTTTTCTTCATAGAAAATGTCTTCATCATCGACTCCTTTGACCCCAAAGTCTGGTTTAAAAAAATGCTATGACTGTGGGTCAAAGATGTCCATTACAGATCCTCATTGCGTCTACCTGTGGTGTCTGGGCTCCGGAGACACCGTACCAATGACTGCTTGTCCTGTCAAGCTATGACCGAAAAAGCTCTGAGAACGCAGAGGTAAACTGGCAGTGGGGAGGGTGGCTTCGAAGTCTTCTTCGAAGAAAGAAAAAAAGTCTGGTGAGCCTAGAGACTCCCGGCGTAAGAAACCAAAGAGGTCCCGATCGAGGAGTCAATCGAGGCAGTCTTCGTCTTCAAAGAAGGCGAAGAAGAGATGCCATAGGTTTCCCTCTTCATCCGATTCCGCTACTGAGGTAATGAGATGCCCCACAAAATCAGATTCACCAAGAAAATGGGCTGCTTTTAGAGCTGAAATTATGCAAATTTTCAAGAATGCGGCTTTGACCCCCTTGAGAGAATCACGCAAGAGCCATGCCCGGGTCGCTCCTTCGGACGACTCGGGGAAGTCAAAGACTACTACTTCGAAGCCGAGCATGAAGCTGGCAATACGTCAAGACACTGCTCGACCTGGCGAGGAGTCGTCGAGAGTATCGACTCAGTAACCGAGTCCTTCTTCGGTGCCTTTGAAGAAACACAAATAGTCGAACTCAACGACTTTGTTGACTCCTTTGGAGTCAAACATCTCAAAGTCAAAGGCGATCCAGAGTAAACCGGCGCCACTTTTGAATCCGTCTTTGACACCATCGACGCCCACTCCGACTTTGTCGAGGCCTTTGCCCATTCAGGGTAACATTTACAAGCCTGTGCTGAAAAAAGACTTTAAGTCTGTCCTCTAAATATGAGGAGGAACAGCCCTCTGGAGAGGATTCCCCTCCTTTTGGGTTACAATTTGGCACTCCGAGTGCGCCTGAAGAGCTCAGGAATGAAGAGTCCAGAATGAGAGAACTTTATGATTCTCTCCAGTCGGCTTGTGTTCTTGTCACCTCGCCAGAAGTGGAATTTGGCAGCCCTGACCCTTCAGAACATGCAGATTCCACCTATAGAAATCTCATGAATAGGGTCAGAGAATATATGGGTTGGAGCAGAGCTTCCCCTACGTATGAACATGATGATATGACTGACATCCTAGACCAAGGTTCTCAGAAGGAACCAATTTTGCCCTTCCACAAAGCCCTTCAGGGGAAGGTCACTGCAAATTGGAAGGCTCTGGGAAAATCTACACCGGCTCTGAATAGAAACTTTGCAAGGAAGTACAGGCATTCGAGCAGCGATCCGGAATACTTGACCAAGCACCCCACTTCTGAGAGCTTGGTAGTTCAGGCCGCCACATCAACCAGACAATCTGCTTATCCCTCTATCCCCCCAGATAGAGATGACAAGAAGGTAGATGCCTGGGCGCGTAAGATCTTCACGTCCGGCAGCATGGCCTTGAAGTCTACCAATGTCACCTGCACTCTCTCAAGATTCACTTATACCCTGTGAGACTGTGTTGCCATGGCGGCTGATCACATCCCGGAAGGCGAAGAAAGAGACTGCTTCCTGGCTATAAGGATGGAAAGAGGCAATGGGAGAATGTCTCCAGTCAGGTTTGGATACTGCTAACAGCATCAGCAGATCCATGGCTGCTAGCATTGTACTACGCAGATTTGCGTGGTTGAGGAAGTCAGGGTTTGCACCGGATGTGCAGGCTAGACTCTTCAACATGCCCTTTGACGGCTTGAGGTTGTTCGGCAGCAAGACGGATGAGAGTCTGGAGAAGCTGCAGACCTCCAAGGCGGCAGCTAAATCCCTTAGCGCCTCCGTTCGACAACCTCAACAACCCTATTCAGGCTCATCTTCCTGGAGGGGTCGTTCTTTTCGTTTCTTTTCCTCAATTGGAAGAGGAAGAGGACAGGCCGGACAAAGAGGACAAAGAAGATTCCCTCATGGTGGACGAGGAAGGGGTGCTAATTGAACCCCAGCAGCAGGAACTTTACCCTCCGCCTCGATTGCAGCCACCTCTAAGCCACTCTGAGCCCTTGACCCACAAGACCCCGGTGGGAGGCAGAATTTCTCAGCATCTGAACGTATGGCGGGGCATTACTTCAGATGCTTGGGCACTGGAAACAGTAGCCTAAGGTTACTGCCTTCCTTTTCAAGGAAGGCCTCAAGATCACCCACCGGAATAGAACAAAATTCCAGATCCGCTCCTTGTGCAGGAAATTTTGACCCTGCTCGAGAAAGGTGCAATAGGACATGTGCCTGTAGTGGAGAGGAACAAGAGTTGGCATTCCCCCTACTTTCTCATTCCCAAGAAGGACAGAGGATTGAGACGCATCTAGGACTTAAGGAACTTGAACAAGTTCCTCAGGAAAGACAAGTCCAAGATGGTTACCCTTTCTCAGATCCTTCAGGCTCTCTAACTCAAAAGACTGGTTGGAATCAATGGACCTTCAGGATGCTTACTTTCATGTGCCAATCCATCTCAAGCACAGGAGGTACCTGAGGTTCGCGGTTGGTGGTTCTCATTATCAGTTTCGAGTTCTGCCATTCGGGCTGACCTCCGCCCAGAGGGTTTTCACCAAGTTGATGGCGGTAGTGGCAGCAAGTCTCGGGAGAGAGGGATTCACGTCTACCCCTACCTGGACGATAGGCTGATCAGGGCTTGTTCACCCGAACAAGTCCAGGAACATCTCAGTATCACCTGCCACTCTCTTCAAAGACTGGGTTTCTCCCTCAATGACAAGAAATCCCATATACCATTCCAAAGGCTCCAATTCATTGTCCTGGATACTGCCTCAGGGAAAGCCTCGCCTCCCGAGGTGAGAGCTCAACACATTCAGCATATGGCAGCACAATTTCAGAATGCCCAGCATCTTCCGGCCTTCGATTTTCTGAGGTTGCTTGGTCTCATTTCATCCTGCCTTTTTCTAGTGCCAGAGGCCCGATTGAGAATGAGATCCCTTCAAAGGGCTCTCAGAACTCATTGGTCCCAATTCTCAGGTAATATGTCAGACAAACTGCAAATCCCGAGTAGGGTTGCTCAGGACCTTCTATGGTGGGCTTGCAAAGACAACTTTCTCAAGGGAGAAACTTTTTGGCAACCAAGTCCAGAGGTTGTGACAGACGCCTCACTCACGGGGTCGGGAGCTGAACTTACAATCAGCGGTCGTTGGAGTCCAATCTACACATCAACCTTTTGGAGCTCTGGGCAATCAGAAAAGCGCTGTAGGTCTTCCTGCCTTCTTCTGTACGGGGAAAGAATGTCCTGATAATGATGGACAACACAGTGGCCATGTACTACCTTAACAAGAGAGGAGGTGTAGGGTCACTGCCACTGTGCAGAGAGGCAATACAGCTCTGGTTCTGAGCAATACAAGAAGGAATATCTCTGTCGGCAGTTCACCTAGCCGGAGAGCAGCATACGGTGGCGGACGCTCTGAGCTAGTTTTCACGAGTGGAAACTAGCTAAGGAAGTCCTTGAAGAGATCTTCACCCTTTGGGGAACCGCTCAAATTGATCTGTTCGTGACCGGTGCCAACTGGAAGTGCGAGCAGTATTGCTCAAGGGAATTTCCCCTGAGAGAAGCTCTAGGAGACACGTTCGTAGTGGACTGGGTGTTTCCACTCCTTTACGCATTTCCTCCAGTCCCCGTCATTCCTCACATGATCAAAAGGTTGAGAAAGTTCGGGAAATCCATGATTCTAATTGCTCCGGATTGGGCCAGGGGGACGTGGTACCCGTACCTTCTGGACTGCCCTCCAATACGTCTTCCACAGAGAGAGGATCTTCTCTCACAAGAGGAAGGTCGGGTTCTCCATCCAGAGGTCAAAACACTGAGCCTTCACACATGGTTTCTGAGAGGCTGAGATACAAAGATTGGGACCTTCCGGATAACGTGATGGAGATTTTGCTTTCGGCTAGAAGACCAGCAGCAAAATCCTTGTACCAGTGTCGTTGGAATAAATTCAGTAACTAGTGCAAGGATAAGAATGTGGATCCATTCCAATGTGGCACACCTATGGTGCTTTCTTTCCTGTTGCATTTAGACAATCTCGGGCTCCAGATTGGAACCATAAAAGGATACCTAGCAGCGCTTTCCATTTTTAAGTATTCAAAATTCCCTTGATTGTACAATTTTTAAAGGGACTTTCTAATGTATACCCTCCAGTTTCATTTAATGTTCTTGTTTGGGACCTGAACCTGGTGTTAAAATTCCTAACATGTATTCAATTCAAGCCTTTACATACATGTCCTTTAAGGCTCTTAACATTGAAAACAGTCCTACCTACCGCAGTAACATCAGCCTGCAGGATAAGTGAGTTGCAGGCTCTTTCTTGCAAGCCTCCTCATACTACTTTCTATAAAGATAAGGTTATCCTCAGGGTGAAACCATCATTCGGACCGAAGGTAGTCTCCGACTTCCATCTGTAGCAGAAGATAACGCTACCAACTTTCTATCCTCCTCCTCATTCAGGCAAAGAGGAAGAGAGACTACATAGGCTAGAACCGAAAAGGGCTCTAAGCTTTTACATTTCAAGAATGGCTAAATTTCGCCATATGATCAACTTTTTATTGGGTATACTGGCCCCAAATTGGGCCTGGCAGTCACCAAACAAACATTATCCAGGTGGATCATAGTGGTCATTAGAGAATGTTATAGACTTGCGGGTAAGGATCCGCCGGAAGGGCTAAGAGCTCATTCCACTAGGGGCATGGCAACCTCTCCGCCTCTTCAAAGGGGTGTCCCAATAAATGACATCTGCCACTTGGTCATCCATTCATACATTTTTCAAACACTACTGTTTGGATTCTTCCTCAACTGTTTGCTAAGGCCGTTCTCCATTCGGTCCATGATTGAATTGATTTATACCCACCTCCAAATTGACACTGCTTTGGGAGTCTATCACAAGATGAGGAATACGTGGGAGGACACAATCCATTTGTAGAACAAGTTACTCACCGCTGATAACGTTCTTTTGATTGGATGTTCCTCCCACATATACCTCATCGGCCCTCTCGGCCTACCCCACCGTAAAATGTACGTGTATTACACTCTTTCGTTTTCTGAGAGTTTGAGGTCTTCGGTACTCCTGGTTAGTTACTTGAAAAAGGAGAAGAGAAAAACAGAACTGAAGCCAACGAGCGTGGCATGCGCTATATATACTGACAATGACTTTGGCGCTCGACGGAGGCCCTCGAGGGACATCGACGCAATGACATTGCATACAGTGCCCCCTGCCATGAAAAAATGTTTTCCGAAGCAGCAAAGCTGGCTAGATATACTATCACAAGATGAGGAATACATGGGAGGAACAGCCAATCGAAAGAAGGTTACTAGTGGTAAGTAACGTGTTCTTCTCCAAAGCCTCCTCTTCAGGAAATCTGGTTAGCTGCCTTCTGTGGCAAGGGACTCTGCATTCTTCAAAGCCATTGCTTCGGACTCTCCTCCTCAAGCTGTCCAGTTTATGGGGATGCATAATCATATTGGTAATCAAATTAGTCAATCCTCCCCCTTCACTTTTGTATTCACCAGCATGGACATTCCCTTATGATATGATATATGATATGTTATGATATGATATGATAGGTTATTTATAACGCGCTTAATACCAAGTGGTATACCTTAAATAAAATACCTTAAATGAAAATGCTATTTTTTATATTATTTTTTTTTATTTCGCATTATTGGCTTTTTTTAATTATGTGTTTTTAATTGCAGTTACAACTTTTCAAATATAACATTTCAGAGTAAAAGAGAAAAGGAAAACAAAAACAAAAGGAGAAGTAAAAAAGAAAGCTTTCTAAATAAAACTGTCATGATATGTAAAACCAAATTGAAATGAATATTCGATACATCATTCATAAAACAGTGTAAAACATAACATAAGTTCATTCAAGCTTTGCTATAGGTATGCATTTCATTGTTTAACCATTTGATTTTCTTACATCTGAACAAGAATTGTTAATGTTCATGCCTAATGCTGCCAGGGACGTCATTTGGGGGTCGCCAGAGGTCGCAACTGCGACCTCTGAGGTCTCCCTTGCGACCTCTGTGGTCTCCCTTGCGACCTCTGTTAAAAAAAAAAGAAATAAAAAAAAACATTTCGTTTTTTTTTTCTTTTTTTTTTTTTCGTTTTTTGTAATGCAAGGTCCTGGAGTGGCTGGCTCTCCTGTTCAGGCCCTTCAAAAAAAAAAAATAATAAGACAAATAAGAACAGAAGTGCCACAAGTCTAACACTTTCAGCACTGACCCTAAATAAGAAAGAATAGGAAACCAAATAATGTGTCTTTCTGGAATTCTGTACAATAATTGCTAAACTCATTAAAGGTTTATTTCAGGCACACTTCAGGGGGTGAGTCACTGATTTAGTCTGTTCTTAAACGCCTCAACTCAGCCTTTAATCCTTCTGAGGTCGATAAATGAGTACCAAGACAGGTTGGGTGATATTGGGTGTATATTTTTTCTATATAAAGCGCTTAAGTGTAAGTGCTATATAGTAACACATCATTATCATTTGGTCATGGACGTCTGCTTGCATTCACAGTAATTTGGTAATATGGGCCTATACACACTGACCTTAACGCTACATATGGCAATCCATTCTTGCATGAAATGTACATCACATTAAAGTGATATCGTAACCATATTTTTCGTACTGTACAATGCTGTGATGTCACTTCCTGTTTTGGCAACGGGTGAAAGGTTCCTGTTCCATCGCTTCCCGCGATATCACTTCGGGGTGGGGTCAAATGATATCAGTTCCTGTGATGTCATCAGGGGTCAAGGGTCGTGTGATGTCACTTCCGCTACCCCTGGCATTTTGGTGAAATGACATCCCTGAATGCTGCACATTTATATTACAATTGTAATTTCAGAAGGAAATTAATGGTGGCAATACTTAAAGAGATGTCCTGTGCATTCAGAATCAAAGACCACATTGCGATGGGTGTTAAAGTGCGATAGTTACAAAGACATTTTAAAAAGTGCTCTTTCCTTAGGCTCGAGAGTGCATGGCAATGCACCAATATGTGTTCCAAATCTTCTACCTGCGTTCCTAAATTGCAAAATCTGCAAGCAGTTGTGATATTGCACTCTTTGGATCTCATTGCTATTTCTGCTCTTGTCGGCCAAAGATGGAAACGTAGCCTCATTATTTGCATATGATGGGCAGCGTTCGGAAATCTTTGCAAGTATATGGAGATTTGATGGATCATTTTAGGAATAAATATCCCAGATTTGTAGATTTTATACTGCTTGCAACTATTTATCGTATCATTACGGTTGGTCTCAAAGGTGTGTGATATGATGGATACAATAGTTGATTTAAACGTATCCTCCATTAGGCACTTCAGAGAGTGCAAATATACAACTGCCTTTCGAAAGATAAGCCCTAGCACATACCAGATGACTGCGATTGGTATGCTCTTGGGCAATGGCAGTATTCTTTTCCAAAACAAGCCTTCTAAATAGTCCCAGTTTGGTTGGCTTTCCGAGAATTTGGACTGAGCACCATATATTAGAGCAGGGATGACTTTTTGCTTGTAGAATGTCAAGACAGGAGTTACAAATAATATTTGCCATATTTAGGATGGATCAATTTTGGTTGTGAACATAATGATATATTTCGTTTCGGCATTATATGGGGCATCAGATTTGTTATTGTTTATATTTAAGGCCAAATATTGAGGTTTTGCCAATGGTCCAATTAAGCCTTTATTTTTGTTTTATTTTTTGCTATGGTAGTCTGGATCTTTAAGATGTTAGATTTAGCTGTGTTTATTCTTAGTTTATTCTCTAGAGCATAAGCTTCGAGCGCACCAAGTAGTCTTTGAAGACCGATCTGAGTTTGGTCTACTAAAATTAGGTCATCGGCATAAAGTAGCCATGCTCTTGGATGTGTGTTCAATCTTGGTGGAAATGTTCTGACCAAGGCAAGGTGTTTATCAATATCTTTAATGTAGAAATTAAACCAAGCGGATGCAAGGATGCATCCTTGCTGAAGTCCACGATAGCTGTTGAGTCCACAATAGGTGTTGATGGAATGAGATAGCAGGATGTTTATCTTCACTCGGATGGTAATTTCGCAGTAAAATTGTTGTAATAAATCCAATATATAGACGGGACAACCAGCTAATTTCAACTTCTCCCATAACAAAGTACGAGAGATTGAATCAAACGCCTGTCTGAAATCAATAAATGCGATGCATAATGGTGGTTTATTCGCTGTTGCTTGTTTTTTTAAGGGTGATACTATGAGCAAATGTGGTGCCGTGGCCATTCCACTGACAAAGCCAGATTGATAAGGATCTAGCATGTTCTTTAGTTTTAGCCATTTAGTTAGATCTCTGAGTAGTAATCTCGCATAGATTTTCCCTGATGTATCTAGAAGTGCTAAGGGTATATATTTAGTTGGTTTAGTTTGATCTCCCTTTTTGAATATGTGCATTAATATCGACTGTTTCCATGATGAAGGGATGATAACCGTCTGTGCTATGATTTGAAAGATTGCATGCAAAATTTGAGACCATTAAACTGGATGTGCCTTTATGGTCGCATTAGATATCCCATCGGGACCAGGCGCTCTAGATGTGCTTAATTGTTTTATTTGAATGCAAATGTCTGGGATATCGATTATTAAATTAGCTGCATGGTTTTCACTCTGTTGCGAGATAGAGTAAGATCTATCTGTGAATAGAACAGTAAAATGATTGACCCATTCTTGCTCGCCTGTGGCATTCAATCGAAGAAAGGATGATCCTGTTTTTTGGGTTTTTTTTTTATTTCAGTTTTATTGGTTTTACAGATGAAAATACAACAACGTCATATATGCATAAGAAAAAGGAAAGAACATAAAATACGGGAAAAAGTCTCATAAGCACAAAGTATATGTTAAAGTGGTAGCAGGACTGGCTTGAAAGCCCACCCCCCCACCCACCTTTTGAGTCCAAAGTCCGAGCAAAATAAGCTCCATTGCTTTATGGTATAGTCTTTCGCAGGGTCCAGGCACCAGTGTTAGGCATGGGTATTCGTAGTTGTTATTGTTATTTTGCACTTATATAGCGCCTTATATACCATTGGTATGGTCTGAAGGCGCTGGTAGGTTGAACGCCCTTGGGAACCGAAGTTCAGATCAGTAGAGAGAGTAGGGAGAGTCAAAAGGTGGTGTGAGCACCGGATATGTGTGCAGCTTGTGCGGTACACGTGTAATAGCTGCTTCTTAACGGTAGGTGTGGTGGTTGAGAGATCAGGAGAATGTGTTCGTTCTGGCAGGATTTATCCGGAACGGATGTGGCTGCGTTAGGCCTGAGGAAAACGCCTGGCTGGGGGTGTGGGACCAGCAGTGTTTACATAGAATGATGTGGAGTAAGCGGTGGATGTTCGTATGAGAACAGTTATACCGAATGGTGTCATAGTATCTCTGTGTTCTAGTTGAGTGGTGATGTAAGGAGAGAGTAAGCATGGGGTGTGGTGTGACTGGTTATATGGTCTTTCAGTGTGCAAACTTCTAAATGCAACTTTCCCAGAGAGGGAACTGGGCGAACTTCTAAGTACAATTTTCCATACAGAGTCTAATGGGAACACTTCTAAATTTATTTCATCAGAGAAGGTATTGGACTCGTATCCGCAGTCATCCGCCCTCCGCAGTCATCCGTCCTCCGCAGTCATCCGCCCTCCGCAGTCATCCGCCCTCCGCAGTCATCCGCCCTCCGCAGCCATCCGCCCTCCGCAGCCATCCGCCCTCCGCAGCCATCCGCCCTCGGCAGTCGTCCGCCCTCGGCAGTCGTCCGCCCTCCGCAGTCGTCCGCCCTCCGCAGTCGTCTGCCCTCCGCAGTCGTCCGCCCTCCGCAGTCGTCCGCCCTCCGCAGTCGTCCGCCCTCCGCAGTCGTCCGCCCTCCGCAGTCGTCCGCCCTCCACAGTCATCCGCCCTCTACAGTCATCCGCCCTCCATAGTCATCCGCCCTCCATAGTCATCCGCCTTCCACGGTCAACCGCTATCCACACTCATCTTCAAAGGTATCTGCCCTCCACAGTCGTCCGCCCTCCACAGTTATCCGCCCTCCACAGTTATCCGCCCTCCACAGTCATCCGCCCTCCACAGACATCCGCCCTCCACTGACATCCGCCCTCCTCGGTCATCCGCCTTGCACAGTCATCCGCCCTCCACGGTCATCCGCCCTCTATGGTCATCCGCCTTCCACACTCATCTTCCACAGGCATCCGCCCTCCACACACATCTTCCCCAGGCAACCGCCCTCCACAGTGTCAGGCTGAGAGGTCCTGTATCCGCGGAAGCTGCTGAACCCCCGACAATCCCCCTGAGATGTATTTCCCAGAACTAGTTTTCAATACAGCTCTGTAAACTACACCCCAAAGGGAAAGGGGGAATGGGACAACAAAACAACACCAGGCAGACTGCGTCAAGGCTAATCAGTGCTGAACCTGCAGAGGATAAAGAATAACATATACACTTCCTTAATTCACTTACTTAACCTTATGAATGGGAAGACATTAATCCTTAACTAATAATTGAGAATCCTACCTGGTTCTTCTCTTGAAATTTCTTAGAGAAGCGGTTAAGAAGCTGAAAATCTCTCTTACTTGCGATATTTGAAATTCCCAGCAACTTCTTACATTAGGCAAAACTGGAAGTCTTAGTTCTTTGTTTGTCTTTTTTCCAACATGCACTGGTAGTTCAATTAGATTGTCTTTAAAATGTTCTTTCTTGACATTTCAAAACTTTTCAAACTATTTATAATTATCTTGAGTCTTTGAATCCTTGAAGAAAGAGGAAACACGTGCTAACTGCACACGCAGGTTATTTCCATTAAAATTATCGATGAACTTCACATAGAAATGTTCCTGGTTGAAGAACACGCGCAAACGGATGAAGACGCGCGATCAAAATAATCCACACGCGCAAAAAATCACACGCGCAATAGTCCACACGCGCAATAATTCACACGCGCAATAGTCCACACGCGCAATAATGTTCTCCTGCGAGACACGCGAAATAAGAACACCCGCGCTATTGAGTTCAAACGCAACGAAGTGATTCTCACGCGCAAAATCACTCGCGATGGAAAAAACACACGCGCACTCACATGGCACGCGACGAACAGATTCTCGCGCTTTGTACACCCGCGCTAAAAATCAAACGCGCTTTGTATTTCACACGCGCTTAGTATTTCACACGCGCTTTGTATTTCACACGCGCATTGTAGTTCTCACGCAGCGTATAGCTTTTCGCGCAAAGGATCACCCGCGCAATAAAACACACGCGCGTTTAAAATGGCACGAGACCAACCTCTACTCGCGCTCGGAATACACACGCTAGAAAGCACGCGCTCACTTGAATACGCACGCGACAGTCAAAATCTCGCGCTAAGGAACACCGCACTGGAAACACAAGCGCACTCCAATATTTCAATAGTTTTAGTAGAAACACTACTTTAAACGAATTTTCAAGGAGAATGTTATTTAGATGAACAGATTTACAGTAGAAATAAAGTCACTTATCTCCTGAGCGAATTCACAAAGATTTCCTTCTTTTCCTATCTTCAAAACGAATTCCTGCCAGCTGAAGACTTCTCCTGAACCCCCAAGAAAGTAGCCGCTCAACTGCTGAGATCTGAAGGATAAAATCCACCAGGCCTAATACTAAAGCAGGAGCAGCCACTGAACCCGTCCTCTCAGATGGGGTTTTGATGATGAAAGGCACAGAGTGACAGTTTAGAATGTTCATTGTTGTTCAGCATTGTCTTCTGGCCAATCAGAGCTGTCACTGTGAGGCTCCATCTTGCCTTGGGTCAGAACCAGGATTCTGAATCAACAAGTTAAGGCCTAACCAACTATAATGGAAAACTTCCCACCCACACAAAGCTAATCTGAAAAGGATAATAATAAAAAGGAAACTTGAATAAGAGAAGGAAACCTGACACACAGTCTTCCGCCATCCATACCCATTTTCCAAAGGCATTCGCCCTCCACAGTCGTCCGCCTTCCCCAGTTATCTGTCTTCCACGGTCGTCATCTGCCCTCCACAGTCATCTGCCCTCCACAGTCATCTGCCCTCCACAGTCACCTGCCCTCCACAGTCATCTGCCCTCCACAGTCATCTGCCCCCCACAGTCTTCCGCCCTCCACCGTCATCCGCCCTCCACCATCATCCGCCCTCCACAGTCATCCGCCCTCCACAGTCATCCGCCCTCCACCGTCATCCGCCCTCCACCGTCATCCGTTTTCCACCGTCATCCGCTCTCCACAGATTACCGCTTTCCAAACGGACATCCGCCCTCCACAGTCATCTTCCACAGGCATACACCCTCCACAGGCACACACCCTCCGCAGTCGTCCGCCCTGCCCAGTCGTCCGCTCTGCCCAGTCATCCGCTCTCTACAGTCGTCCGCTCTCTACAGTCATTCGTCCTCCACAGTCATCCGCCCTCCACAGTCATCCGCCCTCCACAGTCACCCGCCCTCCATATTCATCCGCACTTCGTAATCATCCGCACTCCGTAATCATCCGTCCTCCGCAATCATTTGCCCTCCGCAGTCATTCGCCCTCCACAGTCATCCGCCCTCCACAGTCATCCGCCCTCTACCGTTATCCGCCTTCCACAGTCATCCGCCTTCCACAGTCATCCGCCTTCCACAGTCATCCGCCATTCCACAGTCATCCGCCCTCCGTAATCATCTGTCAGCCGCGTTCATCTTCCACGCGCATTCCACTCGTCGGTACTCAGTCGGTCTCCCACTTCCGGCCTCTCACCCTACACATTCCTCTGCTTTCGACATTCTTTCGCTCTTCCACACCCTGTCGCTCACCCATTCAGTCGCTGATACTTTTCTCTATTCATTACGCACATCTGCTCTAGACGTTCTTCTGCTCTGTATGCTCTCTTCGATCAGCAAGCTCCTTCGCTCTGCATGCTCTTCCAATTCTCCACCTTCCTCCACTTTCTACACATAGCCGCTCTTCATACTTGGACCGCTTTCTACAGTCAATTGGTTTACATACTCATCCGTCATCCCCATCGGTTTTGCTCGTATTATTTATCGGGTCTCCAGACCCAGCCGTCTGCCAGACGCACCAGTCAACCGCTTTCATCCTCCACAATCATTTATACTTGTCTAGAATCATCTTTATTCATTCGCCCTTCTCAATCATCCGTTCACCACACTCATCGTCTTTCCAAGCTCGTCCATGCTCTATTTTTCTTTTATCCAGTGGTCAATTCGTGTTATTGACTTCACTGTTTACATCTACATTACTCGCTTTAATGTTTTTTTCTGAATATTTGATACAATCTGTATATTTTATTTATTTATTTTTTTTTACATTTGGTTTTGCTTTGGGTGCTTCGCTGGGTCGGTGTTATTTTGATGATGCTAGAATGGAACCGGTTGGTTTTAGGGAAAGAGCCAGGTTTTCAGTAGTTTGCGGAAAGCTGTTAGCTCCTCGGTTAGCCTGATGTGGGGTGGGAGAGAGTTCCACAGGGTTGGGGCTAGGGCTGAGAATGATGCTCCGCCTAACCTGACTGAGTTTGTCTTAGGAATTACTAGGAGGCCGGCTGTGCTTGATCTGAGGGTGCGAGTGGGGTGATAAGCTATTAGTTTTTCTTGAAGATATTGTGGTCCAGTTTTATGTACTGCTCGATGGGTGAGGCATAAGGTTTTGAAAGCTACCCTACGGGCTACTGGAAGCCAGTGGAGTGTCTTGAGGGCTGGGGATACGTGGTCTCTTGGACCAAGCGCAAGTAGCACTTTGGCCGCCGCGTTTTGTGCTCTTTGAAGTTTGTTCATTTGGTAGGCATGGATTCCGAGGTATAGGGGGTTGCCGTAGTCCAGCCGTGAGATGACGATTGATTGTACCGCAGAGACTCTGTTAGGAAATGATAGATATGGAAAGATGCGCCTAAGGTTTTTGAGGTGGTAGTGGCAGGACTTTGAGACATTGTTGACTTGGCGCGAGAGTGTTAGGTCAGAGTCTAGGGTGCATCCAAGATTTTTCACTGTGTTGGAGGGTATCGGTGAGTTGCCCATGGCGGTTGGCCAGGGTAGAGGGTGCGGGAGAAGATCTGGGTTGCCGCACACCATGATTTCTGTTTTGGAGGGGTTTAACAGGAGGTGGTTTTGGGTCATCCAGCGTTCAATGTTAAGGAGGCAGGATGCCAGGTCAGGTCGTGAGTTAGGATTCGTGTTCAAGAATTTTAGAATTAGTTGTGTGTCATCGGCGTAATTGTAACATAGGATGTTGTGTGCACGAATTATCGGTGGGAGGGTGATCAGGTAGAGATTGAAGAGGAGGGCAGATAGACACGCTCCTTGTGGGACTCCTGTGTCGACTGGTCGGGCTTGGGAGGTAAAGTTGGAGAGTGTTGTTATTTGGTGCCTGTCCTTGAGGAATGAGGCTATCCATTTGAGGGCGGTTCCACGTATTCCTAGGGAGTGGAGGCGATCAAGGAGTATTGAGTGATTGATCGTGTCAAAGGCGGCTGATAGGTCGAGAAGGATTAGTGCAGCGCATCCCGCGGAGTCAGCAGTCATTTTAAGGTCGTCCCAGATAGAGGTTAGGGTGGTTTCAGTTCCGTGACAAGTTCTGAAGCCTGATTGGGCGGGGTCTAGGAGTTTGTTGGCTTCAACAAAGGCGTTAAGTTGAGAGTAGGCGGTTCGGTCAATGAGTTTGGCGAGGAACCTGGTGTTTGATATGGGGCGGTAGTTTTTGGGCTCAAGCGGGTCGAGCGAGGGTTTTTTAATCAGGGGTTTGACGTGCGCCAATTTGAATGCGTCTGGAAAGGTACCGGAAGAGAGGGAAGCATTTATGATGGATCTTGCGTGTTCTCCTGCACAGGTGGAGGCAAAGATTTCTTTAAGGGTAGTGGCAGGGCATGGGTCCAATGGTGATCCGGATGGTTTGCGGGCAGATAGGAGTTTGAGAAACTGTTCTGTTGTTAATGGACTGAAGGAGTCGAACGTTGGTTGCGTGGAGGTTGTAGCTGATGGGTTGGGTGGTAAGGGCTGAGGATTGTCTAGTGGCTGTAAGAGTGCTAGTTTGGAGGTTAGAGTATTTGTCCTTTCTATAGCAGTGGAGTAGAAGTGGAGGGAGAGTGAGTCACAGAGTGATTGCGATGCGGTCGGGATGGTTGTGTTACAAGCTGGGTTGGTGAATTCGGAGATAATTTTGTGGAGTTCTTTGCTTGGGTTTTTGCAGTTTAGGATTCGGGAGTTGTAGTGGGCCTTTTTTGTTTTCCGGATTTCGGCTTTGTACCGATACAGGTGTCGGGCTAAGGTGGTCCTGCTCTCATGGGTTTTCTCTTTATGCCATTTGCGTTCTAGGTGTTTGTATAGTCGTTTAGTGGTCTTCAGCTCGGGAGTGAACCATCTGGGGAAAGGGCCACGGCGGATTGATGGTTTGCAGGGGGGGGTGAGGCGCATCAGAGATGCGCTAAGCCATGAGTCAAGGGCCTCAGGGGTGAGATGGTTGTTTAGAGGGCAGGATGGTGGTGGAGACTGGAGGAGAACCTCGGCTAGGTCTGGGGTGATTATTAGTTTCTTCCAGCATTTGCCTATGTTCGGAGGTTCGGATACGAGTAGGGGGAGGGGATCGGGTGCGTGGATGGTGAAAGAGAGAATGTAGTGATCAGACCAGATGATAGGGGTGGGCGGCATTAGCTGAATCAGGTTGTTGGAGCTAAAGATGGCATCGAGGGTGTGTCCTTTATAGTGGGTCGGTCCGTTTATGTGGGGTTGGAGGTTAATTGCATCTAATCCGTCAACCAGGGAGTATGTCATAGGGTTGGTGGGGATGTCGAGCCATATGTTGAAGTCTCCAAGAAGGGTGAGGTTGGGATGGTTTAGTTGGAGGGTGGCGATAGAGTCGCAAAGGTTATTTGCGAAGTGTCTATCGTAGCCTGGGGGCCTGTAGATTATTAGGAAGCTATGTGAGAGCGATGGTGAGAGGGATAGTTTAACAAGGAGAGATTCGCAGGAAGGAATGGAGGGTTGGTTATTGATGATTGAGGCGCGGAAGAGAGATTTGAAGACGAATGCTAGCCCTCCTCCCCTGGACGGACGGTTCAGTGGGATGAGGGAGTAGTTGGGGGGGAAAGGCTTCGTTGGCGATTGGGCCGAAGTCGTCAGAGAGCCAGGTTTCAGTGATGAAAACTAGGTCTGGTTTGTCAGAGGTGAGGAGGTCAAAGATGGAGTGTCTGTTTTTTGCTATTGATCGGGCGTTAAATAGGATGCAGTTCACATCGGCAGTCGGGGATGATCTTGGTGGTGGGGGGGGAGGGTGCAGTGTTGGAGAGTTTGGGGGGGGGAGGGTGGGTTGGGTGATGATGGATGGGAATAGTGGGCGAGCAGAGAGATTGGCAGGCTTCGGGAGGGGTTGGGAGGCTGCGTGTGATAGGATGGTCGGGTTTTGGAAGGGGGATTTGAAAGAGGGATGTTGACGGTAAGGAGTTTCAGTTGCAGCTGATGAGAAATCGAGGGAGAGGGGTTTCAGGTGGGGGGAGGCCGCGGGGGAGAGGGGGGATTGCGGGATAGATGTGGTTGGTCGAGATAGGGGGGGCGAGGAGTGCTGTGAGATTGAGGGGGACCAGGAACGTTTCCTCTTTAGTTTCCTTGCTGCGACTGGTGTGTGGGAGAGAGTGGGGGAGTCGGAGGGTGAGTGGGAGGCAGCTTCGGTTCTTGCTAGGGCTAGCCGTGCAGTTTTTAGGGAGGGGAAGGGGTGAGGTCGAGTGGGGATGGTGGCAGGGGTATAAGGGGAGGGCGGGAGTTGGGTGGTTGCAGGGTGGGGTGTGGCAGGTATGATAGAGAGGGGAGCGGGTATGGGTAATGCTGGTGGGTCAGGGGTGGGGTTCAGAGGATGAGTGGTCTTGGGGTGGGTGGCTCGCCATCGTGCCCCCCTTGCTTGGTGTTTGGAGAGGGGAAGAGCAGGGGGTGCGAGATAGGGTGGGGGGGTTTGGGTGCGGCGGGAGGGGACGGGAGACAGATCGGAGAGTGGGGGTGGTCCATGGGTGGTGTTTCTGACTGATTCTGGTGGAGTGGATGCACTCATGATTGGTGCGAGTTTTAAGATTGGTTTAGGCGGGTTTTCTGATTGTAGTTCTAAGGTCGGTGGTGACACGCTTTTAGGTACCCTTCAGGGTTCAACTGCTCAAACCTGAGATCCTTCCTATAACATGGGATGTGATATCAACTCCTTCCTATTCCAATCCTGAGACCCTTCCTATACCATGAGATGTGATATCTTAGGCACACTTCAGGGTTCGACTGCTCAAGAAGGTATTAGATTTATTTGGTGCTTACTAGCTAGAGTTTTAAACAGAGATTATTTTAGTTTGTTGGGTACCTTTCTAGGTTCCTCTGTCGCCAGGGAGGATATTCGGACAGCTTCAAGATTTTATTTGCTTAGAAGGGGTATTAGGTTGTTAGTCTCAGAGAGATTTTTTAGAGGGATTATTGGGCACAACTTCTACATACGCACGTAGGCTCTAGGAGTGTAATACTTAATGAATGTAATTCGGGACACTACTAAAATTTAACTTTTTCAGAGAGGTAATCGGGTGCAGTTTCTAATTGTAGTTTCGGGAACAATTCTAAATGCCAGTTTCTTTGAGAGGCTATTGGGGGTAGCTTCAGAAATGCAATTGGGAACACTTCTAAATGCTGTTTTCTTAGAGAGGCTATTTGGCACAGCACCTAAATGCAGTTGGGAAGACTACTAAATGCAATTGGGGACACTTCTAAATGCAGCTTTCTTCAGAGAGGCTATTGGGCGCAACACCTAGATGCACTTGGGAGCATTATTAATTGCAGTTGCGAATACTATTAACTGGTATTAGGAACACTTCTTAGATGCAACTTTCCTCAGAGAGGCTATTGAGCGCAGCACCTATATGCAATTGGGAGCACTATTAAATGCGGTTGTGAACACTACTAAATGGTATTGGGAACACTTCTAGACGCATTGGGCGCAACTCTTACATGCAATTGGTAGCAATACTTAATGTAATTGGGAGCACTACTCAAGGCTGTTGGGCGCAACTCCTAAATGCAATTGGGGACACTTCTACATGCAATTTTCTTCAGAGAGATTATTGGGCACAACACCTGAATGCAATTGGGAATACTTCTAAATGGAGTTTTCCTCAGAGAGGCTATTGGGCCCAACACCTAAATGCAATTGGGAACACTATTAAATGCAGTTGGGAACACTACTGAATGCACTTGAGAACACTTCTAAATGCAACTTTCCTGCGAGGGGCTATTGGGCACGACTCCTGAATGCAGTTGGGAACACTTCTAAATGCAATTTACCTCAGAGAGACTATTGGGCACAATACCTGAATGCATTTGGGAACATTATTAAATGTAATTGAGGACACTTCTAGATGCAATTTTCATTAGAGAGGCTAATGGGCTTAATTTCAGAATGCCATTGGGATCACTTACTAAATGCAATTGGGATTAGGTGAGAGGCTATTCTATACGCAATTGGGAACACTTCTAAATGCAACTTTCCTGCGAGAGGCTATTGGGCGCAGCTTCAGGATGCAGTTGGGAACACAGTTAGATGCAATTGCGAATACTTCTACATGCAACTTTCCTCAGAGAGGCTAATGGGCACAATACCTAAGTGTGGGAACACAGCTAGATGCAATTGTGAATAATTCTACATGCGACTTTCCTCAGAGAGGCTAATGGGCACAGCACCTAAATGCAATTGGGAACACTTCTAGATGCAACTTTCTTCAGAGAGGCTATTGGGCGCAACACCTAAATGCAGTTGGGAACAATTCTAGATGCAACTTTCTTCAGAGAGGCTATTGGGCGCAACACCTAAATGCAATTGGGAACACTTCTAAATGTAATTTTCCTTAGAGAGGCTAATGGGCACAATATCAAATGCAAGTTGGGATCGCTTCTAAATGCAATTTGCCTCAGAGAGGCTATTGGGCGCAACTCCTGAGTGCAATTGGGAGCACTTCTAAATGCAATCTTCCTCAGAGAGGCTATTGGGCGCAGCGCTTAACTGTAATTGGGAACACTTCTAAATGCAATTTTCCTTAGAGAGGCTAATGGGCGCAACTCCTGAATGCAATTGGGAGCACTATTAAATACAGTTGGGCACACTACTGAATGCACTTGATAACACTTTCTAAATGCAATTTTCCTCAGAGAGGCTAGTGGGCACAGCACCTAAATGCAATTGGGAACACTTCTAAATGCAATTTGCCTCAGAGAGGCTAGTGGGCACAGCACCTAAATGCAATTGGGAACACTTCTAAATGCAATTTTCCTTAGAGAGGCTAATGGGCGCAATATCAAATGCAATTGGGATCGCTTCTAAATGCAATTTGCCTCAGAGAGGCTATTGGGCGCAACTCCTGAATGCAATTGGGAGCACTATTAAATACAGTTGGGCACACTACTGAATGCACTTGATAACACTTCTAAATGCAATTTGCCTCCGAGAGGCTATTGGGCGCCACTCTTGAATGCAATTGGGAACGGTTCAAAATGCAATTTTCCTTAGAGAGGCTAATGGGCGCAGTTCAGAGAGAGGCTATTGGGCACAATTTCTAAATACACTTATAGGTTATTGGGTACAACTTCCAAATGCAAATTTCACATACCGAGGGCAGAGTTTCAGAATGCAACTATAGTGAATTTACAGTGGCGATGCTTTGTTAGTTGAGTGGTAGGGTAGTATGGCCTGAAGTAATTGCTTCTGGCCCCGCCCTTTCCACACTTACTTGTTGGTGGCTTCTTGCTTCTCCTGCTGATACCTGCAGATACAACCTGGAGCCGTCTCTGTAGGAGCCGTCCTTTGCCTCAGGTCCTTAGCCGATGGGCTGCCGGGCAGAGGGCTGCCCTGGAGGGACTGGTAATGAGTGCAGATCTTCTTGTCAGGGCCAATCAGGGGCGGGCTGGGAGGCGGGTCGGGAGGGGGAGAGAGAGCGCGAGGGCCGGGGCAAGCTACCGTGCACGCAGGTGCAGGGGACCTCTAGAGGGACTGGATGGGGTCAGGATCAGGGCCCAGAAGGGTCTTGCGTGTGCTGCACTCACCTCGAGGCGTCCCGATGGAAAGTGGCGCTCGAGGTGAGTTGCAGAGGCCTAGTTTCTACGAGGAATTTGGTTGGCCAATCAGGGGCGGGGGCGGGCTGGGAGGCGGGTCGGGAGAGGGAGAGAGAGCGCGAGGGCCGGGGCAAGCTACTGTGCACGCAGGTGCAGGGGACCTCTAGAGGGACTGGATGGGGTCAGGATCAGGGCCCAGAAGGGTCTTGCGTGTGCTGCACTCACCTCGAGGCGTCCCGATGGAAAAGTGAACAAAAACAGCTTGTCACAGGCACAGTTGGTAGATCAGGTATATTATTGAAATCATGTTGGCATAATATGCATCTGCTCACTCATGTGGCGTATTTCGCTCGGAATTCTGCCCATTCATTTTCAAAAGAGGCACCGCGTCCATGTAGGGGAGCAGTTAAATTTTCCATTCTGAAGATGTTACGGGCAACAGACACCCATTCCGTCTTGGTAGGGAAGGTTGGTCTTTTCCAGGCTATCGTAAGACAGGCCCTCGCGGCCAATAGTAGCCCCAGGACCATTTTGGGGGCTTTCAAAATGGTTTCTTCATCTTCAATTAGGCCAAATAGGATCAGTAAGGGATGTTTCTCCCTCTCTTCCTCGTCTAGCTCCCTGATCCAACTGAGAACTTCATCCCAGTAGGCTTGCACCGCATTGCATCCCCACCACATGTGCCAATAGTCTGCTTTTTGTCCACAGCCTCTCCAGCAGTGTGGGTTGGCCTCTTGGTACATTTTGGCGAGTCTGAGCAGGTCATATTGCCACCTGTACAGGAGTTTGAGTGTGTGGAGTTTGTACTGGCAGGATATCGATGATTTGGCCGTCTGTCTACATATCCGCAGCCACATTTCTTCTGAAAGGGGTCTACACAAATCGGATTCCCATCTGTTCTTCAACTTGATTGAGGGGGTTGTGTTGGCCGTTAATAAAGCTGTATACATGGAACTTATCAGGCTTCTGGAGCCCGTGTAGGTGTCCAAAATGTTCTCAAAGGTCGTGAGATCTCTTTGCAATTGGTCTTTCCATTTCTCTTGTGACATAACACCCTTTAGTTTTAGGTATTGAAACACTGATAGCGGGCCTATATCAAATGCGTCCTCTAATTCTTGTATTTTAATGAAGGCCTTATCTCTCCATAGTTGTCCGGCTCGTTCCAAGCCAGCTTCGTACCAGGATTGGTAGCTCAGTGGTTCGGGTATGTCATCACGGATTCCCGGAACCCAAAGGTGGCCCAACGGCGAGGGCCAGGTCGTGACCCCCATCATATCTCTGTTTGGTTTCCATATTGCCCAGAGGGTCCCGAGTATGGGATGGTTTTGGATGCTTTTCCGCAGTTGGGGTCCGGGGACCCATAGCCATTCTCCGACAGTGAACGGGCGGAGGTGGAAATTGTCGAGAGCTATCCATTGCAGATCCGACCGCTGTCTCAGGTGCGGGGATCAGTATTCGCAGTTGGGCCGCCTTGTAGTATAACTCCAGATTAGGGAGGCCCACTCCCGCATCGTCTTTCTTGAGGTGAAGAAGGGGTTTGGGGACCCTTGGCTTTTTATTCTGCCACAGAAAGGCCAACAGTGATTTCATTGTAACTGCGAAATAGTCTTTGGGCATCTTTATGGGAAGCATCTGGAAAAAGTATAGAATTTTGGGAAGGATTACAATGATCCTGTTTTTGCTCCTTCTTTGAGGAGGTTCCAAAAGTGAGCACTTGATTTAGTTGTTAGTGCTTGTATAATTATGGTAAAAAATGTATATTATTAATTATTTTATTATTGTAATTTTTTCATTTAATTTGTCATAATGTTTGCAGCTTTATCCGTGTATTCTGAATAAGAGTTGGCTTTGATGTTTTTTAGATCATGTCTCTTCTTTATTTTCATATTCCTAATAACAGGGTCGTATGTGCGTATCGGCCGATATATCGGGCAATTATTAGGCCCTGTTTTCTGAACAAAAAGGGATAAAGTGTTGGTATACACATCTTGCAAGCTGCTTGAGGGCTCTGTGGGAAGAGTCATATTACACGATTTACTTAATAAGCTATTTAGTTTAGGAACTGTCCATTTGATTCGATTCGTACCTTCGGGCAGTTGAACAACCGGTTTATAGTTATGTCTTAGTGGGCATGAGTTGGGAGCGCATGTAGTTTCTAATATGTTGTGATCACTTTCTTCGATAGGAATTATAGTACATTTAGTGACAGAATGTATGGAATTAGTTGAGATGAATACATAATCTAATATTGCGTGTGATTGATTCCTCTTCCAGGTCGAGCAAGGAGGAATATCGCCCTCAATGCTTCCATTAAGTAAAGTCATATTCCTATTGGTCATCATATTGATCCATCTGACGGCTTTAGGTGCAAGGGGTTTGTCATTTGAGGAGAGACCTCTTATATTTAGGTCTCCTTCAATTATCGCCATTTGGATGTTCGATTAATTTGCAATCACATAAAGCATGGTGGTTACTTGAGCAAAGAAGACATCATCAGGTACAATAGCAGGGTTCCAATATACATTAAGAATGGTGGTGAATGGAGGCAAGGGATGTAAATTATTGCTGATTTCTAATTTAAGAAGTTGCATACAAGGATGGGGGACAGCCATGAAGAGAGTTTAAGAGCTGTATCTAACCTTAGTGCTGCAAGGAGGCCTGCCATGGGTCTCCCTTTAGGTTGTTTTATTGCGTGTACCCAACATACTTGATAGTTTGGACATGTTGGCTGAGTGGTTATCCATGTTTCCTGCTGAAGAATGAAATCATATATATCCAAAGGATGGACTCTGTTAGATTTCAGAAGATGTGAGAACCCTCTGGTGTTCCATGCCCCCATTCTCATTGTATGGGACCCAAACTTAGTTGAGCATTATTCCTTTTGTCTATGATTAGTTTCTTTGATGGCATTTTAAAGCCATGACTATGTCGTTTCTTTGGAGAGTTTCATTTCATCTTCGAAATAGACTTCTCTTTTGATATGTCCTGTAGATCCTTGACAATTCACTAGCAAAGATTTGGGGTCTTGATGAGATTATGAGGGAGCGTTTTCAAAGGCTCTCTCTCTCACAAAGCTTTTTGTTGCTGTTTCTTGTGCTTTTTTAACTGATAGGTAGAATCCTTGTTTTAGTAAGCTAGCTTTCTCATTACATATTATTTGTCTCATTATTGGGGAAGGGATATCTTGTGTTTGAACTGATTTTAAGCTGGAAATAGCTCTGAACAGGGCCAATAGCATTGTTCGATTTGGCTAGGGGTCTCTAGTACCTCTATCTCTTATTGTTAGGACTAGCGTATCAGATACTTTAAGATTGACATCGCCATTTTTTATCTTAGATTGATCTGAATTTTTGGTACTATTGGAATCTATAAAGTCAAACTTTCTTTGTTCTCTGTTGCATTCATTTGTGAAATTAAATGTTTTTGCCTGCGTATTGTTAACTTTCGTTTTTAGAATTTTTAAGTGAGATCGATCTTTTTTGTTTTAATGTTAAATAGGTGGCCTCTTCCATGCTTTGGTTATATATGATAGATTTTGTTATGTCAGCAGAGATTTCATGTTTAGGTGTTTGTGTGCCTCCAGTTACATGTAATGAAGTAATTGAGTACGTTAAATAAATCATTAATTCGCTTATCTCATTTTCCTGTGCCAAGGGTGTCTCAGTTGAAAGAGGTTTTTGTTGCTAGATCCTTATTCTCCTGTTCAGGTATTTTTATTTTATTTTTTTATTTATATATTTTCTTTTAGTTTGTTACAAACTTTTAAAATATTACAACTTTTTAGTACATTCACATTTTCCTTCCTCTTCTTCTCAGTTTTAATATAGTCACGTTTTCTTCTGCTATTATTGTTCATTTTTCCAACTTTTTGGTCATCTGTTCCAAGAAATAGTTAAGAGCAAATGTCAACTGGTTGTTCCGTCCTTCAAAAATCATGCATCACCAGTCTTCACCATTCCAAGTTAGTCTTTTCTCGATCTCTGTCCCAAAGTATTTTGTTCTTTCTGTTAGTAAACCAGGGCAATATATCATCAAGTGCTTCAGATTTTCTACTTCTTTTTCACACAATCAGCACCTCTCATCTGTTGTTTGTTTCCCTTTTCTTCGTGTTTCAATCTCTTTTGTCTCATATAAGTTTAGTCTGAACTTTAGAAACTGATGTCCTATTCGTTTCAAATGGAGCTTTTCAAGGTATTTGGGCAGTTCGTTATAAGCCCTGGCTTCCGGTGGTACAAGGATCATGCTTCTATGGTTCTGTCTTCGCTCAGAAGTTCTATTCCAGTCTAGTCTCCATAGTTTGCGTTTCACCGCGTTCAGGTTTTTAGATAGCGTTTCTTTGTTGATGTTAAGCTCTTCACACGATTTTTCTCATTCTCCTCATTCTCCTAATATCGTGTTTCTTTTGTCTACTGGCCCATTATTCAGTATCTTAAACTGAGGAAGATTGTCCGCTCCAATCATCTTCCTATAAAGGCCTAATGTATTCCATATTGATATCAGGTTCAACTCATATCTAATACAAGCTGTTGGTGTACCATTTGGAAGATTTATTTATTGATATCAGGTTCAACTCATATCTAATACAAGCTGTTGGTGTACCATTTGGAAGATTTAAGATTTTTTTCCAGAAAAAATTCTAGCATGACTCCCACGTTGTGTGGGGACAGCCTAATGTAGCTTCTGCACCATGTATCAGTGCCGGCACGACTTTTGATCTATAAAACTCAATGATTGGCCTCAATGAGAATTTTCCATATTTTTTGTTTAATACTTGTCCTTGGCATGCCAGTTTTTGCATTTTATTTTTTTCTGTCTTATCGAAGGATCATCATTAATGTTCGAGTTCACTAGTGTTCCAAGTATTTCGTTTGAGTAACAATTCTTAAGTGGTCTTGTCCCAGTGTCCACGTGTATTTTTGTTTCCGCTGTTTTCTACATCCTTGTAAGTTCTTCAATTCTAAGATTTCGGTTTTGTTAGTATTTATTTCCAGACCGTTACTTGTTATGTAGTTTTGCAGTGCTGTTATTTTTCTCTGCATGCCCACTGGGGTTTGATCGAGCAGCACAATATCGTCTGCATATAGCATCCAGTGCAGCTCGTTTCCATTTATTTTTGGCGGAAAAGAGTGGATCTCAGTCAGTGCATCACCAATGTCTGCAATAAAAAAGTTAAACAGAATGGCTCCTAGAGGCATCCTTGCTTAACTCCTCTCTCTGTTTTAATTGGGGCAGACAGGGTTCCATATTGATCCAAACATACTTTAACCTTGGTGTTGGAGTACAGTTCTGTTATTGCTTGTACTAGACCCATTGGGCATTTCCGCTCTATCAGCTTTTGTCATAATAGGTCCCGGTCAACTGCATCAAATGCGTGGGCTAAGTCCACGAATGCTAAGTAGACCTTTGTCTATTTCTTTATCGCTTCCATCTTTAGTACATTTAGCATCAGGAGATTCAGCCTGCAACCGACTCCCTTTACGAAGCTGGTTTGCCTGTTATCAAATGAACCCCACGTGTTGATCCAGTCTGTTAGCCTTCGTTGAAGTTGGGTTCCATACATCATCCAGGAGCGCAATTGGTCTATAATTATCAAGAGTAGATTGTGTACCTTTTTTAAATATAAGTACTATTATTGCACTTTTCCATGAAGATGGTATAGTTTGCTCGTTCAGGATAGCTTGAAACAAGGTATCGCAGAACTCAGTCCATTCTTCCGGATTTTGTTTTAACATAAAGTTTGTCAGCCCGTCGGGTCCTGGGGCTCTTGAGGAGTTAATGTGTTTTATGGTCTCACGGATGTCTTCTCTTGTAATTTCGATGTTCCAGGAATTTAGAATTTCTTGTTTTGGTTGAGTTCTTAAATTTTGACTTCTAAACAAATGTGTGTAACGATCTTTCCACTGGGTTTCAGTTACAATATTGCAACTTAATGCTCCCTGTGATGCTTCCGTTTTGTTTATCAGCAACCAAAAATTATGTGAATTTTTCCCTGTCATGCATTACTGCTCTGTGACTTTCGATCCAAATCTTTTTGTTTTTTTTTAAACAAATGTTATTGCATTTTATCAACCAAACAATACAAATACTGAACTCCAACATTTCTATACCACCTCACCCCCCTTTAGCCCAATACACCCATCAAGAACTCTTTCTTAGCTTGTTGTGTCGCCCTCCCCCAATGCCTGTTCAATCTCTTCTCCATCACTTTCATTTGACAACAGTGTTAGTCAGGGTTATCAATCGCTGGTTGTCCAGGCTTGCTTCTGTTTTTTGTTCTTTCAATGCCTTCTCCCATGCCCCCGTTTCTGCTTTTATCTATTTGTCTAGTTCCCTCCACCACCCCGTAATACTTGGTTCGTTAGGATTTTTCCAGTTCATGGCAATGCTTCACTTGGCCAATGTATACATCGGGTCTTTCAACCTATTCAGCGGTTTGTCCTTCACATTTCTCTTGTAGCCACCTAGCAAGCACGCTTCTGGCGTCTGAGTGTCTATTACCACACCTCCTTGGGCTGCTCTATCAGCTACTCCCCTCCAGAACCTCTGTACTATCAGACAACCCCAAAACATGTGCACAAGACCCACATTCACTTCCCTGCATCTCGGGCATTCCTGTCTGGCCGCACCTTTAAATGTTGCTATCACCGCAGGAGTGAGGTATGCTCTGTGCGTTACGTACAGTTGTATTAGTTGCAGCCTAGCATTTCTAGACACCTTTTTGTGGCACCCCATTATTCTTGCCCACTCCCCTTTCTCCAAGGTCCTCCCTAGTTCCTTCTCCCATCTCCTTTTACTTTTCAGTTCTGCCTGCCCTGTTTGGTCTAATAGTATTTCATAGATTCTAGAAATAGCATGTCCATCCTCCGCCACTGTTAGCAAAAGTTCAGTGTCTATGTTTTCTATGGTCTCCCCCTCCATATCTGGCCACCGCCTTTTCACTGCTGTTAGCACTGTGTTATGTAATAGGAATTGCCCTGTATGCAGACCGGAGGTTTGTTGCAGTTCCCCTAACGTCATCCATGCCCCATCATTCCATAAGTCCCCAACTGTAGCTATTCTACGTTCTTCCCACCTCAACCTGATTACTGCCTTATCCCCTGGTTTCCCTTTCAAGATTGCAGCCATCGGTATCTGTGGCGAGATCGGGTCAACCAGTCACATTGTTTTGCAGGTCCTGTTCCATATTTGGTTACCCAATTTCACCAGATGAGGGGTATCAACTAATTCTCGGGGAGCAATCCAGAGGTCTCTCATGTATCTCCCTTTTATGGCTGATTGCAACAGTCCAGTTTCCAATGTGGGGTCATCTGCCGTCCATTTTACCACATGTTGCAGTTGGCAGGCTATGTAGTACAACTCAAAATTCGGTATCTTAAGTCCCCCATTGGGCATACAGCCTTTGTAGTGTATCTAGTGCTACTCTGCTCCTCCCATCCTGCCACAGGAACCCTCTACACATCCTCTCTAAATCCCGGAAGTATTGCTTCAGAGTATAATAGGGGACGTTCCCGAAACAGTGCATCAGCCTCGGCAGCGCTACCATTTTCAGTAAGGACACCCTCCCCATCACTGATAAGGCCAACTTACTCCAGAACTCCATAGACTTGGCTAAATTTACCTTAGCCTGCTCTGTGTTTTGATCCAATTCTTATGCTGCATTTGCAGTTTTTTTCTGCATTTGATCATTTCCATCAGCGGCGTATGCTTAAGCTTTCTGATATTCTGTCGTAGTTCTCTATTTTTACGTAAAACTTCGATGTCAAAGGTATGCATGTTTTTATGTTTCGCCTTGCTTGATGTATGTCTTAGTTCCTTATATCGTTCTAGCATTGGGATATAGTCCACCAGTTCATGTCCTTTCGCTGATTCCTTCTTCCTCAGCTCAGATGTTAATTTATTTATTTTGTTGTTGTTAAGTCGCAGTCTAGTCTGATTTGGTTCCACCTCAAACTTATGGGCCCACATTTCTCTTTCTAATGTAGGTTTAAGTTTAAGGTCAATTTTTACAACACCCACATATGACGTTTTTTGGCAAGCTCTTGGTTGAGAATAAATAGTCTAACACAGATTGTTGTTTGTTACGTTTCCATATTGCTTTTGCTAGGATATCCCCCTGGGTGTTAACATTCAACATTACCACGTCTCGTGCTCTCATCTCATCGAGCCATTGTTTCTTGATGTTCCCTCTATTAATAGTTTTTCCTTCTTGCTTCATTTCTACATTTTGTGTTTCTATGAATTCCAGATTAAGGTTGCCACAAATCATTATATTAGAATTTGTTTCATTAAGTATTATTTTGTCTATTATTTCACACAGTCCATCAAGAAAAGTCCTAGTTCCTGTAGCCTTATGTTGCCAATATATGATAACAATATTCAGCCTCTGTTTGTTTTTGCACTCATCCTCTATTGTTTCGATTACTGCTGTTTGGATGTATGGGGTTGGATTACAGGATTCTGTTATGTGAAAGCCGCTCTTTTTTTAACTAGAATGATAAGCCCGGATACCGGCCGACCCTTGGGCATTTTTATTGCCGGATTAAATGCCGCTTCGTAATTTGGAATGCACGGCATGTACGTCAACCATGTTTCTTGCATACATAGTATGTCTACGTCCCTTAGTTCTATTGCCGGGTTTTGAAATAGATGAGCGTGTCCTCTTGTGTCCCAAAATCCGATTTGTAAGGGTTTATATCCCAGTGTCGTTGGACGTTTGCCTGTTTTGCTCATGCTTAGAGCACCTGCAATCCAACTCCAATTATTTTTCTCCTGTTTGTCCTCCATTGTTTCCGTTCTATGATTCTTTATTTTTTCTGCTTCTTTATCACATGCTATTGTTGTTTTTCATTTGTGTAATTGAACACAATTCATCATCTTCTGTCAAGTCGTTCTGGGTTGTAATTTCTGAAGCTAATTTCCATTTCCTTTTCAAGGTCTGCTGCTGATTTTTATGAATTTCAGTTTGTTTTGGCAATGATGTTATTTCAGCGACTCTTTGTAAAGGAGTTGATCTTGGAGTTTCAGTATTTTTGTCTGAGCTCACTTCAGACACATCGAATCCCAGGTGATTTAGGTCATCCCATCCACCTAGTATGATTTCGTTCGAGTGTTTTGAGTAAATGTGAAGTTTCACTCTGTCAAGTTGTGACTCTCTGGGGAATTCAACAGTTTTGATGTCTCTTGAGTTGATTGCTCTTAGTACAGGAATATGTTGAAATAGATGGATTATGTTGATTCTGTTAGTGTTAGGCCATCGTTCTCTGTGTCAATTCTTTCAAGTAGTATACAATAGTTGGATTTGACGTTTTAGTCGATGTATTTTGTCTTTTTCGTTGCCTCCTGTCACTTTAGCCTTCCCATTTTTCCACTCATCATCTTTGTCGTGATGGTTCAACCACTTCCTCTTATTCTGACTTTGCAAAAGAGTCATAATTACATTCTTTGAGTCAGATGTTTCTACTATGGTCAGTCGTTCCTTGTTTTGACAATAAAGCTGTTCCCTTCTCACTCGTTAGTTTGTGACAATCGCTTCTCTTTTTTCTTCAATTGTCCGAAATTGGTTACCCCTGTCATGAGGGGATCGTACTTCTAGATATATCCCTTTTGGCTCTGGGGAGGCAATTATCACACACAACCTTTTAGTTTGATGTTCTACTTTTGCTGTTATTACCACATTTTTTGTTTTGGGTCCTGCTCAGCATCAGAATCGCTACCAATGGTTAACTTTTTCGTTTCCGGGCCTTCATCTTCCCAGTCATTTACATCGTCAGTTTCGTATGTTGAGAGATTCATCAATCCCTCCATTATTCTGTCGTCTTCGTTCACTACGTTTTCTGTCGCTATCGTGTTCGTTTTCTCTTGCTTCCCTTTATTTTTAGCTTGCTCATGTGTTTCTTTTGTGTTGTTATCTTTTTGTTGTGCTGTTGTATGCACAATAACATTAATTGACTTCAGATTCCTCTGAAATTTCCTTGAGCTGTTCGAGTTCTTATGTTTGGTTGCAGGTATATTCTTTGGTTTTCTCTTACATTTGCCTTTTTTTTGCGTTTGGCCCTCAATTTTTCCTTGTGTATCGTTTTTTTGTTTTTTAAAAATAGCATATGTTTCCATGTTTTTTCTGTGAGTTTCACTATCTTGTCCATAGTGTACTTCAGAACCCTGTACATTTCCTTTTCCTTTCTCTGCCATATGGTCAATTTCTGGATTCAAATTTGGCCTTAGAGCATTGGCAGATGTCGAGGGCTTGTTTAGCTCAATATCCCGGTGTTGGCATGGGTCACTTGTTGTCATTTGTTTGTTTGTTATGCCATTTTGTGACCACTTTAAGTCTTTGTCAACGTTCTCATTGTTTGTCCACCTTGCTGGGCAGCTCGTTTCTTCTTCAGCTTGTTCTTGTTCAAGTAGTTCTAGATCGGTATTAGCCGAATTAGTGACTTGAATTTGCTGTTTCTGCAACTGTCCTATAGCTATGTTTGGTCTTTCTTTTACTGGACCTTGGATGTGGATCGATTCTCTTACTTCTCTCATTGTGTGCTCCTTTTAAAATCAAAAGGGCTTCTCTGTCCACCTCGCCCAGCAATCTCTTATCATCTACATAGTTTTTTAGATGATCTTTTTACAGAGATGTTGAGAGTTCCAATTTTTGGAAATCCGTATGTGATTGCATTTTCATGTCTTAAAGTTCAGACTCTAAGCTCATAATTTTGGCGTTCATTAATGCAATCAATTTGTTCTGGTGCTTATAGTTTTCATTGAATTGTTCATATATTTTTGTAAGTGGAACTACTGCTATTGTTATTGCTGAGGCTATATTAGGTCTTAGCTCAAAGCAAACAGTTTCTACTATCCCTCTCATTTATTTGCTCTCGTGTCTTGATTTTACAGGTATTGATCTTATTTTTGGATATGCCCTTTCAGCTATCGATGAGTCCGTTGACGATTCATCAGACGAAGAAGTAACAGATGAACTCTATATATATGTTACTTTTTTTTGTCATGTCTCGTTTTTTGATTGAAATACTATGTAACACCCTCTTTTGCTTTTTCGTTACATCTTTTTTGGGAACTTGTAATTTCAGGAGATGGACTTAAGTCAATCCGTCTTCGATATTTTAGCTGGTTTCAAGTAGACCTGTGACTTGTCGATTCTTTCCTCTTCGGTGTGGTGTGGGTCCTTCAGTTCTCTGTTTATTTTGTCTTTGCATATGACGTTGTCAATCACAATGTCTTTGCGAGTTTCTTTATCCTCGTTTTTATTTATTTTTTAATTTATTGACAACAAGTCTTTTAGTAATTGGTCGGCCACTGCCAGGGAGTTGTGTCTGTTTGGCATTTCATTTGACTGGATATCTGGGATCATGAGCATCTGTACAGGAAGCGAACCCTTGTTTTCTACTTGTTTGTGCTCGACAACTTCTTGCTGTGTTTTAGTTGCCATTAGTAACTGACTAGAGAAATCATCCACTATAAAGACATCGTCCTCAGTCTCTCCAGTATACTGTTGGAAGTGCTGTGGTTTTCCTTTTAATGAAGTACTTTCGTCTTTTGTGTTTGTCAAGCCATTGTTCTGATACATGGACTGGTTGTGCAGTTGTGCCGTTGTTTGATTCAAGTCTGAGAAGACCAGATTAGACATACTGTGCGTGTTGTTTTGGCTAGGTTATTTTGTGGAGGCGATGGCGCAGACACGCAGCCTGATTGAAATGCGGGAAACTTATGATGTTCTACGTGTTTTATTTCTTCTGTGTGGGATTCCGTCTTTTGCACACAGCGCCACGCAATCACCCGGAGCGCCGGTGGGTTCTGTATTTTGGGAGACTTTGAGGCATTCACGACAATCGCCTCATGGAGGACTCCCGTTTGGTGACGTAATCTATGTTGTCCATCGGCTGCTAACTTCTCTTTGAGTCTACGGATTTCCACCTCAATCTCCTCTTAATTCGCGCCCCTCAACTCACACGCTTCCAGCCGTGTCCTCCACGCCAAGTCACCTCCGTCAAGTTATCCGATCTCGTTAGCGTTGTTAGGCGATTTATCTGTGTTGTCTATGTTTAAACAGTCATTGGGGAGATATGTGGATGTGTTCAGATCAACCTGCACCCGTGTCCTTGTATGTGTCAACAGCATTAACGGTGAGGCTTTTTGTAAACGGGGCTCCCTGACTCCCAGTTCCACCCTGCTTACACACTGTGTGTTAGAATTGTTAATGTGCAGTTTCTTACTTAAGTTCGTACTCCGGCAGAAACTGTCAAGGGATTCTGTGTCAGTTACACCAGCCACCGCAGCGGCCGTAGATTTACATCTCCTCATCTGGAGGCGAGTTTGAGGAGGGAGGGCTGGGCGCGGCAGATAAGGTCTCGTTATACGACTATCCGGTGTTGTCGGGGCATTGGCCACAGACTCCATGCGCTCACCCTGCTCACCACGAACACCACAAACACACTCTGCTCACTCTGCGATGCTCCGCGTCCGGGTGAGGCTTATGAGTTATTGGCTCCTCCTCTCTTGTAGCGGCCACCGAAAAAACACTCCTCTCCTCTGGTAAATGCACAATTGATTCAGTATCAAAGTTCTACTTTTCCCGGCCACAAACACACTCTGCTCACTCTGCGACGCTCCGCGTCCGGGTGAGGCTTATGAGTTGTTGGCTCCTCCTCTCCTGTAGCTGCCACCGAAAAAACACTCCTCTCCTCAGTGGTATAAGAGGTGAGGTTTCCGTGGCTCTTGACAACGCAGAAATGTTAGGAATGTCTTGCAATCTCAAATTTTGCTGATTTTATTCAGCAAATATGATATGATATGGCATTTGTAACGCGCCTATACACAGGTGTTTCAAGGCGCAGCGAGGCAAGGAAGGGGGAACAGAGGAGGACAGAGACAACAATCTTACTAGGCCAAGTGACATTGACATTGAGATTGCGCAAGTGCAGGGGGTGGGGGAGGGGAAAAGTGCCAAGGGAAAGGGAAGGGGGCAGTGCTGTACATGGGATCAAAACAATAACTAACAAGTGCAGCCAGCAGGTGGCAGGTGAGTGCAGACAGCAGGTGCCCAAATGGTCAGGTAGGGGGACTGTAGGGTTACAGATACAGACCCCAGTGCAAGGGTTGCCGGGAGGCAGTGTGGGTGTGAAACTGGGCAGGCAGGGTCCTGGCCCTGAAATCAGAGGGAAGCCAGGTGACTAGTGCAGTATCAGACAGGAAATCAGCAGGGGAGAGGAAGAGAGAAGGCAGAAGCAAAGTGGATGGTCTTGAGGTGCTTCCGGAACCAGAGATGGTTCTCCTCGAGTTTCAGAGAGGCAGGGAGGCTGTTCCAGGGGGAGGCCCCAGCCGAAGAAAGAGATCTACCACCAACTTGTTGCTTGGGGAAGCGACTGACCCTGAGGGAATTGGAGATGGAGGAGCAAAGAGCTAGAGTGGGAAAGTATTCATGAAGAGAGAGTTGGAGGTATTGGGGACCCACACCCCAGAAGGCCTTGTGGACAATGCAGAGGGTCTTGAACTTAATCCTTGCAGCCACTGGGAGCCAATGCAGAGATTTCAGTGCTGGAGTGATATGATCCCTGGGCTTGAGGCCAAGGACAAGTCTTGCAGTCCTGTTCTGGATGAGTTGCAGAGGGTGGAGCGTAGACACAGGCAGATTTAGAAAGAGGCTGTTGCAGTAGTCCAGCCTAGAGAGAACCAGAGCTTTAGAGACAGTGAGCTTCTGGGGGAAGGAGAGGAAAGGAAGAATACCTTTGAGAAGGGGCAGTTCGTAGTTTGACTTCTTAGAGACATCAGAGATGTGACAAGAAAAGGAAAGTGTGGAGTCGAAGATGACCCTGAGGTTCTTAGCCTCACAGGTACGAGGGGGAAGAGGGCCAAGGGAGGCCGGCCAGAGAGTGACAGGAAAGGAGGGTGCAGGTGTGCCGATGGGGAGAATCTCTGTTTTACTGGCATTGAGGCAGAGATCGTTGGCAGCACACCACTCCTGTATAGCAGACAGACAGTCGGAGATGAGAGAAGGAGAAGAGGTGGCAGAGGGGAGCCCGAAAACGAGCTGAGTGTAATCCGGATAGCACTGAAAATTGGAGCAGAGAGCAGCAATGCGGTGGGCAAGAGGTGCCAGGTACTGGTTGACCATCCAGGGAGAGAGGTTAGAACCCTGGGGAACACCACAGGTAGAGAGTGAGATAGAGGAAAGGAAAGAACCCAAGTTGGACCTGGGAGGGTCGACCAGAGAGGAACAAGGTCAGCCAGGCCAGGGCCTGATCAGTGATACCCAGGTCATCACGGAGACGATTGAGCAGGATGGCATGGTTGACTGTGTCAAAGGTAGAAGGGAGATCAAGTAAGATGAGTACAGAGGGGAGATTAGAATCAAGGTTAGAGAACAGGTCTTCACGGATGTTCAGGAGAGCGGTTTCCGTGCTCCTCTGAAGCCAGACTGATGGTTTGGAGACAACCAACAGATTCAGTGTGAAGATCAAGGTGGGAGTTGGTCAGCGTTTCAATGAGTTTGCCCAGGAAAGGAGTGATGGAGTTGGGGCGGTATTTAGCCGGGCAGGAGGGGTCGGCTGAGAGTTTCTTGAGACAAGGGTGCAGAAGAGAGTGCTTCAGGGGGGAAGGGAAGAGTGGTTGCAGAAGTCAGACAGGGCAGGAGCGAGGGTGTCAATGTGGTTGTTGATGGTTTTGGACGAATAGGGAAGAGCCTGTTTTGACGAGACTTTCATAGATCAGACTTGTTTAGAAACCTCGTCACGGGAGAACAGAGGAAATGAAGAAAGAGGGAGGAGAGGTGGCCACAGGGGGGTCGGAGGTAGAGGAGAGGGTCGTGGGAGGACGAGACGGAGAGGACAAGGGGGTGGACAGGGTGTCCTGGGTTTTAGGGATGAAATGAGAAACCAGTGCTGTGCAGAGGGCCGGGGAGGGGACAGGAGAGGTAGATACTGCAGCAGGATTGGCCAGCTCCTCGCTGATTTTAAAGAATTCAGCCCAGTTGTTAGGTGCTGCAGAGACATGGGCTTGGATGTGGGCTCTCTTCTTAGTGCAGACAGAGAGCTGGTATTGCCTTTGAAGCCGGCGGCAGGCCAGTTTGTCAGAGGATGCGCAAGAAGCTAGCCATTTCCTCTCAGCACTTGCGTTTAAGGGTGACAAGTAGTCAGCCGTAGGCGGTAGAGTGGGAGAGAAAGTGGCAGCTAAAGCCTCAACTGATACACGCTTCATGGGTCGGATGACTGAGAAGGTAGGTGGCAGTTCTGGAGTTGGCTTGGCCTGAGGGGTAGAAAAGGAGAGATGGGAGGAAAGGAGAAAGTGATCACTCCAGGAGAGAGGAGTGGTGAGGGGAATAGAGGGGAAGAGTTCTGAGGAGATCGGAACATCCAGAGTGTGCCCTGCAGAGTGAGTCGTGCCAGAGGGCAGAATAGAAAGAGGGAGAGAGTCGCAGATGACGCTAAAGAGTCCAGAGGCGGGACAGGAAGCATCCAGGTGGATGTTAAAGTCTCCAAGAAGGAGGAGTTGAGTGGTCGAGTCCAGGAGGGAGGAGGAGAGATCTGCCCACTCAGGTGATCTGACCAGGTGGCCGATAGATACTAGCCCCAATAAGAGAGTGCCAGGAGAGAGAGAGAGCCTGCAGACAAGGCATTCGGAAGAGGAGTAGGCCTGCATAGGAATGACAGAGCCAGGAATCCATTCCGGAAAAATCAAGGCTACACCCTCTCCAGAACGGTTGGATCTGGGCGCGGAGAGGATTTTGTAGCCATCAGGGAGAAGTGTCAAAGCTTGAGACAGAGCTGGCTGTGATCCATGGCTCGGTGAGACCGAGGACATAGAGTTCAAGTTCTTCCAGGAGGTGTCAGATGTCAGAGGGGTGTTTGACAGCTGAGCGAGAGTTGAGAGTGGCAATATGGAGAAGGTTGCCAACCTTGAAAGACTTCTGGGGAGGGGTACAAATCAGAGGTGCGCCCTGAGGGGCGCAGAAGAGGAAGGAGGAGAGGGCAAGGTGGCCAAGGAGGAGGCAGAGGGTGGAGGCAAGGTAGTCGAAGAAGGGACAGCAGGAGAAGAAAGGTAATTGATGAGGCGCGGGCAGTGTCTATCAAAGGGGAGAAGCTTGGCCTGAGGGCCTTGGACCAAGACGGTGCCATTCAGGTAAATATTAATGATGACCTTAGAGGAGAAGAAGGGGGCAGGGAGGGCCTCCCACCTGGTGCCACCATTAATGGGAGAAGAAGAGAAAGGAGAGATCACAGAGACCATAGGAAGAGGCCATAGGTCTGGCGAGGGAACAACAAAGAGGATGTCGGATTCTCTTGGACTATGATCAAATTGTGAGGTTTTAGTGTTTAATAGCAAGGTATTCTGATCAATTTACATTTCGAGATGCTCATGTATTTTGGTTAAGCTGAAAATTCTATTATTCATGCCGGCCAATGTGATCTCGTAGGCCGGTAAAGATATTTGTTTAAGCCCAAATTTTGGCCTTGGGGTAGGTCTCACAAAAGACATAGCAGATGATGCAGTTGAATTTAAGACAGGATTAGGAGATATCGGGTACATGATGGGAGAATGGGATAAGTCAGACTCACAGATGTTGCCTGAAGCAAATTGGGTTTCTGTTACTGTATTGGTTTTGAGTTGGTTTTGAGTGTCATTTTCAATAAGGGATTCATAGGAAATGGAATATTTAGGTTTGTCACTCAGAATGATATCCCTTTATGGGGTTACTTCTAAAACAGATAAATTCAGAGTGTTTTTGACTATTTGAGAATATAATATCGGTATGCCTGTATTGTCAGAAACATGAATAAAGGCATCAGTCTTCGTTGGCAATGTCGATGTTGTCGGCTTGATCAAGCGACGGCATATGGCGTTGGGTATCTGGTTACAGGATAGAGAGCTCTGTGTCTGACACGCAAAGTGATCCTCATCCGATATTTGTGGGAAAGTTCTGACATCAAGATTGGAAAATGCCAGCAAGAATGGAAGATTCATGGTTGGGCAAGGTTCTTTTACCCAATCATTAGTGGCTCAGATGGGTAGTTCTGAAGTCTGAGCCGTTGAACGTTGTGTTGACTTATTTCGCCAGATTCCACGTCGTATACCAGGTCGAGGCGCGTTATCTCTGAGTTTGTCAGCGTTCAAAGGCATAGCTGTTTTCAGCGTGTATAATGACATGAGGAAAGGAACCAAGGATGAATGAATAATGAGGAGGGAAGGGTGGAAAGTACCGCCCAGGGGAGGGGGTTGGGGGAGTGCTCGCAAGTGCTGTCCTCTGCTCAGCTGATCAGCAGAACAGCACTCGTAATACACTCACACAATACGTGTGCACATGGATTTTGTAGGGTAGCTGGGAATGGGGCAGGGTTTGCCACTAAGAACAACAGAGAACAATGTAATAGTTTTAAATGTACTTTCCAAATAAATGGCAGCAATTTGTTTGAAACAATGTTCAGCAGCGTACCAGAGTCAGATAACATAGAGTCACAGAAGAAGCAGCTTGGCAGTATGCAACAATCCGAAGCAATTATAGTGAGCAGCGAGGCAAGGTGAAGTAGTATCTCTGACAAAACAACACTCACAATGCACTCAAACAATGCGCTTATTACAAAATCCGAGCACACAAAAACTTTTTTGCGAAGAAAACAGATATAACCAATTCCATCATTCTCAATAGCCTTAAAAGTTCCAGCATCTAAAAAAAATGTTAACATTCACATCAAAATACAATTCATCATATACAATACTTAGAATTCTTTTCCCACAGTTTCAAGACCCAGAGGCTATGAGATAGCCCAACTCACACCTACACGAAACTCGCACCTCCACAAGTAAAAGTCAACCATTACACTTTGCCCCCAATTTCTTCGTACCCAAGGTGCAGAAGACTCATTAAAGCCCTTGCCATCTGTGCCAAAAGACCTACTGTCAATAAGACCAGTGAAAAACGCTCCCCACTCAGTAAGAGATTCCGCTAGTGTTAAGGTACTTACTCTACTCGGGTGCCTTGAAAAGAAACTAGTTCTCAACTCTGTGAGAGAGGTGCAGAATAACAGTAGATGGCTGATGTTTTCCACAGACTCGGGTTGGTTTCAAAAACTACACTGGACGTCTCTCGCTTTTTTCCAGACCTCACAGATAGAACCTCTTTTGTGGGGAATATATTAAACCTTAGCCTCATGAACAGGGCTCTAAAGAGGCTGTTTGGAGATTTGGTCAAATACCTTGGGAGAGTACCAGCGGCTCTTGCTTCATGTCTTAGGTTATAAAACAGTTTGAACCGATTTGCCTCCTCCAAGGTCACAGTCCAATCCACTCTTCACAGGTTCTTTTCAACTCTCAGCAGGTTTAGTCTCAAATCTTCCTCTGTAGCAGAGGCTCTCTCCAATAGCTCCCCACAGTAAAGTTTCCACTTCATAAGAGTTTTGTCCCTGCCCTGTAGTACTGTTCTGTTTAGGAGTTGAAGAATTGGAGGAGTCCAAAATGCACCTCCTAAACAGCGACAAGGACTTCATTCCATTCCACTATTGCCTTCAGCGAGGTCAAACCCAGTTCCCGCCTAATTACCTGTATTGATGTTGATCTCAGAAGACCCAGCACTTTCTTGCAGAAAAGCCCTTTCGCTGTGGGGCCATACTTGTCAGATGAAAAACAGTGACTCTGAGCCATAAGTCAAGCCCGCCATTGCCTTTAGTTTGTAAAACTCAACCAGCGGTATAATTGAAAAGTGGCTAAAACATCTATTTAGGATCCAACTTGTTCAGTCAGCATTCTTAACCTGTTTTTAATTAGCTCTTCAGTTTTGATTTCCACCATACTTGAGTTAATACAGACATCGAGGTACATGAATGAGTCGACTTGTTCGACCCTTGATGAGCCACGGTCCACTGGAACTGCCTTCAGGGGCTCGATTGCATTTTGGCCAGGACCAGGATCTAAGTTTTAGCTGTATTTACAGCGAGCTCGTTCTCCAGTACATACTCCTCTAATTTGTAAGCTGGCGTTGGAGACCAATGGCCGTCTGGTCCATCAATACAAGGTATCTGCATAGAGTAAGTGACCCATTGGTGTACCATCCAGCCTTGGTGGGAATGATGTTGCTTCGCTTAGCGTCAGTCCAAATCCGAGATATACACATTAAAAAGAGCCGGTGCCAGGGGGCAGCCTTGCTTGAGGCCTCTAAAAGCAGGAATTTCCTCAGATAACCGTCCCCCTTTATTTAACCTTACCCACAGAGTGGTTCCCATGTGCAATGCCCGTAATTGGGCCAGTATGTCTCTAAAGCAGCCCCATTTGGGCAGTTTTGCCCACAGCGTAGGTCTGCTCATAATGTCAAAATCCTGCACTAGGTCGACAAAAGCCACACAAATCTATGTGTTACCTCCCAGATCCCTGGCCGTTAGCACGTTAATCAGGGCAATATTAAGGCTACTGCACAGACCTTTTACAAAGCCAGTTTGAAATTGTTTCTGGTGCAACGCTCCAACCACCCATTCATTCAGTCTCTTCAATAATCAAGATCCAAATATTTTGCCCATGACATCCAGAAGGGCAATGGGGCGATGGTTATTAGGGTCCTCCTTATTGCCCCTCTTGAATATCGGGACAATGATAGCTCGAGTCCACAGAACCCGGATTGCACAATCACGTTCAATCTGCCCAAACACTAGGCTAATAAAGTGAGCCCACAGTTCGGGTTCCTGTTTAAGCATTGTGTTCGAGAGCCCGTGGCACGGGAAGTGCTCGCCCTTTTAATTAGAACCAGTATGTCATCAGCATCTTGAGGGGCCAACCAGGGATCTATTCGACTGCCATCAGGTTGCTCCAATTCAGTTGTAGCAGAGTAAAGATTTCTAAAATGGGACCTCCCACACTGGCTCAGAGACCCCATTACCTGAAGAGTGTCCTGGGCCATGGGGGTAGATTTAATTAGCCCCCAGATTTTACCTGTGCTTTTTTTACTGATGGCCCTCAGCATTTCCCCCGCATTTTGCTGTAGCATAGCAGATTTGTGCCCCCCAATACAGTTTTTGTAACCCCTTTTCAGTTTAGTGACCTCCTGTGCTGCTACTGCTAGGCTTAGCAGTTTAGTCCTTTTGTTAGCCCTTTTTAGCTCCCTTCTTTTCTCAACCACCTTATCGCTGTATGTATGACGGTGTTGCAGAGGCATAGCAGAGCTATAATGCTTTTTAGTCATGAAACACTGCAAAATAACAAGTTACTTACCAACTGGTAACGTTCTTTCGACTGGATGTTCCTCCAACATATTCCACATCTTTGACATGTAATGTCCACAGATGTGTACTTTGGAAATTTTTTGGGTTTGGCAGAGGGTATCCTGCGTCGATGGCGCTGGGTCGATTTCCCTCGAAGGCCTCCATCGAGGGCTACGTCACAGATGTTATAAATAGGACGCACAGCCCCCGTAGCCTCAGTTTGTTTTTTCCTCCATAACGTGTGACATGCTCTCACACAATGCCTGTTTGACTGCACATAGCCTTGCGGGAACTTAAGCTGCAATCGCATAGGAGATTCTCCAGAGGGGCAGGCTGGGAGGGCGATGTGGAATACATTGGAGGAACATTCAGTCGACAGAACGTTACCAGTTGGTAAGTAACTTGTTCTTTGAATGGATTGTGTCCTCCAACGTATTCCACATCTTTGACAGACTCCCAAAGCAGTACCAGAAAATGTAGGAGGGAAAAGAATTAAGAATACCCAATCAGATGGCAGAATAAAGAACCGCCTTACCAAAGGCCATATCTTGATCATGGAGCGTATCCAGGGAGTAATGTTTGACAAAGGTGTGGATAGAAGCCCATGTCGCTGCGTCACAAATATTCCTAATAGGAACTCCCCACTGCAGGGCTGTGGAAGTAGCCACGCCCCTAGTGGAATGAGCTCGCAGCCCTTCAGGAGGGTCCTCGCCCGCCAATCTGTAACATTCAGTAATGGTGAGGAAAATCCACCGGGACAAGGTCTGTTTGGTAATAGCCTGGCCCAATCGGTGTCCAGCATATCCCACAAAGAGTTGATTGTCCACTCTGACCCTGGACATCCTAGAAATTTAAAAGCTCAGAGCCCTCCTAAGGTCCACCCTATGGAGTCGCTCCTCTTCCTTACTAGGATGAGGAGGAGGATAGAAAGCAGGAAGTACCACTTTCTGGCTTAAATGAAACCCAGACACTACCTTAGGTAAAAGGAAAGGACATACCCTCAATACAACCCTATCCTTGTGGAACACAGTGAAGGGTGGCTTAGATGAAAGTGCCTGCAATTCACTCACTCTGCGAGCAGATGTAACCGCAAACAAGAACACTGTCGTGAAAGACAACAGTCTCAAAGGACAAGAGTGCAAAGTTTCAAATGGAGCACCCATCAGGAATTTCAAGACCAAATTCAGATCCTAAACCGGCACCTGAAACGGGGACGGCGGAAACACATTAGTGAGCCCTTTAAGAAATTGGGAAATCAAAGGAATCTTAAAATAAGAACATTCTTCAGACGAGCGCTTGAAGATAGACAGCACCGCCAGGTAACCTTTACCGGTACCAATTTAAAGGCCCCTGTGGGCCAAAGGAAGCAAGAAAGACAGAACCACAGGAATGGAACACTGAAAAGGATCAACATCTTGTCCTCTGCAACAATCGCAAAATTTACGGCAACAGTACAGGGATTTGGTTGCCGGCCACCTGGCCAAAAGCAACACCTCCATCACGTCATCCGGGAGGTCCCAATCCTTATATCTCAACCTTTCAGATACAAAGCGTGAAGATATCGACAGTCAGGGTTCCGCCCCAATCATAGTACCGAAACAGCCCTACTCCACCTGAAGATCCAAATGGATGCCACAAGAGAATCAGGTAAACTCTGCCTGCTAATGCTCCTTGACCTCTCGGCAGCGTTTGATCTGGTGGACCACGACAAACTCTGTCACCCTAAATAACAACTTAAACCTATCTAACAATGCCACAGAGTGGATTAAATCATTCCTCGCAGACAGGACCTCAAGGGTTGCCATCGGGAAAGAATCAGCAGATCCCATACCAGTCCCAATAGGCGTCCCTCAAGGTTCCTGCCTCTCCCCCACTTTGTATAATGCCTACAACAAGCTGCTTTTCGCAGCATTGGATGCTATGGGTGTCATCTATACCAATTTTGCAGAGGACACTCCGATCCTTATCCCACTAACAGTCAACCATGAGCAAGACTCCCTGCTCATTAACAAAATCTACTCACTAATCCAAAACTGGATGGACAACAACAGCCTATGTCTCAATGATGACAAACAGAACTACTCATATTAGGATCATCTGCCAAAATCGCCTCCCTTCAGCCTGTTTACTCATAGTTAATCATTGATGGTACTACAATCCCAGTACTCAAACAAGTAAAGACACTAGGAGTTTACCTTGACGCGACACTCACCATTTCCAAGCAAGTAAATACCCTAGCATCCTCTACCTCCTACACAGCCAAATTGATTTTTCTTAGTCGCAAATGCCTGACACCAGAAAATCACACTAGCAAGAGTGCTCATATTATCAAAGCTTGACTATTGTAACATCCTCTTCTTAGGCACCTCCAACAGCAATCTATCCAAACCCCAACTCATGCAGAATAAAGCCCTCCGTGCTGCATTAGGCATAAAAAAGTCCAACCATATCTCCAATATCGGGAGAGAAAATCACTGGCTTCCCATCAAAGCCAGAATACTCTTTAAGGCCCTTAGCATCTCCCACAAATGCATCGCCAACAAATCTCCCAAATACCTTTTCAACACAGTTAACAAGAAATCCCATTCCAGACTCCTCAGATCGAAAAATAACGAAAAGCTCGAAATCACATGTTACAAAAGAGAAAAAGCAGGAGGCAGTAGCTTCAAAGTACTCGCTCCTAGGCACTGGAATGCCTTACCTATCATTATAAAGAACGAAAAGTATTTCCCACTATTCAAAAAAATTACTCAAAACTTGGCTTTTCAACCAGTTCTAAGTTGATCCCAATTACAGTTCTAAGTTGATCCCAATTACATGGTATTTAAGACCAACTCCGCATCTTCACTGTATATAAATGATTATAATTGTATTTATTGTAGAAAAGTAAACCTGTATCTTGTGTCCTATTGTCATGATCAACACCAAGATTGTATTTGCTTGTGTCTGTAACTATGCCGTGATACCTCAGGGTCTGGATGTACAACAAATGTAATAAATAAATAAATAAATGAAGGTTGAGAGTCTTGACCTCTGGATGGAGAACCCGACCCCCCCTCGCGCGAGAGAAGATACTCTCGGTAGGGAAGACGGCGTGGAGGGCAGATGGACATTTCTAGAAGGTCTGGGTTACCATGCTCTCCTGGCCCAATCCGGAGCAATGAGGATCCTGTGGTATCCGAACCGCCACAACCTCCTTAACAGTTGAGGAATGATGGGGGCCGGAGGAAGCACGTACAGAAGTGGGAATGACCAATCCACGACAAATGCATCTCCTAAGGCTCCTCTCAGAGGAAATTCCCTGGAGCAGAATCTCTCGCACTTCCGGTTGGCACTAGTCACAAAGAGATCCCGTTGTGGGGTTCCCCAAAGGGCGAAGATCTCCAGAAGGACTTCCTGAGCAAACTCCCACTCGTGAGAGACCGTGCTCTGCCTGTTCAGAGCGTCTGCCACCGCATTCTCCTCTTGCCAGATGAACTGCAGAGAGTGATATTCCCTACTGGATTGCCCAGAACCAGAGCTGCATCGCCTCTCTGCACAATGGGAGTGACCCTACCCCCCTTTTCTGTTGAGGTAATGCATGGCCACTGTGTTGTCCGTCATGTGACACTCTTCCTCCACACAGACGGCAGAAAAGCCTTCAGGGCCAGCCTCATGGCCCTCAGCTCTTACAGGTTGATGTGGAGTTTCAACTCCGACGGAGACAAACAACCGCTGGTGGCCAAATCGTCGGCATGAGCTCCCTATCCTGTGAGGGAAGCGTCTGTCACTACAGTCACCTATGGCCACGGTTGCCAAAAGCAGCTCCCCCTTCATCAGGTTCCCTTCGTTGGCCCACCACAGAAGATTCTTTGAGACCGAGAGTGGAATCTGAACGGGATCCGACATCTTGTCTAAGAATTTTGACCACTGCATCTTGAGGACCCATTGCAGGGATCTCATCCCCAGCCTGGCCTCTGGGACCAGAAAAATGCAGGATGCCATGAGGCCGAGCAACCTTAAGAATTCGAAAGCCGGGAGACGCTGGGCATGTTGAAACTTGTCCACCATCTGCACAATGTGATGAGCCCTCACCTTGGGAGGCGAGCACTTCCCCAAGGACGTGTCCAACACAGCCCTGATGTACTGGAGCTGTTGGGAAGGTGTCAGATGCGACTTCTTGAAATTGAGGGAGAAGCTTACACTTACCAGGGGAAGGGGGAAGAGGCATAGCCATTGCCAAACTGAGGAGATCCCTTTCTGTTTGTAAATAACAATGGGGCCGTCTTTATGTCCGGCCTCCGAAGTGTACTCTGGTCTTTATTTCACAAATCATGCATATCTCTCAGGGCATGAAGACCAGAATGATAGAATACCATGTTTTCAAAAAGTTTCCTAGACACCTGAGACTGCCGCTCCTGCAGCTCGAGTGGCTACTCCAACTCTGCCTCAACCCTCTTACAACTTCCAAGAGTATGGTAATATATTGCAGTAGCAAAAGGCAGCTACAACTGCAGCGAACACTATAGCTGCCCAACACTCTGCTTTATCGATCAGGCACGTTATATACACAGCTCAAAGAACCCCTTATACATGGGACCCCACAGTCCTAAACTCAAGCGGGGAAGAGCAGTGCCAAGATGTCATGGCGACGAGCGTCAGGCAAAGTATCATTCATAAAGTTAGTACAATTTAATAATTAAATTAGCTACCGCCAAACAGCTCTGCCACTGCCTCATCCCAGCCTCCTACTTCCACAAACTAGTATTTCATATAGGACCCCATGGGGGGGAGGGGCCTAGAGGGTGCCAGAGGGACCACAGAACGCTCTCGGTCAACGGTCTTCCCGGAGCAATGTCTGTGGTGTCGCTTTGCTCTGCTCCTCTGTCACCCCTCAATGGCTCTGCACAGCACAATACATAAATAGAATTGTTTATTTGTAAGGCGCTTATACACACGTGAAGTGCATTAAGGCGGAAGAGGAACAAGGGAATAAAGAGTCATTCTTAGGCCTTGAAGTTTCCGAATGATCTAACAAAGGATGACTAGCATACAGGCCTGACGGCATTGCTGCTAGTGAAGTGAATGACAGGTAGGAAGGCGAAAGGGGGGAGGAGAGGGAGAAGACATACAATCCATAGGCTACCATACTAAGCCAGCAACGCTTCAGATAGTGCAAGTGCATGACAGAGAGTGTGGTGCTGGTAGAGGGGGGGGAGAAGGAGAGGAACATACAGAAACAAAACTACTGTACTAGCCCAGGCGAACTAAGCCTAGTGCATTCTAGGTAATGTAAGTGTGCATACAGGAAGTACAGGGAGGGGAACAAGTGCCCCAGTCAAGCAGTGCTCTGGTTTAAGTGCAGAGAGGTTACCCTTCTCAAGGAACAAGTTCCAGAAAGTGCAAAGTGGTGAGCATATGTCACTATGGTCGAATTCTACTTCTTCTGAAATGTCAGATTCCGTTAGGAAATCCCCCTCCTCCTCCTCACCTGATGTGCTGGGCTCTGGTGTGGGTTCCTTCTTCTTTCTCTGTACTGGAATCTCTTTTTTTTAATGAAATAGGGTCTGCCACGAAAGGAAGCCACCTTGACTGCCTAAAAGGCAGGACTGGGACTCCGTTCCCGGAGCAGCCGATACAGAGGGGAAAATGCTGTGAGGCATAAATACCCCCCTAGTGAGAGATAGTCTTCAATTGCCAGAGAGGGAGGCAGGCCGCCCAAAATAGGATCTCCTGTGTCTGGATGCTGGTGGAGTAGACGAGTGGAGTCAATGGAACTCCAATAAGGAGTGATCAAGGAAAGAGAGGCTCCGGTCTGATTGGGGAACAGGAGGAAGTGGAGAGAAAACAGTGCCTGGTAAGTAACAAGGCCAACTTGCCCGTAAGCGATCCAATAAGAAGCTCAGCAAGCAGCAGGAAGATAAGCTGCGGCGGCACCGGACTAGAAAGAGGCCATCCAGTTACCGCTGAGAAAACACAGAAAGAAGCGCAGGTAAGCCGCAGCAAAGAAGGAAGCGGTATCCGAAGTCGGAGAGCAGCGTAGAGACACTGCGAGGGACAAAAAGCCAGCGCAAGGGAGAGAGCAGGCAGCAGTCGGCAAAGGAGCCAGAGCGAGAGGGTAAGGAAAGCGGAAACAGAAGCGAGCGTGAAAAAGACAGAAAAGGATCGAAACGGGGCAGATCACTGCCAAGAGGAAATACACAAAGAACGAGCGCAACAAAGCTTAGCAAAAAACCTAACAAGTAGCAACCCGCCGGCCGCCGGGAACAAACTGAATTATAGGTTCCCGGCGGCGGCCATGTTGCAAAAAGACTAGAACGCGCATGAAGCAACGAGGCTGAACGTAATGGCACATTTAATGGATTCTGCTTCTCCAACGGTTCCATACCCTCCAGTCTCCTAGAACCGTGACAGCAGAGTGCAGAGGCCCTGCGGCAAGTGCAAAGTATGGCGGGGGAGCCTGGGAAATGTGTGGTTCTGTAGTTGCACCCGGCAGTCAGTCAGCAAAAACGGACAGAGTTAGGGAAGAGAAGGAGGAGGGAATAGAGATGGAGGTTAGCAAGGGAGAGAGGAAGAGAAGAAGAAGGTCTTGAGAAGTTTACGGAACTTAATGAGATCAGGCTCAAGACGGAGAGGGGCGGGAGGTTGTTCCATAGGGGAGCACCTTCAGAGGATAAGCATCTACCCCCAAATCTCTGTTTGCAAAAAAGGCTCACCTGCACAGAGGATCTAAAAGGAGAGTATTTAGGGAGAGAGTTGAAGATAGTGCGGGCCCCGGCCCCAGAAAGCTTTGTGTGTTGCAATGCTCCTCCTCCGCTGTTCCTCTTGAGGAAGCCAGCTGAAAACTGGAGGCAACGACCTAAGCCACTCTGCGTTTTCACCACAGCTACTGTCTTAGCTTTCCGGAAGCCTCCTGAAATCAGATAAAAGAACCTCACAATGTCAATCCACCCCAATCCTCAGACGTGTGTTGGCCGCTTCAGATGAGATCAGAGTCTTTGCCCCTGGTGTTGTGAACTGTGAAATGAAACCTGAGAATGGCCAGGGAAAAGGAACTATTCCCTCTGGTGTTGTGAACTGTAAGATAAGCCTCAGAAAGGCCACGGGAAGGAAGTCATTACCACCGGTGTTGTGAACTGTGAAATAAGCCTGAGAAATGCCAGGGGAAGGGAGACATTCCTCCTGGAGTTGTGAACTGTGAAATAAATCCAAGAAAGGCCACGGGAAGGAAGTCATTCCCGCGGGTGTTGTGAACTGCGAGAAGAAAGCCAAGGAAGAGTGGCAGTAGGGAGTTATTCTCGTGGTTATTGAGCTTGCAAGGAGGATCCTGATCCTGGGTAAGGGAGTCATTCCCCCTGGAATAAAGAAATGGTGAACTTTCTGACACAGAGCGTTAAAGGATCAGCAGTGCTTTTTTGTTTGTGAAATATGAAAACCAGGGGAAGGAAGTCATTCCCCCTCGTTAGTAACTTGCAACCAGAACGTTGCCATCAAGTTCAGGAGGAGGAGGGAGTCATTCTCCTGGACCAAGAGCATTGGCACAACCTTTTAGTTCAATTAGAAGTGTACAGGGCAGATATTGGTATGTTTTGACACAGGACGGTGGACTCTTTAAGATCAAAGACATCATGACAGTTTCATTAGCACTATAATTAAGCCAAGGAAATCTATCCTATATATAGGGAAAGATAAGGGTTCTCTTTATTTGTATACTGAATAAAAGTCTATAACAATCACTATGTCCGCTGTGTGTCAGTCTCCTGCTTCTCCACCCTTACAACAGGCAAGCAGCAAATGATCTTCAGGGCCAAGAGCAGGTAGGGACGTGTAGCTGTGGACTCTGACACAGGAACAGCGAGCAAACTGGTAATTTCAGTTGCTTTTTTAATTTCGGCGTGCATGCTAAATTTTAAGCCTGGTTACAATGGTACCTCATGAGTGGTTTATTTTTCTGTGGAAATGCGCGCTGATGCACGTTTACAGCCCTGAAAGAAGGAAAGAATGTGGCAACACAGCATATTTGCTTTTTTGCTCTGCGCACAGGGCAAAATAACCTCTAAATAGTCCAACCAACCAAAGGGCCAAATGATTGAGCTGTTTTAGGGCTCTCGTCTAACAATCATAATAAAGGTGTAAGATAGCTACTCCTGTTAGTTGGTATTTGAAAACAACTCTGTGATATTTGAAAACAACGTTGTGGTTAAGAAGAGGACAGACTAGAATAGTGAATTACTGTTCATATTTGCAACAGACTAATGCCCTCATCCTCAGAGCTTATAATTTTTTTCTCCATTGACATCATGCTATTTTGGTGTTTTCCAGTCAGTAAGTCTGATAGGTAGCACTATTGTAAGCGCACATCATTTGGTTTTTGGAATATTAATTGTTATAGGTTATCTAGGAGATTGGATTTTGGTTTTACTTGTTTCTGTTATGCATACTTTACCAGACCTGCTGCACCCTTGTGTTTCTTCTAGTCCTTCCTTCCATGTGATTTCTGCAAAGCTGAATGTTTTGGAGTAGATGGACTGTAGTGGAGTAACACTCTTAAAAATCAAATAACAAAAATCATGGATGAAGGCAAACCAGCACTTCTCCTACTTCTGGACTTGTCGGCTGCGTTTGATCCTGTGGACCACAAGACTCTCACTAGACATCTTACCAATGCAGCTCAATTCTCCACTGAAGCCACTACGAGGATCACTTCCTTCTCCAGCATGGGGTCTGGCATGGATTCACATGGTCATGAATATTCCCTGTCGTCAGGCTGGGAATCCTCGGTACAGAAAAAAATCAGTATCAGTTTTGTTTCTGATCTGTCTTTCCTAGTCGTAACCAATCACTGATCTCTGGGTCATACTGCCCCCAGCCAATGACTGCCCTCTCCCTAAGCCCCGCCCCTGGCAGCCATCCTCAGATTTTTACCGCACGTTCAAGTGTTGGGAGTCCTCGTGCTATAGCTCTTGAGCTTTTGCTGCGTTTCGTGCTTTTTTTCAAGGAGAATTCTATTTTTCGGTTAGATAGAGCCTCAAGCTCCACCGTTCCTACATCCAATCAACGGGGACCTGCTTCAGATCTTTCTACGCCCCTCGAGGGTGAAGATTTCCTCGAGTTATGCTTTTGGCGGATTCCAGAAGTTTCTGAGGCCTACCCCGGAGATGGCCCAGGACAAAGGAAGCTCGACACCCGGGAAGCTGTTCAGGGCCTGCCCTGGATGCCAGCTGCAGAATGCGTTCAAGGAAGATGAGCATTCTTCATGCCTCTACTGTCTCCATGAGGACAAAACACACGTGGAGAAGGACTGTGCGTTTTGCGGGAACATGTCGGAGCGGACCATGAAGGATCGCCATCTTCGTATCGCCAACTGGCTGGAAGGGAAGAGCCCGTCAGGTGAGAAGAAAAAGAAGAAATCCGAGCGGTCTTCTAAGTCTTGTGACTTCTAAGACGGGGGCCCAACAGAAGGCTCCTCGGCTGCCAGGCAGGGCGCACCCTCCCCGGCGCCATCACTCACGAGCCAACGCTCTGGCTCGGGTAAGAGGAAATCCGAGAACTCGGCTAAGCTTCTGGAGAGGCCCCGGTCAATCTCGATGGATCTGACGGAGGGGGAGCGAGGCTGCGACCCTCCCCCCCAAGGTGAAGGCCTCAGGCGTGCAGAAGGTGGCGAAGGCCTTGATTCACCCAGCTAAGACCTCGATCGAGGAAGTCGCGGCGGCCCTGGGGCAGCCTGTGGAGGCTACACCAGTGGAGGTGACCTCGGGATCCAGAGTTTCCCTGCCACCGCGGAGGGAGTTCTCTTTGAAGCCCATAGAGAAGACCCCTGCGAAGCCCCCGGCAGATAAAGAAGGGGGGGGGGCGGTGGCTGTCGTGGATACAGACACGACCTCCGAGGAGGAGCTGATCGAAGTCTTAGGGGGCCCCGACAAGGGCATGGAGGAAGCCCAGCCCATCAGGAGGGTTCCCGACGAGGGCGACGACGAGGGTGGCGCGAACAAGGTTCCTGATCAACATTCGCGCCTGTCGTTTTCCAGTGCTGCAGGACAACTCGGCGGCCATTTTGTTGGCGATACAATCTTTATGTTCGGAGATAGGGACAAGATTGCCCCTACCCCTGACGGAGGAACCGGAGCCAGGCCCGACGGGGGAACTGGAGCCAGGCCCGTCGGGAAGTCCACCATATAAGAATAGGAGGACGCATCCCCCACCGCCTTTTCAACCACCGCGGCCTGCTCAACCTTTGCCCCCATCCACTGTCCCCGGGGATGACACGGGTACGGACACGGCCACGACGTGTACGGACGACGACGGCGGTGACGACGGGATGGGACTCCCGTCGCCCCCTCTTCGGGCCTCCCCGCCCGATGAGATTGGATCCTTCCACGCAATGATTGCCAGGGCATCCGAGCTTTTCCAGTTCTGCCCAGAAGAAAAGAAGAAGGAAGGGTTCCTTTACCAACGGCGCGAGGCCAAAAGGAAGACGGCCCTCGCCGTACCCCTTCTGGATAACATCTGGGACGAGGGTCTGTCCCTTCTCAAGAACCCGTTCTCCACACCTGCGAAGAGGGACCGGTACAAGAAGAAGAACCGGGTTCCCGACGCGGCCCCTTTGTGCCTTCGGGCACAATCGACCCCGAATTCGGTCGTCTCTGCGGCGGCCAAAAAGAAAGCGGGGGCCATCGGCCTCTACATCAACTTCCCCGCCGGACGGCGAGGGCAAGAAGCTGGACTCAATGGGACGACGGGTCATCTCGTCTGCAGCGACGACGATCAAGGCAGCCAACGCCCTTGCGATTGTAGCCCGCTACGACAGGGAGTTGTGGTATAAATCGCCCCCCTGTTGGACTTCCTTCCGGACGACAAGAGGGCGGAGGCCCTGGAAATCTTGCAGGAAGGTGAAATGGCATCGGACCACGCCATAACGGTGGCAACGGACATCGCTGACACCGGTTTCCGTCACTTGGGCAACAGCGTTTGTCTTAGACGACGAGGATGGCTCAGTGCGACGGATTTCCGCCAGGACGTGCAAGCCAAAGTGTTGGACATGCCCTTCGACGGGAACAACCTGTTTGGGAAACCAGTTGATGAATCCCTCCAAGCCATCAAGACAGACACAGAGACTGCCCGGGCCCTGGGAGTGCTCCAGCACCGACGGCCGTCCTTTCGGAACTCCGGAGGCAGACAAGATGCCTCCAAGGGATCCGGAAGTGGCTCCTCTACGTACCGTCAAGCGGCCCGCTCCTCGTCGCAGGAATCTTACAGGGGACGCGGCAAGTCGGGTGGTTCCCGCCGCCGTCGCCAAGGAGGCCAAGGCGGCAAGGTGGCCGCCAAGCAAGATTGAACCGACCGTGGGGTCGGGCCCCCACCGAAGCACCCCGGTGGGAGGCCGGCTGGCGAGGTTCGTCAGCGTGTGGGAGTCCAGCTCCACCGACCGTTGGGTGCTGGACGCCCTGGCCCAGCGGCACGCCCTGGAGTTCCAAAAGAAGTCCCTCCGCATTCCGCCTGTGGCAAGGATGGAGAACCACGTGCCTCAACTGCTGTTGGAGGTAAAGGCGTTCCAAAGAGGCTGCGGGGCTCCGGAGTGTACTCAAGGTACTTCCTGGTAAAAAAGAAGACAGGGGGTTGGCGCCCCATCCTGGACCTACGACGACTGAACAAATACATCAAGGCGCAGAAGTTCCGGATTGTCACCCTCCAGCACGTGCTGGGGCAGCTGGAGGAGGGCGATTTCCTATCGTCGTTGGATTTTGAGGATGCGTACTTCCACATCCCCATTCTAAAGGGGCACCGAAAGTTCCTCAGGTTCGTGGTCCAAGGACGGCACTACCAGTTAAAGGCCCTCCCGTTCGGATTGAAGTCGGCACCCAGGGTGTTCACCAAGTGCCTCGCACCGGTGGCAGCGCGGCTGCGCCTGCAAGGGATCCACGTCTACCCCTACCTGGACGACTGGCTCATCCGAGCAAGGACAAGGGAGCTCGCCGTGGAACACACAGCGAAGACCGTCCAGCTGCTCACGGACCTGGGATTCTCCATCAACATTCCCAAATCCCACCTGGTCCCGTCGCAAGCCACCCTGTTTCTGGGAGCCAAGCTCAACACAGTGGCGCGGCTGGCCTCTCCGTCGGAGGAAAGGACGAAGGCCATCCTGGGAAAGGTGCAGCGCCTGCTGGCCACAGACGTGGCCAGAGTAAGAGCTATCAAGTCCCTCCTCGGAATGATGTCCTCCTGCATATATCTCGTGAGCCTTTGCAGACTTCGGATGCGCCTGCTGCAAGAGTTCCTCGACGCCCGCTGGATCCAAGCGACGGGCAGTTTCGAGGACAGGATCGCGCTCAACGAGACCTTACGTCAGGCGATCTGGTGGTGGGGCACCCGCGCTCACCTGACGGCGTGCACAGACTTTCAGACGCCAGCTCACCAGGTGACGGTGACGATGGATGCCTCCCTGGAAGGGTGGGGAGCGCACACCGGAGAACTTCACGCGAGAGGTCTTTGGCTCCCGGAGGAGAAGTCGCTCCACATCAACATCTTGGAGCTCCGTGCAGTGTTCTGGGCCCTTAGGTCTTTTCTTCCGTCCCTCAAGGGCAAGGTGGTGAGGATCTTCACCGACAACACCACCACAATGTTCTACATCCGGAAGCAGGGCGAACCCGATCCCCAACCGTATCCAAGGAAGCCCAGGAACTGTGGCATTGGGCCGTCGCCCAAGGGATGTTTCTGGTGCCTCTTCATCTGGCAGGGATAAAAAAACACCATCGCCGACTCACTCTGCCATGAGTGGGAAGTATGCCAGGATCAAGTGGATCAACTCTTCCAGCGATGGGGCAAACCCCAGATCGATCTGTTCACGACGGCGACGAACTCCAAGTGCCAGAGGTTTGCCAGCAGGTTCCCCCAGCTGAGGCGCATGGGCGATGCTTTCTCGTTCCCCTTGGACGGTCTGTTTCTTTATGCGTTCCCCCCGTTGCCGTTGCTGCTCCGGCTCATCAACCAGCTCAAGAGGTCCCGGTGCAGGATGATCCTCGTCGCACCGGCGTGGCCGAGACAAATCTGGTTCCCTTGTCAGCGTCCAAGCCAGTCAAGCTGCCGGCGGACGCGGACCTTCTCTCCAGAGAAGGAAGTGCCATTCTTCATCACGACCCGGAGTCGCTGAACTTGCTGCCTGGCTCCTGCAGCACTAGAGTTCGGAGGATACGATATCCCGGTTGACTGCAGAGAGGTTCTTGCAAAGGACAGGGCGTCCTCGACTCTCAAGTGTTATGGATATAAGTAGCAGCGGTTCTCTGTCTGGTGCCGTGCACAGAAGATTAACCCTCTGCGGACTACGGCCCCTCAAGTACTGCCGTACCTACTGTCGCTGGCCAAAGCTGTGCTAGCTCACGCCTCCATCAAAATACATCTGGCTGCCATCTCCCGTTACACCAGGACTACAGGACGAGCGTCCTTGTGGTCTCATCGACTGGTGAAGGAATTTATGAAGGGACTATTCTGATCATTCCCGGCGGTGAAGGCACCTGCCCCGGCATGGGAGCTCAACGTGGTGCTGACCAGGCTCATGGGGGGCCCCATTCGCGCTTATGCATTCGACGCCGTTGAAGTTCCTGTCGTGGAAGACAGCATTACTCGTGGCCATCACCTCCACACGACGATTGGAGAGATCCAGGCCCTATCTTGCAAGCCTCCATACTTGACTTTTCACGACACAAGGGTAGTGCTGAGGACGTACCCCTCCTTTATGCCCAAGGTGCCGTCGGACTTCCACCTCAACGAGCCCTTGGTGTGGCCAGTTTTCTTCCCGTCGCCTTCGTCGCTGGCCGAAAGGACTTTGCACTCGCTGGACGTAGCTAGAGCGCTGAGGTTCTACGTGGACCGCACAAAGAGTTTTCAGGAACACATCACAGCTTTTTGTGAACTTTGGACCTGTGAGCCAAGGGAAGGCTCTCTCGAAGGCTTCCATTTCCAGATGGCTCTCTGGCTGCATCATGCACTGTCACCGGTTGGCAAACCGACCGCTGCCCGGCCGTCCGAGAGCCCATTCGACCAGAGCGATCGCTGCTACCACGGCGTTCCTGTCTGGTGTGCCCCTGCTGGACTTCTGCAGGGCTGCTACGTGGAGGTCGACGCACACCTTCACGAGATTCTACTGCGTCGATCGGGACTCCAGGGAGGAGTCCAGGGTCGGCCAAGCAGTGCTGCGCAACCTGTTCGCCTGAAGGTGGGCCTGGTGAGGAGGTAAGAGTTGCTTAATGTTGAGTTTATGTAATGCTTAATGGTCAGCCTTTGCCACCTCCCGAGGTTGTGCATGTGTACTACTATGTATTCTTATATTCATGAGCATGTGAATCCATGCCAGACCCCATGCTGGAGAAGGAACAAGTTACTTACCTGTAACTGTTGTTCTCCAGCATGGGTCTGGCATGGATTCACATGCAAACCCTCCCTCCTTCCCCTCTGCGGCTCTTCACTTGGTCATACTGGCACTTTACGTGCTACCAAATCTGAGGATGGCTGCCAGGGGTGGGGCTTAGGGAGAGGGCAGTCATTGGCTGGGGGCAGTATGACCCAGAGATCAGTGATTGGTTACTACTAGGATAGACAGATCAGAAACTAAACTGATACTGATTTTTTTCTGTACCGAGGATTCCCAACCTGCCGACGGGGAATATTCATGAGCATGCCAATCCATGCCAGACCCATGCTGGAGAACAACAGTTACAGGTAAGTAACTTGTTCCTTCCTGGAAGGGGGAGCCATGAAGGGATTCTCCAACCAGGCGTGTGCAGCTCCAACTACAATGCATTGCTGAGTCCCCCAGGGATCTTGCACGGATCCTACCCTCTACAATCTATTCACCAAACCTCTTTTCAACAAACTGGACACCCTCGGCATAGCATACACAAACTATGCAGACGACCCTCAAGTCCTAATATCACTCTCATGTTCCTATGAACAAGACACCGAAACTCTCCAGAAGGTATGCGCCACCATTCAAGCCTGGATGGCAGCAAATGGCTTTGCCTCAATGGAGATAAAACTGAGATCCTCCTAGTCGTCCCTAAAGAAACTCTCAGTAAACGCAGTAATCAATACAGCGATTTCACTATTTACAATACCCGTATCTCTGTCTCTCCCTCAGTAAAGACTCTAGGGGTTTATCTAGACTCCACACTCACAATGTCACACCAGGTAAGTGTGATCGCTTCCGCGTCCGCATTCACAACCAAATGAATTAACGCAGTTAAACCTTACTTGTCTAAACAGAACTGCCTTTCAATGGCTAGAGCCACCATTGAAGCCAAACCAGACTATTGTAATGTCCTTCTGGCTGGCACCTCGGCCAAAAACTTGAACAGACTTCAAGTCATTCAAAACAATGCTCTCGAGCAGCATTAAACATCCCCAAAAGAGATCACATTTCACATTTCAGGCACGCAGCCCACTGGCTCCCTGTCAAAGAACGAATTACTTTCAAGACGCTTACCTTGACTCATAAGTGCCTGGCGCTCACAGCCCCTCCCTACCTGTCAGAGAAAGTTGTCAGAGCCACCTCCTCGCATCCAAAGAGAGCTTGTCATGCCAACCAGTTTTTTTATCCCTTCAGAGGGCGAAAGCGGGTGTCATCGTCTTCTCCCACATCGCCCCCAAACTTTGTAATGCCTTACCTAACCCACTCAGGGGTGAGGCCTCAAACTTATCTTTTCAGAAATTGCTAAAATCTTTGCTATTCAACTAACCCACCCCACCCCCTTTACAGTAACCTTGCCTAGCTCCTCTTCTTACAGATCCTCCAATCCCTGCCCCGGCGTAACAGCAGCATTCCTGAGTGTACCTTGGCCCTAACACTGTGTTACCCTACTGTTAACAGGTTCACTACGTGCACTGTCCACTAGCAGGATGTCTCTGTCTTCTCCTCCTTCTTCTTTCCCCAGTGTCTTGTCCCTTTCATGTAACTAAGTATATATTTATGTTACAGCGCCACGATGCCTTCGGGCTGTTTGTGCGCTTATAAATGTAATAAATAAATAAATAAAATAAACACATGGCCGTATTAGATGAAAAGTCACTTGTGTTCCTGCTCAATGGTTACAGGTATGGGGAAATATGCAGCACAATGAATAGATGGTCATCTGTATCATGCTAAGCTTGGAACTGTACTACTTTGTGGGAAGGAGGTTGTGTATCTGTGCTGTGGGAGAATGTACTGGAATGTACAGCGCTATCGGCCGGAGGTTGCATGCTTGTGTCCAGTGTGGAAGGATGCATCTGGTGTTTCAACTCCACATTCTGTGTTCCCAGGAGCTGGAGAAGCATTTGGAGTCTGGGGTGGTCCGGGAGCAGAAGCTGGACCTGAAGGTGAAAGCTCTGAAAGAGGAAGAAGGGGATCTGAGGCGGAACTACAGGTCCTGTGAAGCCGAAAGGAACCAGTAAGCATCTAAAAAGTGTGAAGTGTGTGTGTGTGTGTGTGTGTGTGTGTGGAGTAGGCTCCAGTGGGCAGTATTTTGCTGGTATCAGGGTAGTTTTACCGCCCCCTCTGAATACCCCATGATCTACACCTCTGCTAACCCACACCCTATCCCACCTCCCCTGCCCGCCCTGTCCTGATCTCCATTGTGCTGAACCGTCCAGCCCCCAAACCCTTCTGCACTCCCCATCCACTTAGCATGCCTCCACCCCTTCCCTGACCACTGTATTTGTATTTTGTATTTTATCTATTTGTATAGCGCTCCAGGCCCGAAGGCATCCGAGCGCGTATCTTAGAACAACAAGGTACAGATAAGGCAATGGTTACAGTTACATTAGAAATTCAGGCAGTATACATGACTATAGTGCCACGGTGGAGGTACAAAATGAGCAGGATAAATAAAGTACATGGCAGTGCAATAAACAGGTGGTTGTTGTCAGGCGTAAGAAGACAGATGTAAAGTAACAGGGTAAATGGCAGTTAGTCATATGTAGAGGATAGCCAGAGCTTGGCTTTTTGTTTGAATAAGGTTGGAGAAGAGAAAGATCTGATGGAGAGTGGAAGTGAGTTCTATAGTTTAGAAGCTAGAACTGGGAAACTTACACCCCCGGCTTTCTGAAGTTTGTATCTGGGGATGGTCAGGCAATGTGCTTGGGCTGATCTGAGTGACCGGGTGGGTGCGTACTGAGAGAATCGAGAGGTTAGGTAGATTGGGGGGGGGGGCGCTTGATTGTTTACACATTTGTGTGTGAGGGCAAGGGATTTCAGTGATATCCTTTGGGCAACTGAAAGCCAGTGTAGACTCTTCCTTGTATCAGAAATGGGTGCAGATTGTCACGGATGACACTCTGTTAAGAGTGGCACAGGACACCCAGGAAGGGTTTTGGGTGGTTGTGCCGAAGTAAGGTGGACAGATAAGTACACACACAGCTGAAAGTAATGAGAACGAAGAGTAGACAAGTGTAGCAAGGAATAAGGTACAACAGAATGGATTCCCTCTAGGGGTGTATGCAGATATAGGAAAAGAGTATTCCACGGACCTTAGGAAAACTCTAGCCTACTGCACAGTTTGCTATAACAGAGGCCCACGCTCTTTGCTCATGGCTTGGAACAACAGCTATGGGTGTCTGTAACGTAGAAACGCGACAAGGGAAGGGGCAGAGGTTGCCTGACAGAAACCAACGGACAAGCTCTGTACAAAAGGGTCTACAAACAGTACAAGAGAAGATACTAACAGACAAATCCAGGAAAAAGGAAGTCGATAGCAAACTAGCAGAAGGAAATGAAGGGAAAGTCGTGTAACAGGATTGGATAGCAGAGGACAGTAGGGAACAAGGTTGAGAGCTCAGAGGAGTAGGAAAGCAATGAGCAAGCCCACAGGAGCAGGGCTGTAAGGTAGGGAGCCCAGAGGGAAAGGGCTTAGGGCAGTGGAGTAAAGCAGGCTGGACGGCACGGAGCACAGAAGGGCCGGGCAGCAAGGAGTGAGCCCTGGGGGGCAGGGCCGCTGACCGTAGAATGCTGCAGAGGACTGTAGAGGGCTGCTAGGCTGAGAACCCAGCAGACAAAGGCTGTAGGTAGCAAGCAGCGGAGCGTGATCGGCTGCAAGGTAGGAAGCCCCGAGTACAAGGGCTGTTGGCAGCAGAGAGAAGCAGGCTGCGCGGCAAGGAGCCAGAAGGACCGGCAGCAAAGAGTAAGCCCAGAGGAGCAAGGCCGCTGACTGTAGAAGGCTGCAGAGGACTGTAAGCTGCAAGGTAGGGAGCCCAAAGGACAAGGGCTGTAGGCAGCCGGAGTGAGGCAGACTGCAGGGCAGGAGCCTGGAAGACCAGGGCGGAAGGTAGCAGCTGAGCGTGATCGGCTGTAATGTAGAGAGCCAGGCAGGGCACTGGAGGAGGCTGGAAAGCAGCAGAGCGTGATCGGCTGCAATGTAGAGAGCCCGGCAGGGCACTGGAGGAGGCTGGAAAGCAGCAGAGCATGATCGGCTGCAATGTAGAGAGCCCGGAAGGGCACTGGATCCAAAGCCGAAGTAAGGAGGAACCGCATACAAAGATCCGTAGCTCGAAGCAAAAAGGTGCTGGAAGGACTCTTAATGCAAGAGACTGAGCCCCTGCAGGCAGCAGCTTTTATACCGCCCTGCCCAGCACAGAGGCAGGCTAATTGGTCGCACCTGGCTCAGCACACCTGCAGACAATCGGCCACCTCCCTCTCTGTTCCTGAGCTGGTAGAAGCAGAGGAGATCCCTAGGGCTTCTGGGGATTGTAGTTCCGAAGATGACGAATAGGAATGGCCAGGAATAGATGGTTATAGCCAAGTGCATTGTGGTAAGTGTAGTTTGTTGGGAAAAATAGAAAAGCACCAAAGTCTTGGAAATGGAAAATAAAGTCCATATTGATCACAAATGTATGCGCCCATTGCACAGGCAAGACACAGGTCTGGGGATGTTGAGGGCCGCTCTAAAAGCATTATTTTGAGTGACCTGGGGTTTGTTGAGGTTGCGTTGGTTAGTCCCTTGATAAAGTTCATTGCAGTAATCAAGTTTAGACATAACCAATGTCCTGGCCAGAGTGATGCAATTCTGTGTGGAGAGGAAAGGGCGGCAGGCTGTAATGAGCTTGCATGTGTAAGCAGAGGCAGCGACAACCGCATTAGTTTGTCTATTGAGGGAGAGCGTAGAATCGAGATAGATTCCTAGAGTTTTGGTGTCATTAGACACTTTGATAGAGTTGCCATCAAAATTGAAGGTTTTGAAAGATGGGTCAAGTTTGTTCAGTCTCTGTTGGAGGCCCAGGATGAGAAGCTCTGTCTTGTCATCGTTGAGACAGAGCTCATGTTGGGCCATCCACGCTTGGATGACTTGATAGATGTCATTCAAGGCTTTGGAATCGGCCATGTAGTCACCATTGATGGGAATGAGTATCTGGGTGTCATCAGCGTAGTTGGTGTAGGTGACACCCAGATAATCAAGTACATCAAACAATGGTTTGGTAAATACATTGTAGAGTGTAGGTGAAACACAAGAACCTTGTGGCAGTCCACACAGCACCGGGGTTGGATCTGCTGATGAGGTAGGTGAAAATACTCTCATGTGTCTGTTGCCCAGGAAGGAACTGATCCAATTAGTGGCTTTTTCTGAGAAGTGGGCAGCTGATTTCAAATGGCGGCAGAGGATTTGGTGATTGACCAAATCAAAAGCTGCCGAGAGGTCAAGTAGTAGGAGGGCCAGTTTGCCATTGTCTTTTAAATCCTCAATTTGAGTTTTGAGATCTAACAGGGCTGTTTCTGTCCCATGCTTAGTTCTAAATCCAGATTGTCTAGTACCAAGTAAATTGTTGGTCTCTAAGTACTTCTGGATCTATAAATAAGCTGGTCTGTCTAGTATTTTTAGAAGAAACGGGACCGTAGTGATGGGTCTACAATTAGAGGGTATACCCTTGTATGGGTGGGTTTTTTCAACATAGGGATGACCCAAGAGTCCTTGAGATTATCAGGGACGATGCCCGAATGAAATGAGGGATTAATAAAGGAGGTGATAAAGGGGGCAAGATCATGCGCAGATTCCTTAATGATGGGGGCAGGGCAGGAATCGCCCTGGCAGTTGGAGGGTTTTAACTTGCTAATGATGTTTTCTACCTCTAGGATGGTGAGAGGTACGAAGCTGAACAGAGTATGAGTAAAAGAAGGGGCGGCCATCTTAAATGCCGGGTGTTTAGTTTGGGAGGTGGTTAGTAGGCAGTTTTGTTTAGCATTGATTTTAGACTGTAAAGTGGTTATTTTAGTGAGGAGGGCTTTTTGAATATTGTTGCACCACGTGCTGTCTTTGCTGCAGGTGTCAGGGATGGGCGAAGGGGATTCTAATTCTTTAAGAATTTTGAATAACTCCTTTGTGTTGGATTCTGCTTGCAAGATGCGTAGGTTGTATGTCTCTTTTTTAGCTTGTACAATTACTTCCTTGTATTTAAGGGATGCTATGAAGAGGTTGTCTTTATTGGTCTCTCATGGGAGACTTTTCCAGAGAGCTTCGACATTGCGTTTTTCTTTGCGTAGTGCGCTCAGTTGTGGGGTAAACCATGAGTTTAGGTGAGCTTGTTGTTTAGATTTCCGTAATTTGAGGGGTGCTATGGTGTTGATGGCTTTGAGCAGGGTTTGGTTAAAGGTGTCCACTAGGACTGTAGGGTCGTTGTGCTGTAAGGCACATTTGTTGAGTATCGGCAGGATGAGAGGGAGTAATTTGTCCCTAGTGATGTCCTTTTTGTTTCTTGTGGGGATAGGGGTTGCCAAGTTAGGTTTGGGTCGTGGGTTGTTAGCTGGTATGTTAAAGATGTGATATGGTGGTCGGACCAAGCGCAGGCAGAGTTGGAGCTTATCGACGTGTTGCAGTTTAAGTCAGCAATCCAATCAAGCGTTCTGCCCTTATGAGTGGGTTCGAGAATGCGATGCGAAAAACCTAAGTTAGAGATGTTACTAGCAACCTCATCGGCCTGGAGATCCTTGGGGTCGGATAGGCCAAGGTTAAGGTCGCCCAGTAGTAAGACTTGGGAGTTAGGTTTGGTGTTGTCAGTGAGGATGGATATAATATCATCCGAGAAGGAGGTGAGAGGTCCTGGAGGTCTGTAGATGAGGTGCAGTGATGCAGTGTTAGTAGGTGATAGGGAGAGTTTGACTGATAGAGATTCGGCAGAGCTGAGTTGAGTGTTGGGAATGAGTCTCAAGTTAATGTTGTCTCTGTGTATAAACGCGACGCCACCACCTTTGGAGAGGTTGGAATGACGGTCATTTCTGATGATGGAGTATCCGTCTGGGCTAGCTAGGGCCAAAAGCGGGCCTGAAGCAGCATGTAACCAAGTTTCCATGATGCCAATGAAGTCAAGGTTTTGGGAAGTGATGAGGTCTGCGATATTAAGAGCGTGGGCCGGAAGGGATCTAGCATTGATGAGGGCTCCCTTTACTTCTTTGTTAGGAAGGGCCACAGGGTGGTCAGGTTGAACCTGTGTAGATGGGAGCGGGTCGGTAGTGTGGTGTTGGTGTGTGTTACGATGGGCGCACGGTATGTGCGAGGCAATCTAGATCTAAGTCTAAGATTCCTAAGTTGGAGTGAGCAAGGTTGATTAGGTGTGGGATTGGTGGCAAAGTGTTGAAGCCACAAGGCGGGTGCATTAAGATAATGATTGGTGGAGTGGTCGATGTGAGAGTTAGTTTTGTTGTTATGAATGGGCGTGATGGATGTGGTAGGGTGGTGAACCAGTGGTGTGGTGCCATGGATCATTATAGAGGATGGCGTGCAGAGGTGGTGAGAGAGGGTCTTGAGCGTGGAGATGTGTGGTACACGGTGTGAGCCGGCTAGCGGTGTGATAGTGACAAGGTGTGCAAGGAGGAGGCAGGCAAGGAGACGCAGCGGCATATCGAGACACAGGAGCACTGTAATTAGGTTAGACAATGTGTAGACTGATAAAGGTGCGAATAGGAGCGTGGTCATGGGCAGTGTTGCTATGAGGGTTATACAGGTAGAGGAAAGCGGTCCTCGAGCATGCGTAAAGGTGCTAAGGCAAAATGTTCTTGACAAGCAATATCACGGCGTGCAAAAATTCTAAGCAACAGAAAATTAGCGGTGAAATTCACACTATAGGTGTAATACAATACGTGGTTCAGAGTTTTGGTGTTTGAGCGTTAACAACAGATGAAGACAGAGGTACAGTAGTGTAACAGTGAGGTGGTAAGCATGCACCTTAGAACACGGCAATAAGTGAGATACTTTTGCGATGTAACCGTGACAAACAATAGATATCATTGGTGACTGGTGGGGGAGGGGGGGTGGAGATAGATACATTACGGGCCTAGTATGCTCCGAGGCTTAATTATGCAGAGAGCGCTCATTAACTTGGAGTGAGCCACATTAAAATACTAGTCAATATTCGATGCTCATTCGGACTCTTACCGGACTAATGGAAGAAAACGAAATGTTCCGCCAGAATGTTACTTGGCAGTGGGCGTTTGTAGTTCCGGCAGCAAGTGCGAGTCTAGGGAGCTTGTAAGGAGTGGACTCAGCGGGGGTAGTGATGGTTGTTGCTGGAGTTCCGCGGAGCAGCGTCCGGCGCCGTGGTGCAGGGGCGGACAGGGGCAGACAGGAAGGGGCCTTCGATGGAGTGGGCCTTAGGGGAGGTGGGCCGGCTGCCGCCTCTGGCTTGCCTCTCCCTATGGCTGTGCGGCTGAAGTGGTTGCTAGGCAACCCATGTAAACAAATGGCGCTCATGAGTGGCAGTGGCCATTTTACGAGCAGCTGTGTTGCGGCTTCAGCGGCTCCTCGTGGCGCTGGGTGAAATCAATAGGTGCCGTTGAAGATAGGGCGCAGGGGGTGCTTACTGGTCTGCTGCCGTGGTGCAATATGTTGCCAATTGCATCCACGAGTCATCGGGCAGATGGCGGGCGTCGGAGGTGACTTGCGAAGTCTAGCTGCTCCTGCAGCACTGCGGCTTTGCTGGTAAATCGGAGGAGGGCTCAGCTGCTGCTGTAGCAGGACTGCAGCCCAGGATGAGAGTGGGGCTGAGGGGCAGACAGGAAAGGGCCTTCGATGGAGTGGGCCTTAGAGATCAAGAGTAAGACTCTGACAGAGTGGCATTATGGTGATTGTTAAAAACTTTTTTGACGAAATTAAAGAGATAGTTGGGGAAATCAGACCTGTACCTAACTCTAGGAGGGGTTTCCATGCCTCAACAAAACTAAGGAATGTCTGTGTCAGAACTTCCAAAATAACAAGTTCTCCGTCCTGTGTCCAAAATCCTAACCTGGTCCTCGCACACTAAACTCAATATAACGTGAAGGGGAAAATGTCTTTTAGTTTATCACCTGCAGCTCCTTTCAAAAGTTCCAACATAAAGTTCCAAAGTGTAAAAGAAACCAGCAAAGTTGTGCCAGTTAAAGGGGTTCTTCCCTTCCCCTGGATTTCTCTGTTTTCATGTTCTTCACTTGAGTGCTCCTATTTTAAAGGGGTTCAAGAAAGACTGGGAAGTGCATTTATACACAGTGATACTTCACAATCTCAAAGGTCCCGAGTTTCTTCTGGTTTAGTTAATCAACTCAAGATACATGATTTCTCTCAATCTCTTTTTGGGTTATACCATTCCACAATCTAAAGGGGTATAATCCTTCCCTTGATAATTTCACAGTTCCACCTTGAGCTTTCTTAGCTTTTCCACAGTTTATAGATTTCACCGTTTCACAATTCACAGGTTCAAGAGGCATGCTACTCCCCCTGAGCTTTCTTGTCTTTCCCACATTTCACAAAGTTCACCTGCAAAATCGGAGGCAGATTCCCTTCCCCTAGATTGCACACATTTGGGAAACTCCTTTCCCCCTTTTCCAAGTTAGGCCATCTTGATTGGGTGCTGGTCCCAGACTTGCTGTATGACTCGTTTACTCTCCTGCCAAGGCTTTCTTGCTTGGTCAATTCGGTGCAGGTCTCAGACTCGCTGTATGATTGGGTTACTCTCCTGCCAGGACTTTCTTAATGGGTTCAGTATTTGGGTGCAGGTCCCAGACTCGCACTTCTCATCAGTAATCACCTTTTCTTTTATACAGTTCCAAGATTCTTTAATTATACTTTTCACATATTGGGTCAGTGACCCCTCCTCATTCATCTTAGTCTCTTTGCTCAATCGCCCCACTGTCCCAGCTCCCTTTTTTGGGCTTACCAGGTTCATCAACCGTAAGCAGCATCTGCCATGAAGCGCCCTGGTGTCTCAACCTCGCTCTCTGTGCTCACCGGTTTCCGTCAGCTGCTTCGGCGTACTTCGTGTCTCAAGGTTCTCGCTCGGCTTGGTTGCTAGCTGGGAGGGCGGCTGTCTGCTCTCTGGTTCCCACTTTGTCTCCTTCACCTGACAGCTCTTGCTTTCCGTGGCACAAGAGCAGGGAACCTTCTGCTTCCAGACTTCCCTGGACGGCACCTCCAGCAGCTTCTCTGCTCTGCACTGCAGCCTGCTCTCATTCCGTGTCCTGACCGACATTGGGAGGAGTGAGTCTCTTTCTCTCCAGGTGTGGTGTTTTTAAATGCCCCGGCACCTGTTAACCTTTTCCAACAACTAGAGTGCAGAGTTTGCTTTCTGGTTATGATCTTCATTACTCCATTCCTCTTCCTCGTCCCAGTGTTATCAAGCAAAGGGGAATGTAAATACATTTGGAGATTGGTCATGACTGGAGGTTCTACACCCACACTAGAGTATGCCATACAGGAACAGGGAAGCTGGTGGATGTTACCAGAGGCTAAAGAAATGGGGAAATGCTTGCCTTGACCTAGCAAGTTTACTACGCCTCCCAGAGGGTTGTCTTCCCTCGTGGTCCTCCCACAGATAGCACCCCTAGGGTCAGATTCAGCTAGCTTCTGCCTTTCCCTGGCCACATGAGCAGATATTTCCCCTGGTGAAGTAGTGATGACTTCGCTAGATTTGTCACACCACCAACAGCTCTCTCCCCCCACCCACTCCCATAAATCCACTTATCTGCTCCCCATCTTCCTGGCACCTTTCATGGCAAAGTCTTCTCTGGGCGTTGTTTCCTGGGTGGTCTCTTTTAGAAGTGGCAGAGAAGGCGCAGTTCAAAGACTGTATACCGAATATACATCTGTCAGACTGCTTGCATATATATGTGTGTGTTTCTGAATTAGGCTCTATGTCTGACTATATTGTCCTGAAAAGTATAAGACACTATGTGTGACAGTATGAAAAGGGACTGTGTCTGTGTTCTCAATCACATAAACATCTCCATGTGTATATCCTGTGGAATATCACGTTACCAGAACTCGCATTGACAGTAGAAGGTACCCTAAAACACTCTCTTCTCTAAACATTGGTGCAAAATGAGATAATAGAAGTTGACTGTCTCCATGGTAAACACTGCACTAACATTATCTAGCTTTCTCACCTCACCAGCTTTATGGCTTTTCTCTTTTTCTATTATTCCACTATTTACATCCCTTTGACATACATTCTATCAACCCAATCCTTGATATGTAATCAGAAAAGACAACCATTCAAACTCTATATCCAGCCAGGATTTGGTAACCAAATTTGTTAGCGTTTCCATGCTATAAATCTACCACATCTTTAGCACGCACTCTTTTCTTTTTTTGTAAATATATCTGTTTTTTCCAAGCTGACGCAAGACAAACTCTCGCTGCCAGAAGCAGATTGTGGGTCATGTATGGCACAGCATGGGATTCACTTCTTCCAGTGTGAGTCCAAGTAAGACCAGCAATGTGTTTGACTCTATATGGAAGCAGTCTTAACACCCTAACCCGCCCCAGAACCTCTTTCCAGTAAATGTGGGCCTTTTCACATCCCCACCACTGGTGGCAGTATGTCTTAACCTGCCCACAACCTCTACAACATAAGTACTTAAGCATACACTCTGGATAAGGCAACAAGCACATATTGGCATCTGTGTTGCAGCTTGATGCCACAGAGCTTATGTTGCCAGTGCAGCGAAGTCTCAAAACCCTTCAGTAAAAGCAACTGTCAGGGTATATCCATAACAGGCTTTCCAGATCCTGCTCCCAGTGAATCTGAGCTAAATGATACCTATTGTATTCTGCGAGGATCAGAGCCTTGTACAAGCTCTATAGCAGTCCTCTGGTACCCTCAAATCTGTTTAAACCTTTTTTCAAAGGGAGTGAATTGTCTGTGAATGTTGTCCGCTCATTTCAGAGCATATAGTACCCCCTGTAGTTGAGGATATTGAAAGACTGACAAATGCTCCATCTTTTAATCCCTTTCCAGCTGTGAGATGGGTATTAGCTGGTGCACTGCTCCACAATGTTCTATTATTTCCGCCCCTGCCTTGAACCAAGCCTGAACCCTCTGGGGACATATAATCTCTAATCCGAGAGCTGTGAGGAGTCAGAAATGAGAGGTGGATACAAATGTGTAATATGTTCATCATTAGACATCTTTATTTAAATAAAAAGCTTGGACAAAGGCCTCTCTGTCCCTATCATAAAGAGATTTTTTCTACCTAGGAAACAAAAACTAAAGATCAGTCTGTGTCAGGTCGTCAAAATTATGTAAACTGTCCTTGTGTCCAAAACATAGTAATCTGACCTTCACACTGAAAAAGAACAACTAAAAGTGTAAGGAAAATGTCTCTGACTTATATTTGGCAAAAAGCATTCACAATTAAAGCAAGTAGATACATCCAACCAAAATAGTATTTTCCAAGGAGAAACCCTTGGATTCAGAGGGTGGCTCCCATCCCCTGGATGTTTCAGGTAGAATGACAAAAAGTGTCTTGTCAAACAACAATTCTTCAAGGATGGCAAAAGTGTCTCTTTCAAACAATAGTTTTTCAAGGAAAGCATAAGTGTCTTTTTTAAACAACAACTCCTTATGGCTAGTAAAAGTGTCTCTTTCAAATAGATTCTTTATGCCGGACTCAACAAGTTTCTGTGCATACAGTGTATCTCAAATCATTCAGCTCTTCCTAGACTTTCTCAGTACTTAGTTCACAACAGATCTGATTCAATTAAGATGTTCCATATAAGATTCTCTTTGAGTGTTTTGGTGGATCACCAGATGCACTTGTCCATCGGAAATGCTTCTGTTAGCTCTCCAGGTTTCTGAGTATACCGCTTTGCCAGGGGTTTTTAGTCTCAACATAAAAGAATGGTCTTTGTTCAACTTCACAACTTCAACTGCCTACTTTCCTAGAGTCTCTGGTATACTTTTCTAACATGTGTTCTGCAAACTAAGTAAGTCTCATTCGAAATGGATTGTGTCCTCCCACATATTCCTTATCTTTGATATTTCCAAATCCCAGCTTTGCTTTGATGCCTGTTTGATGCCTGTTGGACTCGATGTCACTCGGAGGCCTCCGTCTCCATGTCGATGACACCTGCTGGTACATGTAGCAGGCGCAGCGCCTGTTGGCTACAGTTCAGTTTTTCTGTGCTTACGCTTCGGATGCGGTACGCAACGTTCCTTGACATGAATATCTTCGACATTTCTTCGAGAAATGTCAACAATCTTTGAGTAGAGTAAAGATGGCTTTGTCTTTGGCGTCGTCCACCCCGAGATCCGGCTTAAAAAAATGCTGTGACTGTGGTGGGAAGATGTCCATGACGGATCCTCACAGGATCTGCCTGTGGTGCCTGGGGTCGACTCACCGGTCGTCAGAGTGTGAAGACTGCCATTCTATGACAGCCAAGGCGCTGAGAGAGCGTAGTGGGAAGCTGGTGGCAGGTAGGACACAAAAATCCCCTTCCACTCCGTCAAAAAAGCAACAAACTTTGGACGAGTCGAGAACAGTTTCTCCTTGTCGAAGAAAGTGTCATGATGCCTACCCCCGGGGACCCAGACCAGGTCCAGCAACCCCGGAAGCAGGCATCAAGTTATTTTGGGCAAGCCCAAAAACCCCTGGTAGGGGCTGTTTGGGTGCGGTCCTGGCGCCTATGACCCCAGGCTCACATGGAGAGTCAGTCCTGGCGCCGTAGGCGCCAGGCTCATAGAGTAGAACTTACCTGATGCAGACCATGCTGCAAGCTTACCTCATGCAGACCATGCTGCAAGAGCTCCAAGCCAAATGAGGCTTGGAAGGGACTATTTTACCTAGGGACTATTATTTTACTCGGGCAGGGCTGGGGAGGAATACTTACCTGGGACTACTTTGGAGGCTATTTAAAGCACGCCCGAAGAGCATCCCACGCTTCGTGTTATTCTGCATCCAGCAGCGTAACGCTCACTGTGCCTGCAAGTCTGCATCCAGTCTTCTGCCACGCCCGCCTCGAGTTTGGAGCTCCTAGAAAAAGGGAGAAAGAAGGAGAAAAGGTTAGAACAAGAGCAATACCTTTGATCCTTACCTGAATTCCCGATCCATCGCGCCTTCGAGCTGGAAGAAAGAAGTTATTTTATGCGCGTCGCCTCGCCTGCTGCAGCGCCGCACTGAACTCGCCGGCCTTCGCAGCATCTTCACATTCCACCGCATCCTCCTGCATGTGCCCGCCGCATTCCGGCACCTAAGGAGTAGACAAGAACAGCAAGGTGAGCCAAGGGAATACACAGAGGAATATTAGTAACCTCCCCATAGACTTACCTGATTTTACCACCGGGGGTACTATTCCTCTTCACGGGTCGGCGCAGCTTCCACTGCATCTTCGCCGAACCCCGGCCCCTAAGGGGAAACAAAAGGACAGCAAGGTGAAACAAAGGGACTATCAAGGGGAACCCTCCTCACCACATTAGACTTACCTGATTTTACCGCCGGAGGTATTATTCCCTGAGACTTCATACTTTCTCTCAGTGCCTGAATAAGGGAGAAAGCAACAGGTTACATATTGACATTATTTATCGAACTGTGTTGGAAATACAAATCCTTACCAGAATATTACTGGTTGCCACGAGGAACACTTCACTAGGGTCAAGCTGCAATCTGCAAGGAATCGGACAAGAGTGAAAGTCAGGCATTTGAACTCTTACGAACTACATACTTTTCGGAGTCAATATTGTTCTGGAACTCACCAATTCCTTCGAACCAGTGAAGCAACTGGTTATCAACGCGCCCCTGCGCTCAATGCAGGATGGAGAGCTAATCTTTTCAAACCATCAGGTGAGACTATAAGAGGGGACATCAAAGGTGACCCGTGGGGAGAACAGCGGGAGTGGGGGGATTTACACTCAACTCCACGGGTGGTTAATTCCCTTTCTCCATTTGCAGAAGAATATACCTACGGGCCAAGCAAACGAAGCTAGGTGGGCCAGTCCAGTCCGTCATCTCGGCCCTACGCGTCACATTGGTGGAGACCGCAGCTGTCCAGTTCAGATCGACGCCTCTGTGGGAGCCAGGTGAGCGTAACAGAAAGCATAAACGTTCAAGGTCTTGATCTGGTTCACACCACTCTTCGACCTCTAGACACGGAAAGAAACAGCACCACAGATCGTCATCTTCCTCGTCTACATGTTCTTCACCGGAACGGGTCATTTGCCCCACTAAATCAAGTTCACCGGCCTATTGGGAAGAGTTTCGATTACGGATGCTAAAGGTGTTCGAGAACGCTGCCTTGCCCCCCCTCGACTACACCCAAAACACATGTCCCGGTCGAAAGACCTCGTAAACACAAGAGCCATGCGTCTTCGGACCCGGCGGAGAAGACTCCTCAAGAGTTATTAAAAAAATCCCTTGAGGACTTAACCATTGACGTCATCGACCCCGAAAGACTCAACCCTGTCAGGGACAAAAGGTGCGTCATCGATGCCATCAGCGCCGATGGCTTCGGAGAAGACATCTACTCTTCGAGTGTAGACCTCCTTGACGCTGCATACACCGAAGGCTTCGACGCAACCGTCGAAGCCATTGACGCAGCTGTCGACGGTCTTGACGATTTCAACTCCCCTGACGACACATATCATGGCAACTTCACTGGAGAAGACATACATGCCCTTGCCACGTTCTGACTTTTTTCAAATCCCTCTCTTCTATTTATGAAGATGCAGAGGAATCTTCTGATGAAGCCAGACCCTTTGGGTTAGAATATGGAACACCATCAGTGACTGAGGGATTGATTTCTGAAGATTCACGTATCAAGAACTTATAGGAATGCCTGCATGAGGCTAGTGGAATAGACACCTCACCAAAGGTTGAATTTGGCAGGGCTGACCCAGGTGACCATGCAGAAGTGACTGACATACAGGCAACTGATGTTCAAGGGTTATGGAGTACATGGGGTGGTCAAGACCTACACCAGTGTTTGAACAAGACGATCTTACCGATATCTTGGACAGAGGGCCACAAGAGGACCCTATTGTACCCTTCCATCAAGTCTTACAAAGGCATGTCGCTGCTAACTGGGAAGCAACAGAAGTTATTCTGGCCGTCAATACGAAATTGACGGCAAAGTACAGGGTTTCAAGCTCAGACCCTTATTACCTGTCCAAGCATCCTATGCCAGAAAGCCTGGTGGTTCAGCCGGCCACCTCCACGAATAGGCAAAATGCCTATCCTGCAATACCTGAGGATAGGGATGACAAGCGTTACAACGCCATGGCCAAGAAAGTGTTTTTGGTCAGGAGTATGGCCTTGACCATTTGGGAGTGTATTTCTATGGCGGATGACCATATCCCCGAAGGGGAAGAGCGAGACGGATTCCTTAACATTGTCAAGGATGGGAAAGATGCAATGTGCAAATCCCTCCAGACTGGTGTCGACTCTGTTGACCGTATCAGCAGAGCTACGGCGGCAAGTACAGTGATGCGTAGATTTACCTGGTTGCGAAAGTCCCAGACGTACAAACCAGGCTTCTCAACATGCCCTTTGACGGCACTCATTTATTCAGGAACAAAGCTGATGAGAGTTTGGAGAAGCTACAAACTTCCAAGGCGGCAGCCGAATCCCTTGGGGCTGCAATCAGACAACCTCCAAACTGCCCCACGGGTTCACCCTGGAGGGGTAGGTCCTTCCGTCACTACTCCACATTTGGAAGGGGCCGAGGGCAGCCAGCTCAAAGTGGACAAAGACGATTCCCTCGTGGTGGACCAGGAAGAACTACTAAGACCGCAGCGGCTGCCTTACCTTCAGCCACTGCATCAGCCGCCCCAAAACCCCTCTGAGGTCTTCATTCACAAGACTGCAGTAGGAGGCAGATTGTCACAGCATCTTACAGAATGATAATGATAATGATGTGTTATTTATATAGCGCCTTAATCCAAATGCAGGCTATTACTTCAGAAGCATGGGCATTGGAAACAGTTGCCCAAGGCCTCCCTTTTCTGCAAAACCCTCAGAGTCATCCACTGGGGAACAACTCTCTGAAAGTTCCAGATCTGCTCCTTCCTTATGCAGGAGATTTTAACCCTGCTAGACAAGGGTGCTATAGAACCAGTACCTGTAGCCTAGAGGAACATGGGTCGTTACTCCCCATATTTTCTAATCCCCAAGAAGGACAGAGGATTCAGACCCATCTTGGATTTAAGAGACTTGAACAAGTTTCTCAGGAAGGACAAGTTCAAGATGGTAACCCTTTCTCAGATCCTTCAGGCCCTCCAGCTTCAGGATTGGATGGTATCATTGGACCTGCAGAATGCTTACTTTCATGTGCCGATCAATCTCAAGCACAGGCAGTACCTAATGTTCGCCATTGGCGGTTCTTATCATCAGTTTCGGGTTCTGCCATTTGGGCTGACCTCCGCCCGAAGGTTTTCACCAAACTGATGGCGGTTGTGCCAGCGAGTCTCAGGAGGGGTGGAATTCACATGTACCCCTACCTAGACGATTGGCTGATCAGGGCCAGTTCCCCAGAACAGGCCTTAGATCATCTCAGCTACACCTGCCACTCCCTTCACAGACTGGGCTTCTCCCTCAACTTCAAGAAGTCCCACATGATACCATCACAAAGACTCCAGTTCATCGGAGCAGTCCTTGATAAATCCATAGGGAAAGCCTCACTACCAGAGGTGAGGGCTCAAGACATTCTGCAGATGGTAACCAAATTCCAGAATGCCCAGTATCTACCGGCCTTCAGATTTTCTGAGGTTGCTCAGTCTCGAGGCATCCTGAATTTTTCGGGTTCCAGAGGTGCGCCTGAGGATAAGATCTCTCCAATGGGCTCTCAGGACTCCGTGGTCATAATTTTCAGGAAGGATGTCAAATCTTGTGAATCTTCAGTGGTGGGCCTGTCAGGAAAACATTTTGAAAGGCAAACCTTTTTGGCAACCATGGCCGGAGATAAAAGTAGTGGCGGACGCCTCACTTACGGGTTGGAGAGCCCATACCAACAAACTGACAATCAGCAGTCGTTGGTCTCAATTGGAGTTCCAAACTAAATATCAACCTTTAAGCGCTGAAGGCTTTTTTTGCCATCTGTACGGGGAAATAATGTCCTGATAATGACGGACAACACAGTGGCTGTGTACTACCTCAACAAAAGAGCAGGTGTAGGGTCACTACCACTGTGCGGAGAGGCAATGCAGCTCTGGTCTGGGCAATACAAGAAGGAATATCTCTTATCAGCAGTTCATCTAGCCGGAGAGAAGAACACAATGGCGGACACTTTGAGCAGGCACTAGTGGGAACTAGCTCAGGAAGTCCTTCAAGAGATCTTCATCCTTTGGGCAACCCCTCAAGTGGATCTGTTCGCCACTGGTGCCAACCGGAAGTGTGAATTTCCACTCCTGTACGCGTTCCCTCCATTCCCCGTGATTCCTCACGTATTCAGGAGGTTGAGAAAGTTCAGTCAATCCATTATCCTAATTGCCCCGGATTGGGCCACGAGAATGTGGTACCCGGATCTTCTGCACATGTCCATCTGCCCTCCGATACGTCTTCCGCAAAGAGAGGACCTCTCACGAGAGGAGGGTCAGGGTTCTCCATCCAGATATCACGACGCTCAGCCTTCACGCATAGTTTCTGAGAGGCTGAGATACAAGGATTGGGACCCCCCCCGGATGACGTAATGCAGATTTTGCTTTCACCCAGAAGGCCAGCAACCAAATCTTAATACCGCTGTCGTTGGAATACGTTTTGCAGCTGGTGTAGAGATCAGAATGCTGACACGTTTACTTGTACCACACCCATGGTGTTATCATTTCTGTTGCATCTCGCAAATCTGGGACTCCAGATTGGCACCATCAAGGGGTATTTTGCACACCTTTCTATTTTTAAGTGCACTTTAGAGGAAGTCTCTCACTTTAAGATACCCCTAATAGTACAATTCTTGAAGGGACTGACCAATGTTTTCCCGCAACCCCTTTTGAAGTCCCACTTTGGGATCTCAATTTCGTGCTAACATTTTTGATGGCAGCTCCTTTCGAGTCTTTACACTACTGTCCTTTGAGGCTACTAACTCTAAAGACAATCTTTTTAGTAGCAATTACTTCTGCCCGAAGGGTGAGTAAGCTACAGCCTTTCTCCTGCGAGCCTCCTTACACTATCTTTTATAAAGGCAAAGTGGTACTGAAGGTGAAGCCCACTTTTCTCCCCAAAATTGTCTGAGTTTCATCCCATTCAGAAGGTAACGTTGCCATCTTTTTATCCTCCACCACATCCGTTGAAAGAAGAGGAAAGGCTTCACAGTCTTGTCCCTAAACGTGCACTGAGCTTTTACATCTCCAGAATGACAAGGTTAAGACAAGATGACCAGTTATGTGTGGGCTATTGCAGTCGCAAATTTGGTTTGGCTGTTACCAAACAAACTCTATCCAGATGGATTATTTTAACAATATCGGAATGCTACAAACTGGCATGGAAGGATCCCCCAGAACATCTAAGACCTCATTCGACTAGGGGCGTGGCAACTTCTTCTGCTCTACAGAGGGGAGTCCCAATAAGGGATATATGTGCAGCTGCCACATGGTCGTCTGTACACACCTTCACTATACATTATAGTTTAGACTCTTCTTCTGTGCAGGAATCTGCATTTGGCAAAGCAGTGTTACATTCAGTGCATACACAACCATGAAAATTCATATCACACTAAACTCTACTCCCTCCTCCAAATTAGTTAAACTGCGTTGGGAGTGTATCAAAGATAAGGAATACGTGGGAGGACACAATCCATTTGAAGAACAAGTTACTTACCCCTGGTAACGTTCTTTCGACTGGATTTTCCTCCCAATCGCTCCTCCCAACCTACCCCGCAGTGGAATTTCCCTTACGGTTACAGTCTACGCTCTCTCTGGGGGAGTAACTGTCGAACACAAGATAAATGCTTCACTTGAAAAAACTGAACTGAGGCCAACGGGTGCTGCTCGTGCTACAAATACCAGCAGGTGACGTCGACATCGAGACAGAGGCTTCTGAGGGACATCGAGTCGACCGGCACCGACGCACAGCACCCACTGCTGAAAAACAAATTCCGAAGCAGCAAATCTGGGATATTGGAAATTTCAAAGATAAGGAATACGTGGGAGGAACATCCAGTCTAAAGAATGTTACCAGGGGTAAGTAACTTGTTCTTCTGTAACTTTAAATGGATCTCCTGGTATACTCCTCTGCCAGGAATCCTTAGTAGGTCCTTTAGATCCCCTGGTGTACCTTCCTGCCAGGTCTCTACCTACAATTTTAAAGTGTTTAATCATCTTCAAAGTGCCTGGTATTCTGCTTGCCAGGACTTCCTTTCATCAGCTTCTTAGATTCCCTGGTATACTTCCCGGCCAGGTATCTAGCCACAATGTCTTATTCTTCCATATGCTTTGATGGATTATTTTGTTTAACCCCAGCCAGGAATCCCTTTCTGGGGTCTTGTATATCCCATGGTATACTTCTATGGCAGGTATCTCTCCCAAAAATGCTCACTGGCTGGTGTTCTTCTTTCACCAGGACTTCTTCACTTCAAACAATCTTTCAATTAAGCACAGCTGTATTACTTCACTGTACGTCTTCTTCATTGGCTTGAGGTATTACTTGCTCCAACTTTCCCCACATTGACATCTCATGCATGAGGACTTGTGCAAGTTCTACCTTTTGAATATATTCATTAGGGTTTATTTGTCTGTGGTAATACTTGCTCCAACTTTTCCCACATTGAAATCTCATATATGAGGCCTTGTGCAAGTTTAACTGTCCTTGTGCTTTACTTGGTCGGTATTAAAAAATTCTTCTTTGCTTACATGCCTGTCGGAAAGCCCTGGGGGCCCGAATGGTTCTGGGCAGACTCTCCTGTGTCTTGTGGTGTTCCTGTCCCATGGCATGTTGTTGCAACAAAGCCTCATGTCTGGGACAGCCTCTCTCACACTGCAGACCCTCCTCCAGCGCTCCTGACCGCTCTGCGCTCACCCGCCGGCAATACTGCTGCTTCTCGGCACGACCGTGGCACCAATAGCTCTCTTCTGCTGCTGCTGCCGGTCCTCTGCCGGTCTTCGCACAGTGCCCGCTGTGTTTCCCTTGCTTTCGCGCCACACCGGTAAGTCTTTGCTAAAGTCCGCCTGAAAATGCCTGCGTTCTTCAGCACAGCCATTTCCCGTGCTGCTTCCTTCTCCAGTTCTGCCTTTCTCTCCGGCTCTCCACCATTACCAAGTGCATACACCATTTTTAAATGTCCCGCCCACTCGTGCTGCATCATAAAAACTAGTCTGCAAGGTTAACTTTTGGTTTCTTTCAGTCTGCATTAACTCCTCCTTCCTCCTCATCGTCTCAGTACTTGAGGCTTTATGGGAATTGGAGTCCATAGAATTGTTAGGTTTCCCAAAGAGAGAGTGGTTAGGTTTTTTATTTAGAAAAACATTAGACACAGGGGATGTTAGATGTGTGTATGAAGTATGAATGGTATTTTGCCTAGAGTGATTTTCATGAAGGGGTTTCTGCGTTTTACAATGGGAGGGATTTGTATAGTGACAACAGGCCATCAAGAACTTAGGAATTATGGAGTCTTCTTCACTAGGAAGGGAAGAATACTGTGTCTCCCCTGATGGGATCACCACCTCTCCTGACAGCCGTCTTCTCCCACATGATCCTCCCTCATAGTACCACCCCAAGGGTCATGATCAGGTAGCGGCTGCTGTCCCCGGGACATGTGGGAGGAGACCCCCCGATGGGGAATCAGTGATGACTCCACAGGATTCATCAGAGCCCATGTAAAGTTGAATGTAGAAGGCCATGTAAAAAGTGTATTGGTGGTCTACTGTCTCCTCCAGAGGTCTCATAGCATCACCAGGGCAGGGTTTTGCCTTATGCTGCGAGCGAGTCTGTTCCCGGGAACTCCGAGCTAATCTCTTCCCATCACTGGGGGTAAAACTCGTTTTTCAAAATACACCCACTGCTGATCTGCTGAGTTTCTCCAATCTCTCACCAGAAGCCAAAGTTGGGGGGCACTATAATGTTGCTCGAAATTATTGAAACCTCACTTCACCTTCTCTCGCCTTTTTCCGACCACAGGGAAATTACAATAGGACTCTATTCAGATACACAAAAACTGATTCAGGAAGCCTAATGGGAATCACCTGAAAAAAAGTAACATTTTGAGAGGGATATTCATTTTGATGGTTGTTAGTCTTCCCATCCATGACTGTTAGGTAGAATTTCCATCTTGTGGGATATTCTCCCCATCTGGTGAGTGCCCCAGCACTTTATGCTTGACTATTGGGTTTTCCTGACTCTCATGTGTGAGTGGGAATCTTTTTCCTCACTCACCCATTCTTATTTTTCTACTCTGGGCATCCCTTTTTGGGTTTATTTTGATGGAATCACTTTCCTCCCTCTCTTTCTTTGGCATCTGTAATTTCCTATTGTAGCAAACATCACCTTATGTGCAGTGTTACTGGAAGCTCTTTGAGCTTCCCTCTTGGGTTCTTTAGTATTTCCTTGTGAGAAATACTGTTCTCAAGGATAGGAGGTTACTTTTATCCTACCTACCCTTTTCTTGTGAAACCAGAACCCCCCTCCTCTTCCCCACCTTATGTGGAATGCTGAGGGGACACTTTGTGTCCCTTTTTCCATTCTCCTGTAACTTTTTGGTTACAGTACCAATTCAATCTGAGTGGCTGGTGGCAGTGGATACTTTTTCTACCAATTTTGTGAAACTTAAAACACAAGCTGCATTCACAGCTGCGGTAAGGCTCACATGGGACACCATTAATCCACAATGGTTCCTTTTTATTTTTTTCTCCAACTCACAGGTTTGCTCTTTCTTGGTCCTTCTTCTGCCGTGCTGTGTGGGGGGGGGGGGACCTTGTGACTTTTGTCTTTGCTGGGATCCCTTTATTAAGTCTGGCCGTAGGCGCCAATATGTCTGCGATAATTTGATAATCCCTCCAGACATCTATCAAGAAAAAAATGCTACGGAAGATGATAACATTTGCTTTCTTCCTTTTGATACAAAGGCTGAGGCCCTGCTCTAATTGAATACCAATCGATATCCAATTACAGGATCACATTCAGATGTCTTGACAAAAGCAGTAGGCACTCAGCCCACTCAGTGATTATTGGAAAGTCTTTTGCCGAAAATGATGCTTCTTCTTGATTCAGACCGTCAATTGTGCCCGGGTGCCCTTCAGGTCTCCCAGGCAATGGAACTATTTTAAAATGCAAGAGATAGAAAATATATGAAAGAGCGTGTTTAAACATTTAAACGGCAATCTTGCAAGCCGAATTGCTTTGGGTCACTGTGTCTGTGGGTTAGCAATGCTAGAATGGAGACTCATGCTTTTTTATCTATTAGTGGCAGTGTTCTGACCAGTGAAGCTGCCATCTACTCAGTCACTTGCTGGATTGTTTATAGTTTCGCTCAATGCCAAGGAGACACAAGGAGTTCCCTTTTCGGTGGACGTTCATGTCCCTTACAGCAAAGCCAAGACCACCTCCACAGCTTTCTGTGCGCATATCCCCACATTGCCAGATCGCCAGATCCTTATACTTAATACAAGCATTACAATATGAGCCCTTCTTCCTGAAGCAATGTTCATGTTGGCCATGCTGTTCTTTGCTGAACATTTCTTAAGAAGAGTACCCGGAGTCTGTTATACCATCACTCACTTGCATCTTCTTTTGGGTAGGTGAGCTCTACACCTTGTAGCAGTACCATGTGCATGGTTTTAAATGTAAACGCGCTAGGAAATGGTTTCCTTTCATGGCCTTCTATTCGTTATAGGAGAGAGCCTAGGAGTAGTGTATGACAGAGTAAGTGTCTTTTCAATGTTTATGCTTTATTTCAACAGGCTCAGAGATCTAAACCAGAAGCTAAGAACTGAAGGGGATGTGATGAAGAAGAACTTGCAGTTGGCTTTGGATCAGATAGATCGATTGCAGGTAAGGAAATATCGGGTGTCTGGGACCCATAGATCAGATACAGGTGAGGGTATCAGTGGCTGTGCAGTCCATTGCAGGTCAAAGGTTAGGTTTGTATGTTTGGTATACTAGAAGAGTCCAATAACGTCCCTTAACACTGTTTCCAACAGACATGCAGCAGGTGAGGGCCTCTGCAAGGAAAGGCACTTCTCTCAGTTAATTCTGCAGTGTCCCTTTGTCATGAGCTCTTCATTCCATGAAACTGATCTAGATGGGAATACTTGAGCCATACATAGATCTAGATGAACTGGCGGCTCCAATCCTCTTATAGAGGATTGGAGCTGCCAGCATACTATATACTCACTGAATGTAAGTAGCTCTATGTGTAAGAGTGGAGGGGGTTTACCAGAGACTCTAGGGACATTAGGTAACAGAGGTTTGGGTACAAGGCTCCTTAACATTGAGCTGTAGACACCAGCTACTTCATTGGTTTTGACCCCAAGCTGTCCTAATGCATATCAGAAGTGATACAATGTGCCCTTTATGCTCTTCGCCCATAAACTCTTTCTGCACATTCGCATTATTTACCATTTTACAGGACATACGTTCTACCTTTTCACCTGCCACCCTTCGCAAGGACTGATGAATCACTCTGTGTCTCCACCCCCCGCACCCCTCGGGTGCACCCCATCCTCTGTTAACTCAGACTATACCCCCACCATGCCCATCATCTCCAAGGCCATAGGTGCTCTTTGGCATGCCAGAAACCAGACAGTGCCTCGTCTCCCCCCTCACCCCCTTCCATCCCTCCCCCTTCTCGGCCAAGGACAGTTAGGCCCACCCCCTTCCGTCCTCCCTCTTCTCTTTATTTATTTTTATTTATTGTGCATTTGTTAGGCGCTTATACAATGTCAATTCTGTTTCAAAGCGCCCACAGGGCAGGAGGGAGGGAACATCGGATTGAAAAATAACGAATACAGTGGGAGATAAAGACGAACTTACAATGCCCAATGAGTATTCAGAATGTGCAAGTGCAGCAAGAAGCGTGGAGGTGGGGTTAAGTGCTGGAATGTCCGTGCTCATGGGTAAGCAGCGGATGAAGTGCATAGTAAAGTAAGTGCTATGCGGCCTGGGAACGCATTGGGTAGAAAGTGCAAGCCTACAGGATTGAGGCCGGTGGGTGCAGAGGCAAGTGCTGAGAGGTAGACGGAGGCTGGGGCGATTATGGGAGGACAGTTCCCTGGGGGTTACATAAGGCCCATGGCCACCCATCACAGCGACTGTGAGATTAGCAAAGGAGGGAAGGAGGAGGTGAAGAGGAAAGTCTTGAGGAGCTTCTGTAATTTGAGGAAGTCCTGCTCAAGACGGAGAGGGAGCGGGAGGCTGTTCCATAAGAGGGAGCCAGCTGAAGAAAGTGATTGGCCTCCAGCCCTCTGTTTAGTGAAACGCTTTACACACAAACTGCTGGTGTCAGAGGACCATAGAGGTCTAGAGGGAGAGTATTTAGTAGGAGAAAGTTGCAGGTCGGGTGGCCCCAGACAGCCTTGTGGTTGATGCAGAGGTATTTGAATTCAATCTGTGCCGCAGCCGGAAGCCAGTGAAGAGTTTTTAGGGCAGGAGAGATGTTGTCCCTGGGCCTAAGGCCAAAGATAAGTCTTCCTGCGATAGTCTGGATTAGCTGGAGAGGTTGTAAAGTGGAAGAAGGTAGATTCAGGAGAAGGCTATTGCAGTGGTGAAGCCTAGAGAGAACCAGGGCTCACGAACATTGAGCTTCTCGGGGAAAGTGAGAAAAGGGAGAATTCCTTTGAGAAGGAACAGTTGAAAGTGGGACTTCTTGGCAATGTCCTGAGTGTGAGGGAGGAAGGTGAGGGAGGAGTCAAAGATGACTCCAAGGTTTCTGGCTTCAGAAGAAGGAGCAGGGGGAGAGCCCGTAGAGGATGGCCAGAGTGAGGGGGAAAAAGAGGGAGTAGGGGTCCCAATGGGAATGATCTGTCTTGTTGGCATTGAGGCAGAGATCGTTGGAAGTACACCAGGACCGGATGGCAGACAGGTAGTCGGGGATGATGGAAGATGCAAGAGGGTCAGCAGGGAGTTTGAAAAAGAGTTGTCATCTGCATAGCACTGGAAGTTGACGGAGAAGGAGGAAATGAGGAGTGCTCCCTGAGCAAGGTAAGTGTTGAAGAGCCAGGGGGATAGGTTTAAGCCCTGGCGGACACCACAGGTGGAGAAGGAAGTAGGTGAGTAGAAGGGGCCCAGAATGACTTGGAACGAACGGTCAGTTAGGAAGGAGGCAAGTCAGTCCAGTGGCCGCTCCGAGATACCAAGGGTATCATGGAGCTGTTTTATGAGCATGGAATGGTTAACCATATCGAAGGCAGAGGAGAGATTGAGTAGGATGAGGACAGCGTCCAGAGATGCGAGCAGTTCTTCACAGGTGTTCAGAAGAGCAGTTTCCGTGCCTCTGGATGCTCAGAATCCAGATTGATGGTTGTGGAGAACACCAACAAGTTCACTGTGTGAAGTAAGTTTTGGAAAGGCCAGCTTCTCCAGCAGTTTCCCAAGGAGGGGGGGGGATAGAAATAGGGCGGTAGTTGGCTGGACAGGTAGGGTATGCTGAAGGTTTTTTCAGGAGGGGGCGCACAGGGGAGTGCTTAAGGGAGGATGGGAAAGATCTGCCAGGGTCAGTCAGGCCCACCCTCATCCTCTGTGTCATCTCCCTCTGCCCCCACAGCACACCCCCTTGTTATCCATCTCCCCTAACCTTCCATTTGCTGCCCCCTGCCCACCCTCAGACACCCCCTTTCTCCCTCCACCACCCATCCTTTCCATCCCTAAGTGCAGCCCGAGCTGCCTTGGCTAAGACTCCTTAGTCAGCAGACCCCCAACCCTCACACATACCTCCTTGTCACCTCCACTGTACACTAATATCCTACCAACCTTCTCCTATTCTGCCACACAGAACACATTCCTTCCCTCTCTCCTATACCCTGACTACCTCCCCTCCCAACCCTTCCACTCTTCCCCTCCCCTGCCTTCTCCTTACTCTCATTCCACTAGCCGCCCCCCCATTCTCCCACCACCCCTACCCTCCAACTCTTGCCACAGTCTGCTCTAGCCTGCTCCCCCCTGTCCCCTGCCCTAGAACTCTTCCATCATGAGCACTCTTCCCCCAATACATTCCCGGCTCCTACTCCCACACACCCTGTGAGTAAAACTCTCCCTTCACTATCCCCCCCTTCCTATCCTCGATTCCCCCTTCCACCTCTACCCTACACACCCCTCCTTCCCCTGGTCTCCCCTCCTAAACCACTTCTAGGAGCATGTCTCACCGGCCCACACTCTCTACCTTCTCTATTCACCATCCCTCACACCCTTTAAGAACCTCCCTTCCGGATTCCAAGATGGCGGCCGAGCCAGGTAGACCTGCATGAGCGGAGCTCCGTCCCCCAGCTCGTGCCGCGACAGTAAAGAAACACAACTCTTTGGTCCTCATGACCACGTCTCCGCCATAGAGGAAGAAGGGGGCGACAAACCAGAGACGGGGGACTGAGCCTGAGAAGATAGCGGGATCGGCTCGTCCCCAGATCAGGAAGCGACAGAGAAATACCTGGTACGCAGTCTGGCGAGGCCGCCGGCGGAGAGAATCCTGTGGAGAGCGGATTGAGAGGCAGGACAGAAGGAGGGTGAGAACAAGTGACAAATGGCAGTGCCGGAACCCCAGGCAGGAGGACGGGACGGGAAGTCCGTCGCACGGGAGGAGGGGCGAAGGCCCACTTCTGGATCCAGGACGTCTCTGAGGCGAGCCAGGTATCATCGGGCAGAGCGGAAGGAGCAACAAGAGAGCCCCAGTCTGGACATCCAACAACGTTGCGCCCGCACCGAACAGGTGGAGAACGAAGAGGGGGGCGAGCCACCAACCCCCCCCGCTCCCACAGCGGATCACCCACACACGAGGATGGAGAGCGGAGCCCCGACAAGCGGGACAAGGAGGACGGCGAAGCGGGCCCCGTCGCACGCATCACTAATAGCTGTGCCGGGGGGATGATCAACGCGAAACACACCAGATACCCTCGGGAGAGGGAAAAAGAACGGGAGTAATTTCCGGTAAGATCCCGGCCCGATCACAGTGCAAGGCAATCTATACACACAACAACCGCCCCCTCTTTCCCACACAAGAACGTTTGGGATCTGGGCCAGCAGGAAAATAAGAGGGGAACACCACGAACCGCAAAGATAACGGACGCCCCCCCTAAGGACTCAGACCAGAACTAAACAGGGCTGGGGACCCCACACCAGGCACAGACTATATCAGGAAGGGCGAAACCACGCTATACAAAACAAAGGCGCCCTCTTCCGGGACAATAATAGACAATCAGGGAAATGTGCCCCTATGACTAACGGGGTAAAGAACAAACACCCAAACGAATGCTAAAAAGCCATCTGAGACACCACAGAGGAAATAGGCGAAAAGCAAAATAACGGAAGGCACATGCATGCCAAAATCCAGGAGTCGCCAAGTGCAACAAGCAACACTAACCCTAATCAGCAAATCAAAACAGGATCAGAATCTGGTACAACTCTGGGGAGCAGACTCGGGGGCGACATCAAAAGTGAACACGCAAAAATCCAAGGAAAAGATTGCATTAGATCAGACAGAACAGACAGAAATGGCCACAAAAGATGACATGAAAATGTGGTTCAAAGAGCTCCAGGATCAATTAATTTCCACCACGCATGTACAATTTGATAACATGAAAGGGGAAATGAAACAGGCTATCCAAGAATTGAAGACGGACATAGGAAACCTGGAAGAGAGAACAGACATTTTAGAGAAAACTGTCCAGAATCAAGCCGAAGAAATGTTACAATATGCGGAAGCCCAAGAACGATTGGCCAGACTGTCTCGAGAACTTGAAACCCTATGCAACAATTTAGAAAACCGGACCAGAAGGTCAAACATAAGAATAAAAAATATGGCAGAATCGGTTGGAGACAAAGACCTCTGGACGTCAGTACAGTAGGTGTTTCAAGATATACTCACAGACGGCACAGGGGCAGAGATGCAGATGGACAGAATCCACCGGGTGGGCCCACGCAGAGCGGGAGAACCAGGAGCCCGTCCAAGAGATGTCCTGGTAGCAATGACGCAATATACTCAAAAAGAACAAATATTGAGGAAGGCCAGAACTATAGACCACATTAGAATGAACGGGAAAGAAATCCTCCTCTTACAAGACCTGGCCCAATCCACTCTCCGAAAGCGCAGGGAGATGACACAGATAACAAGACGCCTAACCGAAAAACAGGTGCGATACAAATGGACCTTCCCATTCGGACTCCTCTTCGTGGGAAAGGAAACAATATTGCATCATCACCTGCGAGGAGGGCACCCGGATAATGAACATACAAGATCTGGAGAAGGAACCAACGGAAAGCAGAGAAAACAACCGAGGACGCTGGGTCCCTAGAGGTTGGCAGACCGAGAACAAAAGATCTAGGTGCCAAACACGAAACACTGAAGCAAACTAACACCCCTACCCCCACAAGCAGGGGAAAAGCAGCAACACTAGGAATGGGGACAACACACATTGAGAGATACAAAAAGAATAGGACCTAAGATCGCGACATAAATGCAGCAGAGCCGGGGGACATCTTGGGACCCATAAGGACTCACCAGTGGGGTTTAGGACTCCCCACGAAAAAGTTTTACCTGAGAGTTTAGAGGGCATGGTGCGAAGGCCGCACGCCTCAGGGAACAAGTTAAGGGGGGGGAGGGAGAGGGAAGTTGCGGGACAGTTACAAGAGGGGAAATGGTAAACCACCGGCATCCATGGACACCGAAGCGAACCAACCCGACAGAGACAGGGGAAACTTGGGAAACCAGACATACAAAGGAGAAAATGGGGCTGAAGATTCTAACATACAACGTCAGAGGGATAAACTCCCCAGTTAAAAGGAAAAAGATAGAAAACTTTCTACATAAGGAGAAGTATGATTTAATAATGCTCTTAGAGACACATATACAGAAGACGGGAAAAGGACAAACTCGCCTAAAAGGATACAACCAGATTTTACAAGCAAATGATGCGGAAAAGAAAAAGGGGGTCTTGATCGCATTTGCTAACTCACTCAACGTACAAATTCGAGAAACACAATAAGACAAACAAAGATGTACCTAGTCGTGAAAATTCAGATCGAAAACCGCCCACTGACGCTTGCAACGGTATATGCCCCAAATACGGGCCAGGACGGATTCATTAAGGACACCCTGAACAAGTTAGAAAATTTCACAGAAGGGGAAGTAATACTAACAGGAGATTTCAATCTGGCATGGAACCCCAGCGAAGATCGCTCAAATCCCAAGCTTACACAGCAGGGGACCCCGACACAATTGCTAAAACAATGTATGAACAAGATGGCTCTGGAAGATGTATGGCAGAGACTCAGGGGTTCACCCCAGGATTCACATATGACTCACATGTGCACAGCTAGGGGAGGTCCAGGACATGGAGAAGGGCTCTATATTGGTATCAGATCATGCCCCCATGTGGATCACACTCCCCAAACTCCGTAAACAATCAGGCCTATGGTAATGGACATTACCAAGAGAATTTCTACAAAACCCAGTTATGCGAGAAACAATCAGAGAGCAAATAGCAGAATACTTTGAACAAAACAACACGCCAGAAGTGACGAAAACCACAATATGGGAAGCATTCAAAGTGGTAATGAGGGGACATATGATCGCACTCAAAGCACAAAAGGATAAGCAATCCCGAAAATGGGAAAGTGAATTAGAAAACACCTTACAGAAGATAAGAGAGGAAATGCAAAAACACCACTTACTAAAATTAAAGAGAACCTACCGACATGTCCAGAGTCAACTAGAAGCCATCCGAACTAAAAGAGCAGAAAATCAGCTCCTACATCTAAAACACTGGTATGCAATGAAAGCAAATAAAGCGGACAGACTTCTAGCAAGACAAATAAAAGGCAAACAACAAAGGCAAACGGTGAAAGCACTAAAAGATAAATATGATCAGATCAAAACACAATCAAAAGACATAAAAGAAATCTACAGAGACTATTACCAAAAACTATACACATCAGATAAACCAAATGAGGAAGAACAGTCAGCCTACCTGAGAGATATAACACTCCCAACCATTACACCAGAGGAGAAAGAAGTATTAGATTAACCAATAACAACAGAGTAAGTAATGAGAGTAATCAAAGAATTACCGAAAAATAAAGCCCTGGGACCGGACGGCTACACAGCTATGTTTTATAAAATCTACGCTGGATCCCTATCTCCAATCCTAACAGATCTCTTTAACACTTTCAAAGACACAGCCAATATTGCAACCTGCATGAACGAAGTAAAAATACAGGTATTCCACAAGAAAGGAAAGGAACCAGAGAGCCCAAGCTCATATCGCCCCATCGCTCTAATAAACCTAGATACCAAATTATACACAAAAATGTTGGCAAATAAGCTGTCACCGCTGCTTCCCAAACTGATACATTAAGACCAATCGGGGTTCATCTCCAACAGAACAACACACGACAACATCAGACGTATCGCACATTTAATTGAGAAGGTGGGACTCGCCAACATCCCGGCAGCCATCCTAGCGATCAATGTGGAAAAGGCATTGGACCAAGTGGAGTGGACCATGTTATTCTCAGTTCTGGAGAAAATGGGCATGGGAGAAACTTACATAAATATGATACGGGCCAACTATAACTCACCTATGGCCAGGATAGCGGTGAACGGAGACCTTACAGACAAGTTCAGGATAGAAAGAGGAACGAAACAAGGGTGCCCACTCTCCCCGCTATTATACGCAATCTTCCTGGAACCACTTCTGGCAAAAATGAGAGCAACTCCCGACATTAAAGGCATCGATATGGGAGGGATATCACATAAAACAGCAGCATGCGCGGACGACATGATGATGGCTATGGTGGATCCAGTAAAAACATTACCCCCTCTCAAACGAGAGTGGAGTTAAATACCTCGGCATCACCATGACTAACAATAAAAGGCCTTTATGCGGAGAACTACCCGAAACTTATAGACCAAGTGAAAAGAGATCTATAAAGGTGGAACCCACTCTCAGTAACATGGTGGGGCAGAATGACGGGTATCAAAATGACCATCCTACCCAGACTGCTATATTACTTCCAAGCCCTCCCAATACAAATCCCATCTTCATTCTTCAAAACACTCACCAAATTAATAACCAAATACATATGGCAGAACAAAACTCCAAGGCTTTCAAACATGGTACTCACGGCGCAAAAGTCGGTGGGAGGAATGGCACTCCCTCATTTCCGGAAATACTACGAGGCAGCACAGCTGTGGGTATTGAAGGAATGGATCCCTAACACATCAGACAAACTATGGGAAGCACAAGACAGGGCAGTGGCGAGGACAAATATGCGCCAGCTTCTCTGGATAGCCCCTGAAAACAGACACCAGAACGTTCAGATAAGCGAGATCATGAGCGCAACCTTAGAAGTATGGAACAGAGCAACCAAGAAAGAAACACTGACTAGAGACCCAGCCCCATTTATGCCTATATTCGAAAACCCTGAATTCCATCCGGGCACAGAGAAAGGAGCATTCCAGAAATGGATTGAAGCGGATTGCACAAAAGTGGGAGACATGTACGAAGGCCAGCAAATAAAAACCTACACAGAATGCCAGGACCTTCTGGGCCTCACCGAAAAGGACAGATTTAAATACGAACAACTCTATCATTGGCTCTCTTCCCCGAGAATAACGCATGCGGCAACAAGAACTCTTAACTCCATTTGAGACATATATCATGACACAACCAGGAGATAAGAAATTCGTCTCAACAATATACAGATTCATAAATACACAGACAGAAGAAACAAAGTGGCTCTACATGAAGGAATGGGAAGAAACACTATGAAAAGAGATTACGAGAGAACAATGGACAGATGTCTGGCAAATAATCCCCAAATGGACACGGGCGATACAGACAAGAGAGGCATGGATGAAAATAATGATACAATGGCACTACACCCCGGAAAGAATTCACAGAATGTTTAACACAACACAAAACAATTGCTGGAGGGGATGTGACGAGGTGGGCAACTGCAGACACATATGGTGGGACTGCCCGGAACTACAAGGCTTCTGGACAGAGGTAAGGTCCCAAATGCAGGAAATGTTTAAGGGAGCAGAAGACCTAGGGGAAGAGGTATGGATGTGGCATGTGGTACCCCAAAGACAGGACAATGACAAAAACACAAAAGAGGAACTTTATGGGACTCCTAACAGCTGCATGGTTAGCAATTGCTCAAAAATGAAAACAGAAAACACCCCCATCCAATCTAGAATGGTTACAGAGGGTATGGTCATTTGTGGCTGTGGAGAGAATTACGTATAATATACAAGGGACACACCAAAACTTTATAACAGACTGGGGAATTGTGATAGAATATTTACAGAGTGACTATATATTACAGTGGTGCCCACATAGAATACGAATATTGGACATGTTTACAGGGCGAGACAAAGACTCTAAGGGTGGAAAATGGAAATATAACAACATTGCAACTGGTGGGTGGGGTGAGGGAGGCGGGACAATGTTAAAAGTCCCAATGTTAAGGTTTATGAAAATGCGAATAAAAACACTTAAAAAAAAAAAGAACCTCCCTTCCCCTCTCACCCTCTCTCTTGCATACTTATCAATGCCAGATCAGTCGCAAAAAGCGAACACATTTTATTTGACTTTATCACCTCCGAAAGCCCAGACATCCTCTTCATCACAGAAACCTGGTTCTCCGACAACTTCCAACCCATAGCACACAAGGCCTTCCTTCCCCTCTGGATGCTCCTTAATCATGCGCAACAGATCCAGCAGAGCAGAGGAAGTAGCCAACCGCCGCAAAATACTCCTCGCGGTCTTACGCTTTGAGAAACAACCCTGCAACACTGACTGCAAATCTCTTCCTCCCTAGCCCACAGCTTTTTACTCCTTTACAGACCCCTGGGCTACAATAGAAACTTTGCAAGCTCCTTTAGGGACTCTGTAGTGGCCATCCTCATCGCTCAACCCTCGCTTACCTTACTAGGAGACCTCAGTATCTAGTTTGATGCCACGCTCCAACCTATCCAACCCGTCCACTCAATGACAACTTAGAAGCCCTCAACATGACCCAACTGATTTTGTGCCCCACCCACTTTGCAGGGCACACCCACCCTTGATGCAGTATTCAACTCGACCGGCATGATCTCATCTCCCTCCGCCCACCCTCTAGTATGGACTGTTCACTCCACCATTGTGTTCTTACTTATAACCCCCTACGCCCAGCCACACCATCCCCCTACTTTCCCCTCGTGTTCCCCTCTGGAAAAAGGTCTCTGTATCCCCCGTCGAAGGAATCCCTTCTATTGACCACTTGATGCCCTCACCCCTACCAGATCTTCCTCCCACAGACCAGGCCCTTCTCCAAAGTGCTTCACTCCCCTCCTCAAATCCCTCAAAACACTCACCCACCAACTGGAACGAAAATGGCGGGCCAGGCCTTCCCCTCCGAACAAAGCCACCCTGGCCAGACAGATCAGCGTCTACAGGGCAGAAATTAGGAAAGCCAAAAGATCCTTCTATGGATACCGAATCTCAACACCTGCACTGCCAGCAGGGAACTCCACACGATCATTGCAGAATTCAAGGCCCCCATTGCTCTACCCCCCTCAACCCCATGCTCCCAAGCACTCTTTAATGTCCTGTCAGATTATTTCTACAACATTGCTAGTGAAGGAAACCACACTATTAACACCAAATTAGCAACAGTCTCGTCCCTTCCACCCGTCCTCCTAACCTCCCTACTTCCCTCCTCCTGCACGCCAGCCACTCTGCTCCTTCTGCCCGTTTGCCATCCAGATTTCCTCAAGCTACTCTCCAGCAGCCACCGCTCAGGATCCCCTGAAGACCCCTGCCCCCTCACCTCCTCAAGCACATTCTCTCATCAACCTGCGCTGGCAGCATCACTAGATCAATAATTAACCACTCACTAACGTCGGGCGTCTTCCCAGCAGCTTTCAAAACCTCCTACGTCAATCTCTTACTCAAAAGCCCTACCTCGACTCCCCCTCCTCCCTTTCAACTGCCGCCCAATCTCAAACAATCGCTTTATTGCCAAACTCCTAGATCGCATGGCATATGCCCAACTCTGCCTCTTCACAGAATCCAGTGGCCTACTCGATCCTGCCCACTCCAGTTTGAGACCCCGCCATGGAACCGAATGTTCCCTTGTCTCCATCTGGGAAGACATGAAAAGAACAGCAGACACAGAAGGTTGCGCTGCACCCATCCTCCTTGACGTCACGGCAGCATTTGAGACAATCGACCACATCACCCTCAAGGACAGATTCCACTACCTAGGCATCATGGTCTCTGCTTTTGGATGGACCTCCTCTTTACTCGCCAACTGCTCGCAAATCATCATCATCATCATCATCATCCTCTTCCTCCCTACCTTCTCTCCCCTGCACTCTTCCTGTCTCCTACGGAGTCCCACAAGGGGCCTCCCTCTCCCCTTCAATCTCTACATAAGCCCCTTCCCCGCCATCATCCGATCTCATGACCTTACCTGCTACAACTACGCCGACGACACACAGATCATCTTCACAACTCCCAAATCCCCTGTCTCTTCCCCACCCAGATCTCGCCTCCTGTCTCACTGAAATCGATCACTGGATGATGACCAACTACCTCCTCCTCAATCCAGGTAAAACCGAAATCCTGATTTGTTTCAAGACAGCACTCCACCCCCAACCCACACATTGGCAGCCCTCCCTAGGTCCTTCCCCTCCCCCCCACAACCCCTGGGCAACATCCAACTCAGTAAAGAACCTGGGAACGACCTTGAGCTCGGACCTTACACTCTCTCGCCACATCAACACCGTCACCAGATCATGCCAATTTCACCTCTGCATTCTCAGACAAATCTTCCCTTATCCCTCCTACCATCCCAGAAACTCTACAATTCTGGCTATCATCCTCTCCCACCTAGAATGTCAACTATCTCTATCTAAATGCCCCTGCCTTTCAGTTCAGAAAGCTCCAACGTATCCAAAACTCAGCAGCATGGCTTCTCCTTGCCCTCTCCCCAAGAGAACACATGAACACATCTCCCACACCCTCAGGGTCCCCCACTGGCTGCCTATCAGTCAACAGGCCACTTTTAAAACCATGTGCATCACCCACATTGCCATCCACAGGCAAGGCCCTGAATTCCTCAAGAACAAACTCACTCTATACCGACCCAACAGAAACCTCAGATCTGGCTCTGCCTTCTTCCTTATGATTCCCTCCCCCTCCTCCCCCTCAATGTCACCGGAATAGGTGGTTCCTCTTTCTCCGTTCAAGCTCCCACCCTCTGGAACACCCCTCCACTCAACATCTGCCTCTTAGAGGATGACCTCTCCTTCAGGAAGGCCCTCAAAACATGGCTTTCCCCCCCTGGCAACCGGATGAGCCCTTCTCCTGTCACACCTACACAAGGTCTCCTGGCTGCGACCCCTTGCCCGCCCTCCTTGGTCTTGGATCACTACGTGTTTCGAACCACATGACCAGAAGACACTCATTCACCTGGACAGTCGGCTGGGGGCCAGAGGCCAGAGGATTGGGTGGCTCCCTGAAGCTGCGCCTATCCCCAGTTTGACCTCTTCGCAGGTGGGAGCCCCTAAGCAGGTCACGAGTCCAGCCGCCAGCAACTTCCAAGTAAGAGACGCCCTCCTCTTAGTATCTAGTCAACCCCTGCATTATATATATGGGTGAATGTCTAAGTCTAACCATATATCCCATCTAGGTGAATGGTAATAGGTAGGGTAATAGGTAGCGTCCTTTGAATGCAGCCAGTACTTTGGACCTAGGTGGATATAACTTTTGCTTGGATTCTAGGTGAATGTGGAATGCAGACAGTGCATTGAATCCAGATGAATGTAGAGTGCACCCATTGCATTGATTCTAGCTAAATGCAGAATGCAGCCATTGTACTGAATCTAGTTAAAGGCAGATTGTAGCCAATGCATTGCATCTAGTTGTATGAAGAAGGTAACCTTTGTATTCAATCAAGGTGCATGTTTCAGGGTATCCACTCTTCTCCAGCATGGGGTCTGGCATGGATTCACATGCTCATGAATATTCCCCGTTGTCAGGCTGGGAATCCTCGGTAAAAGAAAAACCTGTTTGTTTTATTTCTAAACTGTCTTTCTCCTATAAACCAATCACTGAGCTCTGGGTCATACTGCCCCCAGCCAATGACTGCCCTCTACCTAAGCCCCTCCTCTGGCAGCCATCTTCAGATTTGTACCGCACGTTCAAGTGTTGGGAGTCCACGACGACAACGGGCACTGACGACGATGCAGTGATGAGAGATCCTGCATCACCACCGCCAAGAGCTTCTCCACTGGACCAAGTGGGATCCTTTCATTCCACTACCGCCCGGGCATCAGAGCTTTTCAAGTTCACCCCGGAGGAGAAGGAGGAGGGCTTCCTGCACCAACGCTGGGCGGTGAAGTGGAAGACTATCCTGTTGGTACCGCTCCTGGACGACGTCTAGGTTGAGGGGCTTGCGCTGCTGAGGAACCCTGCATCAGCCCCAGCAAAGAGAGACCGGCTTGAAAAGAAGTACCGGGTGCCGAAGTCTGCGCCCAAGTGTCTGAGGTCTCAACCGTCACAGAACTCGGTGGTCTCAGCAGCCGCCAGGAAGAAGTCGTTGAGTTCGGCGTCCTCGTCATCTGCACCTGTCAACGAGGGGAAGAAATTGGATTCCATGAGTAGAAAGGTAATCTACTCAGCGGTAACAACGGTCATGTTGGCCAACGCCTTAGCGATCATAGTCAGATACGACTGGCAGCTTTGGTACAAGATGACTCCACTCCTGGATTTCCTCCCCGATGACAAACTGGTCAAAGCTTTGGACATCCTCCAGGAAGGCGAGGTGGCGTCAGACCACGCCATCACAGTGGCCCTGGACATTGCAGACATAGCTTTCCGCCAGATGGGCAACAGGGTTTGCCTTCGCCGTCGTGGCTGCCTCCATGCCACCAACTTTAGACAGGAAGTCCAGACGAGGGTCCTGGACATGCTGTTCGACGGAGACAACCTGTTCGGGAATGCCGTCAATGAATCTTTCCAGGCCATCAAGACCAACACGGAGATGGCTTGTGCCTTGGGCACTCCGCAACAACACCAGCCGTCCTTTTGTTACTCAGGAGGGAAGTCTAGCAGGTCTTTGAAGGGTTTCGGCAGGGGCTCTTCCTCTTTCCACCAGCCCCCCCCCGTTCTTCAACCCAGGAAGCCAACAGGAGTCACTCCAAGGCCTTCGGAGGTGGTCGCCGTTGTCGTCAAGGACCCCAAGGCGGCACGGCGAACTCCAAGCAGGATTGAACCGGCCAGGACAGCGGGCCCCCATCCATGCACCCCAGTGGGAGGCCAGCTGGCGAGCTTCGTCAGCGTGTGGGAGACCATCTCCATCGATCGATGGGTGCTGGACGCTCTTGCCTAAGGACACACTTTAGAATTTCAACGGAAGTGTCCGCGAATACCACTGGTGGCCCACCAGGAACAACACATCCCTCAGCTGCTGCATGAGGTTCAGACCATGTTAAGAAAAGGGGCGATAGAGATGCTTGCACGGCATCTGGCTCCGGAGTTTACTCAAGATACTTTCTCGTAAGAAAAAAGACCGGGGGCTGGAGGCCCATTCTCGACCTACGACGACTCAACAAGTACATAAAACCCCAGAAGTTCAGGATGGTCACGCTGCAGCACGTGCTCGGCTAGCTGGATGAGGGAGACTTTCTGTCGTTGTTGGATCTGGGGGACGCGTACTTCCACGTCCCCATACACAAAAAGCAACGCAAGTTCCTGTGCTTCGGTGTACAAGGGAAGCATTACCAGTTCAAGGCTCTTCCGTTCGGACTGATGTCAGCGCCCAGAGTCTTCACCAAGTGCCTGGCTCCAGTGGCGGCCCATCTACTGCTACAGAGGATTCATGTATATCCTTACCTGGACGTCGTGCATTTACCTGATTCGGCTCTGCAGATTACGGATGCGTCCACTCCAGGAGTTCCTCAATGCCCATTGGGTCCAGGTGTTTGGAGGCTTCCAGGACAGAATCGCCCTCGGTGAGGAGTTCCGTCGAGCGATAAGGTGGTGGGGCATGCGCTCCAACATTTCCAGAGGCGCAGACTTCCAGAGCCCCCCGTTCCAGGAGACGGTCACGACGGACGGTTCCCTGAAAGGATGGGGTGCCCACACCGGACATCTTCACACATGAGGCCTGTGGCGGCTGGAAGAGAAGATGCTGCATATCCACGTACTGGAACTACGAGCAGTGTTTTGCGCCCTCAGGTTGTATCTGTCGTCCCCTCAAGGGCAAGGTGGTGAGGGTCTTCACGGAAAATACCACCACAATGTTTTACATCCGGAAACAGGGGGGCACCAGATCCCCAGCTCTCTCCAAGGAGGTGCAGGACTTGTGGCACTGGGCCATCACCCAGGGGATGTTCCTCATTCCGTTTCACCTGGCAGGAGTAACGAACACTGTTGCCGACTCTCAACAGGGAGCTGTGCTCTTGCCACGGATGAGAGCTTCGGCAGGATCAAGTGGACAAACCTTTCCGCAAATGGGGCAGTCCCGAGATCGATCTGTTTGCAACGGCGACGAACACCAAGTGCCAGAGGTTCGCCAGCAGGTTCCCCCAACCGGTGAGCATGGGGGACACATTCTCCTTCCCTTGGGAAGGCCTGTTTTTGTATGCGTTCCCTCCGTTGCCACTGCTACTTTGAGTCATCAGTCAACTCAGACAGTACCGGTGCAGGATGATCCTTGTCGCACCAGCGTGGCTGGGGCAGATCTGGTACCTGGACCTTCTCAGCATGTCAGCGTCCCCTCCAGTCAAGCTACCTGTGGTTGCAGATCTGCTTGTCAGGGAAGGCGGTGCTAACCTGCACCACGAAACAGGATCGCTGAACCTGAAGGCCTGGCTCCTGAGCATTAGAGTTTGGTGGTTACGAGCTTCGGGCGGACTGCAAGGAGGTACTAACCAAGGCCAGGGCTAGCCAAGGCCAGGGCGTCGTCAACTTTAAAGTGCTACGGACACAAATGGAATCGTTTTGCGACCTGGTGCCGGTCACGGTAGATCAACCCTCTAAGGGTCACGGCCCCTCAAGTACTTATGTATTTATTGTAATTGGCTAAATCGGGGCTGACTCACGCCTCCATCAAGGTACATCTGGTGGCTATCTCCCGCTATACCAGGTCTCCGGGATGGTCTTCACTGTGATTGCACCGTCTAGTCAAAGAATTCATCAAGGGACTGTTCCGCTCGTTTCCGCCGGTGAAGGCTCTGGCCCCGGCGTGGGAACTCAACATAGTGCTGACTAGGCTCATGGGGGCCCCATTTGAACCTGTGAATTCAGCTCCACTCAAGTATCTGTCGTGGAAGACAGCTTTTCTCGTGGCCATCCCCTCTGCTGGAAGAGTAGGTGAGATCCAGGCCATGTCCTGCAAGCAACCTTACTTGACTTTCCAAGAAACGAGGGTGGTGCTGCGGACGCAACCTTCTTTCATGTCCAAGGTTCCGTCGGAATTTCATCTCAACAAACCCTTGGTGTTACCTGTGTTTTTTCCAACGCCTTTGTCGCCGGCTGAAAGGACTTTGCATTTGCTGGATGTGGCTCGGGCACTGAAGTTTTATGTGGCCCGCACAAAGAGTTTCCGGAAAACTTCTGATTTTTTTTTTGTTGGTCCTGTGAACCATGGGAAGGCCCTGTCCAAGGCTTCCATTTCCAGGTGGGTCTCCGGCTGCATCACTCATTGTCACCGGTTGGCAAACCGACGGCTGCCTGGCCGTCCGGGAGCCCATTCTACCAGAGGGATTGCTGCTACGATGGCGTTCCTGTCTGGTGTGCCCCTGCTGGACATTTGCACGGATGCTACATGGAGGCTGACACACACCTTCACGAAATTCTATTGCGTCGACAGGGATTCCAGGGAGGAGTCTAGAGTCGGCCAAGCAGTGCTGCACAACCTGTTAGCTTGAAGGTGAGCCTGATGAGGAGGTAAGAGATTGCTTCCGTTGAGCCTTGCTACCTCCCTTGGTTGTGTAAATATGTATTGCTTTGTATTCTTTATTCATGAGCATGTGAATCCATGCCAGACCCCATGCTGGAGAAGGAACAAGTTACCTACCTGTAATTGTTGTTTTCCAGCATGGGTCTGGCATGGATTCACATGCGAACCCTCCCACCTGCCGCTCTGCAGCTCTTCTCTTGGTCCTACTGCAACTTTACCTGCTACTAAATCTGAAGATGGCTGCCAGAGAAGGGGCTTAGGTAGAGGGCAATCATTGGCTGGGGGCAGTATGACCCAGAGCTCAGTGATTGGTTTATAGGAAAAAGTCAGTTTAGAAACGAAACTGAAACAGTTTTTTCTTTTACCGATGATTCCCAGCCTGACGATGGGGAATATTCATGAGCATGTGAATCCATGCCAGACCCATGCTGGAGAACAGCAGTTACAGGTAAGTAACTTGTTCCTTACATCTGGATGCATGTACAATGTAGCCATTGAATTAAATCTAGGTAATCCTAGAGCAGGTTGAACATAGGGAATCTAGGCCTTTGTTAGAGTGTAGCCAATGCACTCAACCTATCACAGTGCATGCTTATGCAATATAGCCGAAGGCACTGTGTGGTGGCATGGGATGAGGAGTCTGACCAAACAGTGATAAAGTGATTGTTAAAGACTTTTATTTATCGGGTAAGCAAACCTACCTACCCCTAATTTGAGGTGGTTTCCCTACCTCAAACAAACGAATACTCAGGCAGTCAGGAAGTCTCAAGTCCAAATCACAAATTCACTGTCCAAGTTTAAAGTCCTGTTGTATCCCTACCACTTAAACACAAATCCTAATATAAGAAAGAGTTCTTTCTATAACCCAGGAGAAGGACTTCCTGGGGTTGGAGCTCTCAAGGTGCAGCGTTCTCAAGCTCGGGAAATGTTCCAAGATTCACAAACAAAGGACAGGTTCCCAAGTTCACCAGAAAAAGAAACAAAAAGTTCCACGATTTCCAGGTGAGGCTAGTAGAATGACTCCCTTCTCCTAGCGTGCTCCCCAGTTCTTCTTATCTTGAAATTCTTAAACAAATCTTGTAGTTCTCTCCAAGGGTTTCCTTGCCTTTCTACTTTCTCTACATTTCCCAACTAGGACGAGGAAAAGGCTTGTCGATTGCTCTTTGGTCTCTTGAGGCCAGTGTCTCTCGTACCGAGTTAGAACAAAGGCGCCTCTTCCTTCTCTTTTAGGGAAAACGTGTGTCCCGTTGGTTTCAAAGGGGCATTGACTCTTGGCAGGATATGGTGTTGACGAAAACAAAAGGAAGACAACCTATTGCGCACTGTTGTGTGTAGCAAAAGGTATCCTCGGGCTCTGTTAGGGAGAATTCTCTGTTAAGGCTGATTTCCCAAACCTAGTGAGTCCCCCTGCAGCTTTGCTGGATTTTTGGGGTTTATTTTTTTTCTCCTGCTAAGAGTGAGACTCTTTTTCTCCCACTCTTAGACATGATTTGAGAATGTCCTTTGACTTTGTATGTGTTTTATGGGCTATGGGGTCTTTTACTCCATAGGGCTTCATGTGTTTTTGGTATATGTGTTACACAGCGCCCTCAGTGCAGTAACACAGGGGTGTCATAGTGACCCCCAAACATAGACTCTATACCCTGGGACTGACTACAGTCTCCCAGGGCATGTAAAGTCACCATTGGCTTTAATAGTCCAAATTTGTGAACAGAACCAGTACAAACCATCATATTGTGGAAGTACTGGAAAGGGTTAATTAGATTACCCCTGGGTCTGTTTTCAAGGGGGCACTGTGCAGTCCCCCCCTTGTCGAGTTTCTGGCTGGTGGCAGTGGTTACCACGCGAAATATTCCTTAAGAATATTTACTATGGGATTTTCCCATTCATTTTAAACGCACCACTTTTTTTGGTGCCATGTTAAAGATACCGCCGGGTTATTTATTTAATATTTATTCCCCGGTTGGGTCTTTTTGCCAGGACTCGGTTTTAAAATGGCGTTTGTGTTCGCCTCTGTAACTCCAACCCAAGTCGAGCCCTTTGTTCCACTTTTGGCGGGCTTCTGCACAGAAGCCTCCAAAAGTGGTGCCACTCTGTTTGGGTCTACAGGATGTGTGGGAGGGGGGAATAGGCACCCTGGACTGAGTTGCCTTGGCAACTCAAGTCGCACTCTTGTGTGATCGGGCCATTGGTGAGCCGCCCGGCTCACCACTTAGCATGTTTGATTGACAGCTAGGACTGGTGAATGGGGGTTTTCTGCATAAAAGCAGGGCTTTGGGGACTGGAACTTCAGAAGTCGCCACAGGACCTAAAGAATCCGAAGAGGGAGAAGCTGAGCCGACCTGCAACGACGACACCACCGGTGGAGCCCTGCTGAACCGTCTCACCACTTCCCAACGACAAAGAAGATCTTCATCCAGGAGAGTCTTCTTCCTTTGAGCTGGTGGGGTTAACCAGTTTGCCTCTTTTTCGCTTCCTGGATCGTCTCGTGGTCGAATCGCCCATGCCAAGCACCCCGGCGGCCGGATAGCCACGCTTCACCACTACCGCGAATAAAAGGATCGTACCTTTTAATCGGGAAACTCTGCGGCTGGTTTCTTCCCTGGCAGTGCAACGACCTGCAACTTTCCTCCACGTCGAGATCTTCTCTTCCCCTGGACGAAGCACTGACTTGCACCCGCTGCCAGGAACAACTGCCCCCGCTGGAGCTCTCTCACCATTTCAGGTACTGTGTCCCGCCTGGTCTCCCTTGCAACAGACTGTCCAAGGTGTCCCGTAAATCCTTGACTCTCTATCCTGGGGTGACCTTGTCCTGTTAACTAACTTTTCTGAACTGATATAACTCCTTTTTGAACTATCTGCAAAGACTTTTAAAGTGTACTTCAACTGTGTGATCTTGGGCACATTCTGCCTTGCTCTCCAAGAGTGGGTCCGCCTATGAACTTTTTGCTCTACAGTAGACCCTGCCTTTCTTGACTTGCTGTGGTTCTTTAGAAAGTGTTGGTATTGTGTGTTTGCCTATTTCTGCCTTTTCGCTCCCTTTTTAAAATAATTATTAGAGTGCCATCTTAGTTAAGCGCTCAACTCTGTTTTGATAATAAGTGGTGTGTTTCCCTAAGACTTGTTGAAATAATTAATTAGGAAGGTGTATATATTTCTAGTGACTGTGTTTGAACTTGCTTGACATATTAGTGCCAGTGTATTTTTTACAAGTGTGTTTTTAAATAAATAATTATATACTTTTATACCAAAACTCTAGTCAGTGTTTGCTTGTGCTACTGTATTTTTGTACCTAATGTGTATACTCTATATACTGTCTAACTCTTCTTGAGGGAAGTCTGACTGCTCAGCCACAGCTACCAGGTAAATGTGGGTGGTACAGACTGCTACCAATTGGGTTTACTACCAACACCTGTAGTCCTAAAATTTTTGCAGTGGTCCCTAAGGGAACTGCACAGGTTTCTGCCTAACAGGCTCACAAACACATGCCCCGTAGGCTGGCAGTTTCCATGCTGTACACCAGGAGAATACTGTTCGTACCAATGATGCTCTCGAAGACCCCTGGATCTGGGAGTTAATCTTCTTGCAGACGACTTCCAAAGGATCTGCGTCTTCGATCTTTGAAGGCACATGTTTTAGCGCCAGCGCAGGGTTCAAAGTAAGTCTCTTTTGTATGTACTTCGACTTTCACTTACATAGTCTGCGGCTCCCTCACAGACTTTCTCCTGTTCCTGTAGCCTGTTCTGGGTGGTGAACGTTTCACTGGTTCTGCCTGGGGGGGTTCTGTGATGTTTTGTTTCTTTCTTCCTTTCATTTGGGCCTGCTTGTCTTCACAGCTCTCGGTCATAGACAGTTTGGGTGTTCGGTGTTGAGCCCACCATCCAGACCTTCCAGGTAGCATATTGTTCGTACTTCTGGCTGTTTCTTGTGTAATCACCTCTGTGGCTTGGAAGTAGGCAAGTGCTGGAGGTTTGTGTCGTTCCCGGACCGCACGGTCCACCCACCACATGTCATGCCACCAATGCACTTTCTCTTGGTTTCAATTATGCCGGCTCGTCGACTATCAAGATACTCCCTGGGCATCCTACGCTCAGTCTTTTCCACTTCGCTCAACCTTTTCTTGATAGATTCCCCTTCGATTCATTCGGTCTCCCTCTTGGTAGGGCGCTGTACTAGTTTCGCCTTTCCTCGATCTCTCGCTCATTCTGCGGTTTCCACCTTCTTCTACTCGAGTAGATGTCCTGCTGACTTGCAGGATGCTCTCTCCGCTTTCTACTACTGCTACTGCTGACACTCTGCCGACATCCCCAATGCGCTTGTGTGTTGCGACCAAGCACACCCTTCACATCGGTCCTCCTTCTCTGGACTCCCTCATTGGATGCCGAACAGACCAAAGTCCTTCTTTGCTGTTTGGTTTAAAAAGTGGGGACTGCCCCAGCGTCACGTCAGTTTGGTTGACAACAGCTGGTCGATCACTCTTCCTACTTGATTGTAACGTGCTCTGGATCTTCTTTGTCCCTGTACTCATTACATGGAGATTGTCTGACCGTTTACAATAATACATGGTTTCAGACTGGATCATAGGCAGAGATGGTTTGGGTGTTATTACACCGTGGGGTCGGGAGTTAAAGGGGCCGTGTCTCAGACTCGCATTCTTATCCCCAGGAGGAGAGTTCCTACCCATGCGGTCCTCCTGCACTTTTTACCACCCCTATGGGGACTATTGGTTAGCGGCTGCACCTCCCTAGCCTCATGGAAAGAGGCTACCCTTCTAGGGAGAAATAACACCATCTCGAGGATCGTCACAACGGCCACCAACCTGCACGCCTCTGCTATCATACGCTACTCTAAGACACTTCGCACACCACCTCTGCCATAAGAATACAGCTACCTTTCATGAACAAAATTCAAACTGTAGCTACACACATGACTATCTTCTTGTATACCCCACAGGCTACCTCCCTAAACTACTTCTCTCCACCCATTCAAATGCCAACTAGACATGGGTGGCTATCAGGGACTTGCCCATCCTTTATATCCTCGTATTGGCTACTATGCACACATGCATACTAACACCACTTGAATTTCCCATACCTTGTATTTCGGTCCCCTGAGGGGGTTCAACCTAGAGCGCGTTGTGACTATACAAATGGTGAAAGGCACTAGACAAATGACGCATCACATTAGATTACATAAAAACCACTCAATATAGAAAAACAGAAGAGTGGTGGCTGGAGGGTTTTGAATGAATGATGGCCTCTGGAATTGCTCTCAGCAGCCCTCCTGACCATGCTTTTTCAGCCTGCCATGCCACCACAGAAGGGGAAAGACCATAATCAAAACCAGGCTTGCTCCCACCCACAAAAGCAACCCTGACCTGGTTAATCCTTGTGGCCATGCCTCGGGACTCCCCAGATGAGATGCGGTACGATCACGGGGAGGATGGTGAGGGGAATGACATCTCTCAAGCTTTTATAAACTATTCCCGCTCATCATCTCTTCCACCCATTGAATCTTCCTTACCCAAAGGTAAAGCCAACAACCCATTCACATCTGGTAAACTTGTTACGAACCACAACTCCCAGACTCCCGCATTCCTTGGTTCTTATCCGGATACTCCCGGACATTCTTTTCCACATTCCTCTAGTTCTTCTTTTCCGAGCACCCACTCTACTTGGGTTAGGTACTACCGTTTCCATAATCCCTGTGGTTTATTTCACAATCCTAGTTATTCCCATCTGCTTCAAGAACCCTACCAAACCCGTCCCTCTGTCACTTTCCGAGCTCCCGGGCTGCTTTGAGAACTCACTACCATTCCCACAATACTCCATATTCAAGTCACGATAAGAACTCTAGCCCTTCTCGTTTATCTCGAAAAACCCTCCAAAACCTACCCTTCCGAGATCACCCCAAACCCAAATACGAAAGCCATAATCCCATGTGACACCTCTTTTCCTTCCGATCCTGTAGAATACTTGGACACTCCAACCCCTTTTGCCCTTTTAGTCTCAGACCCACGGGACCTTCGCGGAAGAGAGCCTAAGACTGCGAACAGTAGCACAAGTGCCTTGCAGAAGATGTCAGCAGTACACGGGGCAAGCTTATGCCGATGAGCAGGAGCAAGGGAAGCTCCCGTGCCTGTGGTACCGGATTTGACTCAAGAAAAGCTAAAAGTCCAGCGGTTCATCACAGCCGGTGAGTCGAGGGGAGATAAGAACCGGGCTGTGTTGAGTTAGAGAATCTCAAAGTGGCAAGTTTGAACCAAGCTTAATGAGCTGTGTAAAGAACTGTAAAAAATGTTGAAGAGGAGACCAGCTGCAGAGGGAAACCGGTACCACGTGAGTGCTATCTCGAGAAGAATCTGGTCGAGCCCCAGATGAGAGAAACTACAGATACCAGTAGGCCGTAGGAGGGCCAGCGAAATAGGTCAAAGTGGTCATACAGAGGGTCGAGCAAAATCCCTGTACAATCGAAAGACTTTGATCTACAAGCACTGTGAAAGAAAGGGAAGTGAATCCCGCGAACATTGAACTTTGTAAAAAGTGAACATTGAAAGTACAGTGGGGTCAGCGCCCAGAAGAGGGGGACCCAGGGGTGAGCCACTTTCACCTTAATCGAGAGCCATAGTGAACCCGGGGGAAGGAAGCTAACAGTGGAGAGAGGTCGGAGTCCAGCAGAGGAGGATCCAAGGGTGTAAAGTTGCCACCCCAAGATTATGAAAAGTGAAAGCAAAGTTAAGAAACGGCAGGAGTGAACCCGAAGGAGGGTCAGAGCCCGGCAGATGGAGATCCAGGGGTGAAGCCATCACCCAAGTACCGCCAGTCAAAATGGTCTGAGCCCAACGGAGGGAGATCCAAGGATGAAGCTATCATCCAAGCTCCAAGGAAGGAAATAACTGACATATAACTTGAGAAATACAATACGTGATGGGTCAGAGCCCAGAAGAGGGATACCCAACGAGTGAACCATTATCATCCCAACGAACTTTCATTTGGTTAAAGGAACTTTTGTTTTTGTTATTTGCACATGTCAGGCCCCGAATGCAAGAGACTTTCAAAGGAAATGAGACTTGGCCATCGACGGTCCTGAGAACTGCCATTAGAACTGTTGTCTCGTGCTGGAGAAGCCCGAGACTGTACTGTGCTCCAAGCTTCCATCTTACCAAGTGTGCAAAATGTGGGGATGGGAGACCCAAGCGACCGCATCCTGACATTTTATTTGAGAACACTTCTTCTTGAAAGCTTTCCCACACCCATGTTTTTGTATTAGTTGTAAGGCTTGGCAATAGGTTTCTTAGTATAGGCCCTTTTTATTTGACACAACGCCACTAGGACTGCCTTATTTTTCATTTGATGGTTGACGCTTGCTCCCGTCCTAGATTTAGGTTTAGAATGGGTGTTTTTCCAACCTGAATACAGAATTCATTGTTCAATAAACACCCTTGAACTGTAATCACATGTGCCTGTCTTACTTGTCACCATGAGTTCCTCTCAGGCTACACCTCACTAATGATGCTCCATTAAGTCTGAAACATGTCTGGGATTCCATGGTGTCTTGTGCAAGAGGGATGTGACAAGTGGTTCGGGCTGGAGTGCCCCTTTTGGTTTGAGACCAGGCCTCATTTGTATATGCTTTTCCCCTTATATTATGGCAAAGCAGGCTGAAAAAGGTGTTTTGTGGTTAGAGCAGAACAGTGCCAAAGGTCATGATTCATTCAAAGCATTCCATCAATCACTCTTCTGGTTGTGACTAACAAAATATAGACATTAATTATTGGTTCAAAAAAGCTGCATACTTAAAGTACAATGAAAACACCATACATAATAATTTCATTTGCAATGCACATAAAAGGCTCAACATTATCCTTTCAATGAGTTGTGAAAAAAGTTAATTAAGTGTACGAGTAAGAAAAAGGAATCAAAGCTATTTCTTAAGAACTGGCGGCCATTTAAGTCTTTCATCCATGATAGTCTTTGATTCAAAGACAATCTGCTCACTTATACCCAGCTTTGCCAGTGTTACAAATTCAGCTCCCTCCTTCTTTAATCACTTGGGCGAAAGCAGACTGTTACCTAACTCTTTGCACCAAGCTATCAACTACAGCATTCCCTTGTGTGAATCTCCGCAGATTTCTTTTGACAATAGATGCACCCCTCTACATTGGCCACAACATGGCAGTATTGCTGCATCTTCTTCTTAATTAAATCAGAATTTGCAAAGATCACTAATAGGTAGACATTCCATATCTCTTTGTTAGCAACCATTCAATTCCATCCCACTCTATTTCCAGCACATGTAAGCGGCCATAACGAAGCATTCAAAAAGGGAGAAGAGCTGCACTACACATTTGTTTCAGCCTGACCTTTGAATGGATTGTGTCCTCCTACATATTCCTCATATATGATATCTCCTATATCCAGCTTCAGCTGCTTCAAAAATAAATGTTGGCAGAGGGCGCTGTGTGTCGATGCAGTCGACTCGATGTCCCTCGAGGACCTCCGTCTCGAGGATGACGTCATCGAAGGTATATATGGAACGTGCAGCGCCCGTTGGCTACAATTCAGTTTTTTCTGAGTAAGCTATCGCTTCGTGAACTACAGCGCGCTTCATATTGTTACTTCGTAGTTATGCACATTTCTTTGTCTTCGGCTCCAACCCGAAGACTGGGTTTAAGAAATGCCAAGACTGCAGCGCTAAAATGTTGCTGACGGACCCACATCGGGTGTTTTAGTGGTGCCTTGGTGTGGAGCACAAGACCTCGGCCTGTCAGTCATATCAATTGATGACCGGGAGAGCTCTGAAGGAACGTAAAGGGAAATTTACGGAAGAAAACAAAACTGTCTAGGTCACAGAGTGGCTCTCCCCACTCCTCATCGTCGAGGAGAAAATCGAACAAAAGGAATCATAAATCTTCCTCGTCAGACTCATCTTCAGAGAGGAGTATATCTTGCCCTACTAAGGCCTCTACTCTGGATGAATGAGAATCATTCAGGCAGGAAATAATTACAATTTTCGAGAGACAGGCTCCCTCGAAGCGAGTAGGCAATGCTCCAACCGCGCTTTCTGAAGCTGGTAAGGAAAGGGCTAGAGCCACATCCTGCGTGCCCTCGGACCCGGGACGAAGGACAGATTTTCATTGAGAGCTGTCGAATTGCCAAAAAGGGATTTTTTTAAATCTCTCACGTTGACTTATGCCAGTGGGCTGGACACCTCTCCAGAAATTGATTTTGGCAAGCCAGACCCGGCTGATAACGCAGATGCCTCTTACAGGCAATTAATGAGAAAGTTCACTGATTTTCTGGGATGGAGCAGGCTTGCCCTCCCATTCGTACAGGATGACCTCACGGATATCCTGGACAAAGGCCCCCAAAGGGATCCAATCCTACCATTTCATGTTGCTCTACAAAAAATAATAAGTGCAAACTGGGAAGCAACAGAATTAAGTCCGGCAGTCAATAGAAATTTGACAAAAAAATATAGACCATCAAGTAGTGACCCCAGCTATTTGTCTAAACACCCTATCCCAGAAGGCCTGGTGGAACAAGCAGCAACCTCTACCTCCAAACAAGCTGCCTATCCAACCATTCCACCAGATAGGGATTATAAGAGCATAGACGCCTACTCAAAGTCTTTTCTGGCAGGAGCATGGCTCCCAGGTCTGCCAACTCTACATGTGCCCTTGCAAAATGTACCTTCACCCTATTGTACTGCGTATCCATGGCGGCTGAACATATTCAAGAGGGGGAGAAAGAAACGGCTTCCTGGCCATTGTAAAAGATGGGAAAGAGGCCATGTGTGACTATCTACAGTCAAGTTTGGATTCTGCTGACCGTATCAGCAGAGCCATGGCGGCAAGCACCATGATACGCAGGTTTGCGTGGTTAAGGAAGTCTGAATTTGCACCGGACGGGCAGTCTATACTCCTTAATATGCCTTTTGATGGTCTCATCTTTTTGGCAACAAGGCTGACGAAAACCTTGAGAAACTGCAGACTTCGAGGGGTGGTTCCTTTCGCTATTCTACTCTTCAGTTGGAAGAGCGAGAGGAATGGCTGGTCAAAGAGGCCAAAGAAGATTCTCGTGTGGTGGACGAGGGAGAGATGCAGAGCCCGCCCAAGCAGCAGCATCTTTACCATCAGCTGCTGCTTCAGCCGCCTCAAAACCTCTTGACTCACGACACCCCAGTAGGAGGCAGACTGTCACAGCATCCGAAAGAATGGCGAGACATTACTTCGGATGTTCAGGCATTTGAAACCATAGCCCAGGGTTACTGCCTCCCCTTCATTCAGAGACCTCAGAATCATCCACCATTCGTTAAAGGTTCCAGAATCATTACTTTTGCAGGATACTTTGAGCCTCCTAGAGAAAGGTGCTGCAGAGCCAGTACCTGTAACGGAGAGGAACAAAGGATGGTATTGTCCATATTTCCTAATCCCCAAGAAGGACAGAGGACTGACCCATCTTGGACTTGAGATACTTGAACAAGTTCCTCAGAAAGGAAAAGTTAAAAATGGTCACACTTTCTCAGATCCTTCAGGCCCTCCAGCTCCAGGATTGGATGGTGCCATTGGACCTTCAGGATGCTTATTTTCATGTGCCAATCCATCTCAAGCGCAGAAAGTACCTGAGGTTCTCTGTTGGTGGTTCTCATTATCAGTTTCGAGTTCTGCCATTCGGGCTGACCTCCCCCCGAGGGTATTCACCAAACTGATGGTGGTGGTGGCGAGTCTCAGGAGAGGGGGGGATTCACGTCTACCCCTACCAGGACGATTGCCCTATCAGGGTACGTTCTCCCAAACAGGTCCTGGATCATCTCAGCGTAACCTGCCACTGTCTCCACAAACTGGGCTTTTCTCTCAATTACAAGAAGTCCCATATGATACCATCTCAAAAGCTCCAATTCATCCGGCTGTACTGGATACATCCTTGGGAAAAACCTTGCCACCCGAGGTGAGGGCTCAATGCATTCTGCAGATGGTCACCAAATTTCAGAGTGCCCAGCGTCTCCCGGCCTTCGACTTCTTGAGGTTGCTCGGCTTCATGGCATTCTGCATTTTCCCGGTGCTAGAGGCTTGCCTGAGAATGAAATCCCTTCAATGGGCTCTCAGAACACAGTGGTCCCAGGATGTCAGACCTCCTTCAGATTCCGAGCAGAGTCTCACAGGACCTTCTGTGGTGGGCCTGCCAGGACAACATTCTGAAGGGAGATCCTTTTTGGCAACCATGGCCGGAGATAACAGTAGTTACGGACGCCTCACTCACAGGGTGGGGAGCCCATGCCAACGATCTGGCAACCGGTGGTCGTTGGTCTCCATCGGAGTCCAAACTACATATTAACCTTTGGAGCTGAGAGCAATCAGACTTGCGCTGAAGGCTTTTTCTGCTGTCTGTATGGGGAAACAATGTACTGATAATGACGGACAACACAGTGGCCATGTACTACCTCAACAAGGGAGGAGGCGTAGGATCACTACCACTGTACAGAGAGGCAATGCAGCTCTGGTTCTGGGCAATACAAGAAGGAATCTTCTTATCAGCAGTTCACCTATAATACGAATACGACGGCGGACGCTCTGAGCAGGGAGAGCTGTCTCTCCCACGAGTGGGAATTAGCTCATGAAGCCCTTCAAGAGATCTTCACCCTTTGGGGAACCCCTCAAGTGGCTCTGTTCACGACCAGTGTCAGTCGGAAGTGCAAACTGTTCTGCTTCATGGAATTTCCCCCAAGAGGAATGCTTTTCCTCCAGTCCCAGTCATTCATCACGTGATCAGGAGGTTGAGAAAGTTTGAGAAATCCATGATTCGAGGGGATTGGGTCCTCCGACGTATTCCATATCTATGACATGTAATCACCACAGCTGTGCTGCTTCGGAAACTTTTTCGGCGTCTGCGTCCTGCGTCGATGACGTCGATGCGCCGCCGTCGAGGACCTCCTCCGACGTCCGACGTCATCCGATGTGATAAGTAGGACGCACGACGCCAGTAGCCTCAGTTCCGTTTTTTCCACGAACGTGTTGCTTCGTGTTTCTCGGTTCTAGCCTCGACTCATTGGAGTTCTGTTCTTTCCGGTTCTTCGAACCTGTTCGTTTGTGATTATTCCTTCGACGATGTCTTCCACTTCGTCTTCAACCCCGCGTCCGGGCTTCAAGAAGTGCGGGGAGTGTGGGTCCAAGTTGTCGGTGACTGACTCGCACGATGCCTGCCTCTGGTGCCTCGGGGAGGCCCACGACACGGATGACTGTGTCGACTGCCTGTCGCTCACGTCCAAGGCCTTACGCGAACGTAAGAAGAAATTGTCGGTAGGTCGGGTGTCCAAGCCCCGGAAGTCGAAGTCGGCGGGGCTTTCGACGGATGATTCGAGGGGTGACTCTCCGCGTCATCGTCGGAAGTCTCGTCGGTCTTCTTCTAGGAGTCGGTCTCGCCACTCCTCAGCCTCTTCGAGGCATTCTCGGAAGCGCCGACACCGGTCGCCTTCCAGGTCCTCTTCAGAGGACTCTGCCCGGCACGTCGGTTACCCCACCAGCCGTGCGACGCCGGAGGAATGGGCTTCCTTCGGGAAGAAGATGTTGGCGATTCTTGAGTCGCAGGGTACTCAACCGTCCGCGCCCCCGAGTGGGGTCGGCCGTGAGAGGTCGAGAGCCACCGCTCGCAAGAGTGGTCGGCGCGAGTCACGGGAGAGGTCCCGTTCGGACAAGGGGGCTCGTTCTCGCCGTACCCGTTCCAGGTCCCGGTCCTCGACGCGATCGAGACCGTGTGCACCTGTGATGTCTTCGAGGAAGACATCGACGTCTGAGGCGTCGAGGGCGTCGACAGGCTTTCTCGAGGCTCCGGCTCCGAGGAAGTCGTCGAAGCCGTCGACGGTCAGGTCGTCGAGGGACAGGCTCGGAGCTCCGGCTTCGAGGGCTGTGTCGACGCCGCCGATACTGGAGGCGCTGCATCTGACGTCGACGCCGATTTCCTCGACGTCGACGCCGATCCTCTCGGCGCCGTTGCCGGTTTTCTCGACGTCGGCGCCGATTCGCTCGACGCCATCGACGCCTTTCGTGTCGGAGGTGCCCCGTGTCTCGGGTGTTCCCCCTAGGAAGGCTCTGGTTGAGAGCAGGCACTCTCGGGTGCCTTTCCACCACTTGGATTATATTTCAGAGGCGGATGAGGATTCGGATGGCCTGGTTCCTAGTCAGGTGCCGGATGACATTGTCTCGGGCCATAGTCAATTTGACGATTTGAGGCAGTCGCTGCATGATGCCAGTGGACTGGACACCTCTCCGGAGGTGGAATTTGGTCGGCCTGAGCCTGGCTCCCATGCCGATTCCTCATACCGGCGCCTTATGGCTAGGGTGTCTGAGTATCTGGGATGGTCTGCTCCCCCAGGGGAGTTTGTGCAGGATGATCTGACGGACATCCTTGATGTTGGTCCCCCAACTGACCCGGTACTGCCGTTCCATATGGCTTTACAGCGTAGGGTGGCGGCGGCTTGGACTGCTCCGGAGAGTCTCCCGGCAGTGGGCAGATCCTTGTCGCGAAAATACCGTCCAGCCAGTGGCGACCCCTGCTACTTGACCAGGCACCCCACTCCGGAAAGTTTGGTGGTGCAGGCGGCCACGGCCCCGGCAAAGCAGGCGTCGTACCCTACCATCCCTCCTGATAGGGATGACAAACGTTTTGATGGCTGGGCGAAGAAGGTGTTTTCTTCTGGTGGTATGGCGCTTCAGGCGGCCAACTCCGTTTGTGCCTTGTCGCGTTTCACGCACACTCTGTGGAACTGTGTTGCGTTAGCGGCTGAACATATTCCCGAAGGGGTCGAACGGGATGGTTTCCTTGCTATGGTCCAGGATGGTAAGGATGCCATGTGTGAGTCCGTTCAGTCGGGTTTGGACTTAGCTGAATGCGTCAGTAGGTCCATGGCGGCGAGCACCGTGATACGCAGGTTTGCGTGGTTGCGGAAGTCGGGGTTTGCTCCTGATGTGCAGTCCCGGCTCCTCAACATGCCCTTTGATGGTGAACATCTTTTTGGCAGCAAGGCTGACGAGAGCCTTGAGAGGTTGCAGACCTCAAAAGCTGCAGCGAAGTCGTTGGGCGCTGCAGTTCGCCAACCTCCGCTTTTTCGTCCTAGGGGACAGCAGTGGAGGGGTGGCTCCTTTCGCTATTACTCGTCCTTTGGTAGAGCGAGAGGAGCTGGCAGTCAAAGGGGCCAACGCAGGGGTGCCAGAGGTGGACGACAAGGTACCCGTGGTGCCAAGGCCGCTCGGGCAGTTGCCTCTTTGCCCTCAGGTAACGCCGCAGCCGCTCCTACTTAGTCATGAGGCCATGTACCATGGTTCGCCGGTTGGGGGAAGGCTGGCGCAGCATCTTGTCGAGTGGCGTGCCATTACTTCAGATGTGTGGGTTCTGGAGATCATAACCCACGGCTACTGTCTTCCCTTTCGGCACAGGCCTCGCGACAATCCACCGGGGAACCTCTCTTTGAAGTGTCCGGATCCGCTCCTTGCGCAGGAAATTCAAGCCCTGCTGGAGAAAGGCGCCATAGAACTGGTGCCTGTAGCGGAGAGGAACAAGGGATGGTATTCCCCTTATTTTTTGATTTCGAAGAAAGACGGGGGATTGAGACCCATCATGGACTTGCGCGGTTTGAACAAACTCCTCAGGAAGGACAAGTTCAAGATGGTTACTCTCTCTCAAGTCCTCCAGGCCCTTCAGCTTCAGGACTGGTTGGTGTCACTCGACCTCAAGGATGCTTACTTCCATGTGCCGATCCATCCCAAACACAAGAAGTACCTGAGGTTCGCGGTTGGCGACTTGCACTTTCAGTTTCGGGTCCTGCCGTTCGGTTTGACCTCCGCCCCGAGGGTTTTCACCAAGCTCATGGTGGTGGTGGCAGCGCATCTCAGGCAAGGGGGGATTCACGTCTACCCCTACCTGGACGATTGGTTGATCAGGGGGAGCTCTCCCGAGCAAGTCCTGGATCATCTGTCCGTCGCCTGCCACTCCCTTCACAGGCTGGGCTTCTCCCTCAATTTAAAGAAGTCCCATTTGACGCCAACACAGAGGCTCCAGTACATCGGAGCAGTGCTCGACACTTCCCTGGGGCAGTGTTTTCCTCCCCAGGTGAGGGCTCTTCACATTCAGCAGATGGTGCACAAGTTTCAGCATGCCCAGACGCTCCCGGCGTTCGAGTTCTTGAGGTTGCTCGGCCTCATGGCATCCTGCATTCTTCTGGTGCCAGAGGCTCGCCTGCGGATGAGATCTTTGCAGTGGGCACTCAAGACGCAATGGTCGCAGTCCTCCGGCGGGATGTCGGACCCGGTTCAGGTGCCGCCCTCGGTCGCCCGGGACCTTCTGTGGTGGGCTGTCAAAGGCAACTTGATGAAGGGGGCTCCGTTTTGGCTACCCTGGCCAGAGGTGACGATCGTGACGGATGCATCCCTCACGGGATGGGGAGCTCATGCCAACGGGCTGACAGTCAGCGGTCGTTGGTCTCCGTCGGAGTCCAGACTCCATATCAATCTGTTGGAGCTGAGGGCCGTCAGGCTAGCCCTGAAGGCTTTTCTGCCGACTGTGCGAGGAAAGGCTGTCCTGATCATGACGGACAACACTGTGGCCATGCACTACCTCAACAAAAAGGGGGGGGCAGGGTCACTTCCTCTGTGCAGGGAGGCGATGCAGCTCGAGTTCTGGGCCATCCGGCAGGAAGTTTCGATCTCGGCAGTTCATCTGGCCGGAGACGAAAACGTGACGGCGGACGCTCTGAGCAGGCAGAGCGCGATCTCTCACGAGTGGGAGTTGGCTCAGGAGATTCTCCTGGAGATCTTCGCCCTTTGGGGGACCCCTCAAGTGGATCTCTTCGCCTCCAGTGTCAACCGGAAGTGCGAGAGGTTTTGCTCGCGGGAATTTCCTCCGAAAGGAGCCTTAGGCGACGCGTTTGTGGTGGAGTGGTCATTCCCGCTGCTGTACGCGTTTCCTCCAGTCCCCGTCATCCCGCAAGTGCTGCGGAGGTTGCGGAAGTTCGGTTCCCGGATGATCCTCATTGCTCCGGCGTGGGCTCGGAGGACGTGGTACCCGGACCTTCTCGACTTGTCCATCTGCCCTCCACGTCGTCTTCCCTACCGAGACGATCTGCTCTCACGGGAGGGGGGTCAGGTTCTCCATCCAGAGGTCGGATCCCTCAACCTTCACGCTTGGCTTCTGAAAGGTTGAGGTATAAGAATTGGGACCTCCCTGAAGACGTGATGGAGGTGTTGCTTTCGGCCCGAAGGCCCGCAACTAAGTCTCTGTACCGTTGCCGTTGGCGTAAGTTCTGCGACTGGTGCAGAGTTCAGAATGTGGATCCTTTTGCATGTGACATCCCCATGGTTCTGTCCTTTTTGCTTTCTTTGGCCCACAGGGGCTTGCAAGTGGGTACCATTAAAGGTTACCTGGCGGCGCTGTCCATCTTTAAGCGCTCATCTGAAGAATGTTCTTACTTTCAAATCCCTTTAATTTCACAGTTTCTGTAAGGGCTCACTAATGTGTTCCCTCCGTCGCCTTTCCTGGTGCCCGGTTGGGATTTAAACCTTGTTCTTAGGTTTCTTATGGGTGCTCCGTTTGAGCCTTTACATTCTTGCCCTTTGAGGCTGTTGTCTTTGAAAACTGCGTTTCTAGTTGCGGTTACTTCCGCTCGCAGAGTGAGTGAGTTACAGGCACTTTCTGTTAAGCCACCCTTCACTGTATTTCACAAGGACAGGGTTGTCCTTCGAGTTCGTCCTTCTTTTCTTCCAAAGGTAGTGACGGAATTTCATTTGGCCCAGAAGATTGTTCTTCCGGCTTTCTATCCTCCTCCGCATCCTGGTAAGGAAGAGGAGAGGCTCCATAGGCTTGATCCTAGGAGAGCTTTGAGCTTTTATGTTTCTCGCTTGTCCCGGGTCAGAGTGGACGATCAACTCTTTATTGGTTACGCTGGTAAGCGCTTGGGGCAAGCTGTGACGAAACAGACTTTGTCACGCTGGATTATTTTGGCCATCTCGGAGTGTTACCGCTTGGCGGGTAAGGACCCACCGGCTGGCTTGCGGGCCCATTCTACCAGGGGCGTGGCTGCATCTACTGCCCTGCAGAGGGGTGTTCCTATTCGCAACATCTGTGATGCTGCCACCTGGGCTTCAGTACATACATTTGTACGGCATTATTCCCTCGATTCCATCAGAGGGCAGGATCTGGCCTTTGGCAAGGCGGTCCTTTGCTCTGCTATTTGATTGGCTATTCTAAATTTTGTTTCTAAATTCTTTCCCTCCTCCTTGATTTGGTACTGCTTTGGGAGTCTGTCATAGATATGGAATACGTCGGAGGACCCAATCCCCTCGAAGAACAAGTTACTTTCTTACCTGGTAACGTTCTTTCGATGGGATGGTCCGACGACGTATTCCATATCGCTCCCACCCTGCCTTCCCCGCTGCAGAATTTCTGTTGCGATTGCAGCTTACGTTCCGCAAGGCTTTGTGTCGGACTGGCAGTTGACTAATGTCACACGTTCTGGGGGAAAAAACTACAACTGAGGCTACTGGCGTCGTGCGTCCTACTTATCACATCGGATGACGTCGGACGTCGGAGGAGGTCCTCGACGGCGGCGCATCGACGTCATCGACGCAGGACGCAGACGCCGAAAAAGTTTCCGAAGCAGCACAGCTGTGGTGATTACATGTCATAGATATGGAATACGTCGTCGGACCATCCCATCGAAAGAACGTTACCAGGTAAGAAAGTAACTTGTTCTTCTAATCGCTCCGGATTGGGCCAGTAGGACGCGTTACCCAGGGTTTATCGTCTGCATCGACAGCCAAAGCATCTAATGCCATACCATCTTAAAAAAGTGTCTAATGCATTTTCGTTTCCTTTTTTTTATGGGCGCACCCCAACCCACCTTTTTTTTAACCTTTGAAACCCATTTTTATTAAACTAAACCCTTTACCATCTAAAAATCTGCATTAGATGCTTTTTTTTAGATGGTATGGCTGTCAATGCTTTGGTTGTCGATGCAATGACCGGATACCGGTACCCAGGCCTTCTGGACATATCCATCTGCCCTCCACTTCTTCCACTAAGAGAGGACCTTCTCTCGCGAGGGGAGGTTCGGGTTCCCCATCCAGAGGTCAACATGGTCCACCTTCACACATGGTCTCTGAGAGGTTGAGATACGTATTGGGACCTCCCGGATGATGTAATGGAGATCTTGCTTTCGGCCAGAAGGCCAGCAACAAAGTCTTTGTACCGCTGCAGTTGGAACACATTCTGTCGCTGGTGCAGGGATAAGAATGTGGATCCTTTTCTATGCAAAACACCAGAGGGGTTATCTTTTCTGCTTCATTTGGCTAATCTGGGGCTCGAGGTTGGAAACATTAAAGGTTATTTGCCAGTGCTTTCCATCTTCAAGCGCTCGTCTGAGGAAACGTCGTATTTTAAAATACCTTTGGTAGTACAATTTCTGAAGAGACTCACTAACGTGTTCTCTCCATCTCCTTTTCAAGTTCCTTTTTGGGACCTTAATCTATTTTTGAAATTTCTCATGTGTGGCCCATTTGAACCAGACTACAAACATTCAAAACCATCTTGTCAGTAGCGTTAACATCAGCCCGTAGGGTGAGTGAGTTGCAGGCACTATCTTCTTAAGGTCAAACCTTCATTCCGACCTAAGAATATATCAGATTTTCATCTCGGACAAAAGTTAGTGTTACCTACCTTTACCCACCACTTCATCCTGGCAAGGAAGAGGAAAGGTTACACAGACTTGACCCAAGAAGGACCGAGTGTCTACATTTCAAGAATGTCAAAGTTTTGTCTAGATGAACAACTGTTTATAGGATATACTGGACATAGACTGGGACAGGCTGTAACTAAACAAACCTTGTCCAGATGGATTATATAAACTATTACTGAATATGATAGACTAGCCGGGAAAGATCCCCCAGAAGGATTGAGAGCACATTCCACTTTGGGCATGGCGGCTACTTTTGCTCTGCAAAGAGGGGCTCAAATAAAAGATTTGTGAGGCAGCCCCTTGGTCTTCCATTCACACTTTGACAAAACATTACTGCCTTGATTCCACCTTAAGCCAGGATGAAAGCTTTGCGAAAGCAGTCCTTCATTCGGTTCATAACAAACCTTGATTACAAAATTCATACTCCCTCCGCCAAAACTAATACTGCTTTGGGAGTCTATCATAGGTGAGGAATGCGTGGGAGGACACAATCCATTTGAAGAACAAGTTACTTACCCCAGGTAACATTCTTTCGACTGGATGTTCCTCCCACGTATTCCTCATCACCCCTCCCAGCCTATCCCGCAGTAGAATTTCTGTGAATTACATTTAACGCTCCTTCAGAGTTTGGTATGGTCTAAACCACATTAATGCTGGTAGGTCTACTGTAAGAAAAACACGAACAAACAGAACTGAAGCAAACAGGCCCTGCGCGTTCCATATATACCTTCGATGACGTCATCCTCGAGACGGAGGCCCTTGAGGGACATCGAGCTGACTGCATCGACGCACTGCGCCCTCTGCCAAAAAATGTTTCCGAAGCAGCTGAAGCTGGATATAGGGGATTTCGTGGATGAGGAATATGTGGGAGGAACATCCAGTCGAAAGAACATTAACAAGGGTAAGTAACTTGTTCTTTGTGCAGTTATTATTGAGTACAAGGAATTAAAACTGCTCTTCCACTTACAGAAGAGTAAACGGGCAGAGCAATGCAATGACTATTTAGTTTAGCAGAAATCCTTGGTGGGGCTAATAAGATTTCCTGCATTCTTATAAGTATGCTGAAGTCTACTCTACAAGGTCTGGGATTATCTTGCGTACCATTGACAGTCCATGGAAGGGAGGCTTTGTGTGAAATACGGTTTCCCAAAGACAACATGCACTGCCATGCTCTAGGGGCTCTGGTATCCCATACAACTGCTGAAGGCAAGTTTCTGTTTTCTCACACGTTGTGAAGATAGTTTATTAACATTGGTGGTGGTGGCTCATTGTGGGTTCTGTTCTCTGCCCGTACATTGTAAGGGCTATCTCTGCTAGGTATATCTTACGATTCAAGTTATCCACAAGTTATTGAAAGAGCATCCACATTTTTCTTTGCACCTAAGACTGAAAAAGCAGATCTGAAAAAAGAAATTGGAAAGATGTACATGGATTCAGAAGACAAAGCAAAGCATCTGAAGGACATTATGCAAGAAAAAGAACAGATGCAGTGCACCGTGGCGATGCAGGTACCTATGTTTTATGGAGATGGTTGGTAGAAAGACATATATGGAGGTGGGTGATTTTTAACGTGTGCATAGTCATTAGTCAGGATGGCTTTTTGGAATCTATTCATACAGGTGTGTATTGTTACAAAGTCCAGGGTATGTATTTTTCAGTCCTCTGCCGGATTTGGTGACCATAGGCTGGCCAACCCGGGAGGATAGGTACCTCCACAAGCCACTGGATGATGAACACAATGGGGAGGATCTCCTGGTCACCCTCTCATGGTCTGCACCACTTGGAAGAGGTCTATTGCACAGGGCAGCACCCTTTTTAGGCCCCTCAGCTTTTTGCTTTTCTCCCTTTATTTCTTGGATTGCAGACTTCATTTTGGTGTCGTCCCACTGCATTGCAACTGTTTTCACCTTACTTAAGGTATATGATATTGGGTCATCCTTAGGTGCCCCGTCCCGAGAGGCACCCAATTTTAACCTTAGAGTGATTCTATCAATCTACATTGGTTTTAGGGACTAGGTTTGTGGTAACTGTAACCTAGTTTTGGCTTGACCAGGGGCACAATCCATTTGACCATATTGGTAGCCTAATGTATAGATTTGTTAGCGATTAGGGCACCAATTTTTTCTTTTTAAATCCTACTCTCTGCCATCTTGTATTTTAGGGCTCGCTTTGTTCAGGCCAACCAGGAGATGGCCTCAAAATTGCCATTCTAACCATGTGAGGTCTTTGTGAGCCCTCATGGCAGCTTCCATATTGGTTTCAGCTGGTTTTGGCCAGTCTACGTCCATGAGCTGTCAGTCTCAATTACTCTGGGGGTAGTCTAGGCTGAGTGGCAATCCAATTGACCAAGGAGTATGTTTGGTCATCGGACCCTTTGCTCATCCCTCTGTAGTGGTTGGTAGCCCCTTTTTGCAGTGGACTTGTCTGCTTCCTGCCAGATACCTGATAACTAACTCTTGCTGCTTCGTTCTTCTACTTATAAGAAGCCGGTGTGCTGACATGCTGAAGCTGTTTTTCCCACTGATTCGCACCTTTTTTGCTAATTGTCCTGGTCATACGGGCTGGGCACAATGATTGAGGCATATCCCAGATTGGATGTTCTGCCTCTGGATGTCAAGTCCGGGGTTCCTGAATGCTCCTGCTGCCGCCCCATATTTTCTTGGTTGGGCCTTCTATTCTGGAACCGTTTACGTGGTTCTTTTCCACCAGGATCATCCGTTCGGTTGTGGGTCACAATTGTCACCTAGAAGGGGGTTAGGACACTAATACCCCACCGCACCTATTGCTTGGAATGTCCAAAAGAGCCTCCAGTCGTTCTCCCCTTCCCAGAATAGTTTTCTGCTGCTCCGCCTGCTGCCATTGTTCAACAAGCCTCTGAGGCCATATTCATGGGCTCCCTCGCCTTCCCCGTGTTTTCCTCGCCAGATTATTTTCTTCAGGCTTGAAGGTTGACATTGTCAGAAAGTTATTTGTTCCTTTTCTGGTTTGTTGTGTTGGTACAGGGTGCAACCTTATGGGCACCTCATCCTGTAAACCGAACCTAAAAAAACGCTTTAGTTACTCAGATTGTTCTGCCGTGCTGGAGCTGTTTTTTCCGCAACTACTGAAGTTAGTGCTTACTCCTGAGTCCTGGGGTGGGCGGATATTCAAGCTACTGTGGGAAACCTGTCTGTGTCACCCTAGTTAGTCCCTGGGGATCTGTCATCCAGGTGGCCAGGACACAGCCATCGCTATTGGATCCACTTCCTGGGGGTGGACCAGTGAGGGAGGATCACATGGATGGGGGGGATCCTTGGGGAGTGGAAGTGGGACACCGACGGGTGAGACGCGGTATCCCCCTTCCTTCAACACCTTTTCCCCATCCTACCACGTAGGATATTGCAAGACACTGGCCTCCCACCCTCTTTTCCGACACAAACACAATTGCACAACATGAACGACAAAGGACTAATACCAGAGCTGTTTACCTGACATGTCCCAGTACAAGGGTCAGGCAATTGACCAGAATCACACACAACTGACGGCCCTTTCCCTTCTCCACAGGGATGAAAGGTGGACCACGAGAGCACAGGACAAGCAAGGCAGATCGCACAACATGAGAGCTAACTCAGCACAGCAGTTCAAGAGGAGGAGAAAGACTGTGCATACCGAGAGGGTGACCAGGAGTGAAGCGACCTTTCCCTTTCCGACCACGCCCGTGAAACCTCTGCAGATGGAAACATAAGACTGAGAACAATAGCCAGCGTGCATTGCAGCAGATGTCAACGGTACACAAGACCTTCCTCTGCTGATAACCAAGCCGGGGAGAGACGCTTGTCTCTGAGGTACCAACCTTGACTCCAAAGAAAAGGAAAGCCAGGCGATAAGAAACTGAACTGTGTTGAACGAAAAGTAGCCAACAGCTAATTTGAACTTTGAAAGGTTTGTAGAAACTATTGATGAAATAGGGGGAAAACCAGCAACAGAGGCATCCGGCACCACGTGGATACACACGCAGGAAACTCTGGGCGATTACCCGATGGTAGAGACTGCCATAACCAGAAGGCCTTGGGAAGAGGTAAAGAGAGGTCAAAGTGGTCATACAGGGGTCTTGTAAAATCCTCTGTACTGTTCAAAGTCTTTGACCGACAGATGATTGTGAAGGAAAAGGAGATGAGTCCTGCTTGGTGAAATTAGTGTATTAACAGTGTGTTGTAAAGGTTGGCAAGAGCAAATGCGATGGAGGGATGGTAACAAAAAGAGGCGAGGCCTAAAGTCTGTATGAGCAGTGTGATGTCAAAAGTGAGTCCGACCAAGGGATGTCTACAGTAAACTGTTTGGGCGAAAGTTGGCAAGAGTGAACCCGGCAGAGGGAGGCCGACAAAAAGGGGTGAAGTCTGAACTGTGTAAAAAGACATTAAGATTCGTGAATGCAAGAAGCCTAGGGGTCCGAGCCCAAGAGAGGGAGATCCAGGGGTGGAACGTCATCACCCAAAGTACACTGTTTAGTTGATTTTGTTGACTATGACTTGTGAGGGGTCTACGTCGGGAAGAGGGGGACCCAGAGGTGAAGCCTTCACCCAAAGTATATGTGGAACAGACCTCTGTGGGTGTTTTGTTGAAAGCCTCAGGCCCTCGAAGACCCCAATAGCTGGAACAGAACTGTCAGCTCGTGCTGGGAAAGCTCGAGCGTATGCTGTGCTCAGGAGATCCACTTTGTCCCTGTAGAATAACCAGGCAGGACACATATTCCCTTAACTCAGTTGGTCCTTTATTCAGGTAGGAAAAGGGTTCTCGCGTGCAGCGTGGTATCAATAATTACAAATGAAAGTCTGGGGAAGAGGGTCGAGCATACAGGTGTCCTCTGGTTTTACCGTTAGCTGCTCCCTCAATAAGCCCAATGGAATAACTCTTTGTTCTCCTCCCAAGCGTTTGGGTTTTCTGTCCGTCCAAAGAACAAGAACAAGCAAATGGTTTAGCGTTTTGCTTTTCAGCCGAGCCCGCTCTGTTTCCCAACCAATCCGCAGGCCCCCAGGAAGCTGCGCTGTCATTGGTGCTTTCCCCCTCCTTCCACCCACATAGGCGGTCCCAATGTTCCCGCCCCGGTATGCCTTTCCAGCACATTTCTTGTTAGTGCTGGTTTCTGGTCCCTGTATTTTTGTGTACCGAAACCTCTGTGATAGGAGAGTGTACTGGTAAGTGTCCCTCCCTCTGTGAACGTGAATAGGGACTAGTGTGCCCATTGAGATGTCTCAGGGTTCATAATTTCAAGGAAGCGCTAATTGTATGTCTTGCAGGACAGTGTTGGTGCAAATGTCTTCTGGACAATGTGGTGCAGATTGAGACTCGGGGTTTAATGCCGTCTGTCTCACACAAGAAACTGAGGACTGTGTGTGAGGCGGGGCAGGACTGACCCTGTTTCCTTGGTAATGTAGTGCTAATGCTGGTTACCTCACACAAGGAACTGGTGACTATATGCGGGGCAGGGCAGGACTGACCCTGATGTCTTCTGGGCCATTTAGTGCGGGGAAGGGCTCGGGTATCACTGCTGGCCGCCACACAATCCTGTGTTCAAAATGTGGGGAAAGAAGACCCCTGGCAATCACATCCTGACTTATTATTTGTGAACACTTCTTTCTTTATAGAAGACCCTATCCCACATTCTTTCTATAATTACTTGTAAGGATTTGGCACAAGGACTGCCTTATATTTCATTTGATGGTCGAAGCTTGCTCCCATCTTAGATTTAAGTTTAGGTTGGGCGTTTTTTCCACTCTGCATTTCCAGTTTAATAATCACCCTTGAACTGTGATCACTTGTGTCTGTCTTTACTGTTGCCACCATGATTTCCTTACACTACTCACCCTCAGGTGTCCCTATGGTCCAGGGTTGAGGTTCTTTGGAGACAATCTCAATCACATTTCCCATTGACTTAGACTGGGGGGTCCTCCTGCTCTGCTGCATCTTCATCTAGAGCTTTGGGTTCTGCAACTGATCTCCAAATCTCTTAATGGGGGTCTCCTGTGGTTCCAAGACTCGCCCTCCAGGGTCCTTCTGGCCAGGGTTAAGATTCTTTGGAGACAATCTCAACCACATTTCTCATTGAGTTAGATCAGGGATCCTCTGCTGCATCTTTATCTGGGGCTTCTGGTTCTGCAGCCAACCTCTAGATCTCTTAATCGGGGCAACCTGTGGTCCACTCTGGTGTTTGCCGTCGAATCCACACCTGTGGGGTGAAACAGACTTACCACCATTAAAAAGGATGGCTCATTGACTATCAGATGAACATGTATATTGATTGAATTAAACTACCCACCCACCCCTGCCTATGCTCTTACCCCTCCCAATATTGCCTGATTCCAACCCACCGTCTTATTGTTGGTGGTAAAGTTTTCGCAAAAAGATTTGAGCAGTTGGGGGTCCAGCAGCAGACCCAATACCACTTTTCCCTTTGATTCCTTTCAAAAGTTCACCTGTCCTGGAATTCTCTGAAAGTGACTCTGCGGTCACATACCTTTTTCTGGGCATCGTTCCTGTATCGACAAAGGATGTTTGTGAGCCCTGTAACAAGAACTAACATTTGAAGGGATTGTGTCCTCCGACGTATTCCTTATCTTTGATAATACGTTTCCAGCTTGCTGGCCTCGGAAATTTTTTCTGTAGAGGGCGCTGCGCGTCGACGTCCGCCGAGTCGATGTCCCTCGACGGCCACCGTATCGGCGCCGACGTCACCATGCCCATAAATAGCCACGCGCTGCGTCCGTTGCTCAGTTCCGTTTTTCCGCGCTTTGTGGGGCCTCGGAATGTCATTGCTCAGTTCAGTCAGGTTTACTATCTATTTCGACTCGAATATTCCTTATCGTTCTCGATGGCTTCTTCATCAGAACCGACGACGCCACGATCCGGCTTCAAGAAATGTCGAGACTGCGGTAAATAAATGTCAATAACGGATCCACACAGGGTCTGTTTATGGTGCTTGGGGTCCGAGCACCATTGTTCGGAGTGTGAGGACTGCATGTCCATGACGGCGAAAGCCCTGAAGGAGCGAAAGGGGAAGCTCGAGAGAGGTAAGTGAGCCAAATCCTCCTCGAAGGTTTTGTCGGCTGAGTCGAGGCATTCATCTCCTCGCCGTCAAAAACATTCCCATTCCAGATCTCGAAGCAGCTCCCACCATTCGTCGAGATTTAGACACTCAAAAAAGAGATGTCGAAGGTCCCATTCCTCGTCTTCTGTGTCCCCAGAAAGAGTCTCCTGTCCCACCAAACACAGTTCTCAAGCTGAGTGGGAGGAATTCAGAAAGAAAATGTTAAGCGTCTTCGAGAACGCGGCCTCGACCCCCTCGAAGACAGCTGAGGGTGATACCCCGGGTGAAAAACCCAAAAAATCAAAACGCTGCAAGTCGCAGCACCCGGCGAAACATTCCACCCGAGAGCGCCATGAGCCATCGGGTAAGAAGGCACCGTCTTCGACGCCGTCGTCGAGGGTTCCTTCGACGCCGTCGTCGAAGATTCCTTCGACGCACGTATCGGCGCCATCGACGCCGTTGTCGAAGGGTTCCTCAACGCATCGGTCGATCGACTCGACGCCATCGTCGACGCCGATGAAAGAGAGGACCAAGGCTCCACAGCCAACAGTGATTTCAAGGGCCTCTGGCACGACGCTGAGACCGTCGCCGATGCCCTCGAGTAGGATCCCGATCCTCTCGAGTTCTTCGAGACCCCTTCCAGTTTTTTCGAGGCTGTTTTCGGTGCCTTCGAAGCCTGTTACATTGGCGTCGACGACATCGACATTTTCTCGTCCAATAACAACGAGTTTGGCTCCTTCGGCCCTAGAAATGGGCTTTACTCCATTTCAGAGGTCAGAATACCCTGGTCTTTCTTCAATTCATGAAGAAGGGGAAGATTCTGACCAGGAAACATTTGGATTACAGAGAACCGCACTGCCTACTGCAGAGGATTTCACCTCTGAAGGAACTACAGGAGTCACTTCATGAGGCAAGTGGACTGGACACTTCCCAGAAGTGGAATTTGTAAAGCCAGACCCAGGGGAACATGCTGAAACACCATATAGAACCCTGATGGCAAGAATAATTGAGTTTATGGGTTGGTCTGCGCCTTCACCTGTTTTCCAACAGGATGATCTAACAGATATATTGGACAAAGGCCCACAGGAGGACCCGGTGGTCCCCTTCCATGCAGCCCTACAAAGAAAAATTGCATCTAATTGGGAAACTCCCGAAGTTATCCCAGCAGTCAATAAAAGATTGTCGACAAAGTATAGGGTAGCGGCTGCTGACCCTGAATACCTGTCAAAACACCCGACCCCAGAGCGCCTGGTGGTTCAAGCGGCAACTTCATCCAGCTTTAGGACTGCTTACCCTACTGTCCCACAGGATAGGGATGACAAGAGGTACGACTCTATGGCAAAGAAAGTCTTCTCTGCCTGTAGTATGGCGTTGAAGTCATCAACGCCACCTGTACGCTCTCCTGCTTCAGTCACACACTATGGGAGTGTGCTTCATCAGCGGCTGACTGCATACCCGAAGGAGAGGAAAAGGAAGCCTTCCTTAACATCATTAAAGATGGCAAAGATGCCTTGTGCGAATCACTTCAAACGGGCATCAATTCCGCTGACAGTATAAGCAGGGCCATGGTGGCAAGTACAACAATCTGCAGGCATGCATGGTTGCGAAAGTCGGGCTTTGCCCCTAATGTACAGGCCAGACTTTTGAATATGCCCTTTGACGGCTCTTCATTATTCGGGAAAAAGACTGATGACAGTCTTGAAAAGTTAGACTTCTAAAGCAGCAGCAAAATCCTTAGGAGCTGCTATCCGCCAAACTCCTTTTCGCCCCTCGGGAACCTCTGGGAGAGTAAAGTCCTTTCGCTATTATTCCGCATTCGGGAAAGGCAGAGGACAGCCAGCTCAAAGAGGCCAAAGGAGATCCACCCGAGGTGGACGGGTCAAAAGTACCGCAGCAGCAGCAGGTGCCTCTTTACCCTCGGCATCTGCATCAACCGCCCCCAAACTGCTCTGAGGCCTTCACACACAAGACACCTGTAGGGGGCAGGTTAACTCATCATCTGACGGAATGGCAGGCTATAACTTCAGATGCTTGGGCATTGGAGACAGTTGCCCAAGGTTACTGCCTACCCTTTCTACACATCCCTCAGAGTCGTCCACCGGGGAACAGCTCCCTAAAAGTTCTAGATCCGCTCCTCTTGCAGGAAATTATGGACCTGCTAGAGAAAGGTGCCATAGAACCGGTACCTGTAGCGGACAGGAACAAGGGCTGGTACTCCCCCTACTTTCTCATACCAAAGAAGGACGGAGGACTGAGACCCATCCTGGACTTAGGAGAATTGAACAAGTTCCTCAGGAAGGACAAGTTCAAGATGGTAGCTCTCTCTCAGATCCTTCAGGCCCTCCAGCTCCAGGACTGGCTGGTATCTCTGGACCTTCAGGATGCTTATTTCCATGTGCCAATCCATCTCAAGCACAGGAAATACCTGAGGTTCGCAATTGGCAACTCTCATTATCAATTTCGAGTTCTGCCATTTGGGCTGACCTCCGCCCCGAGGGTCTTCACCAAGCTGATGTCGGTAGTGGCGGCGAGTCTAAGGAGGGAAGGGATCCACGTCTATCCCTACCGGGACGATTGGCTGATCAGGGCCGTATCTTCGGAACAGACCCAGACCCAGCTAGATTATGTCTGCCTCTTCCTTAACACACTGGGCTTCTCCCTCAATTTAAAGAAGTCACAGATGATACCATCACAGAGACTCCAGTTCATTGGAGCGGTCCTGGACACATCCCTGGGAAAAGCCTCGCCACCAGAGGTGAGGGCTCAAGATATTCTACAGATGGTCACCAAGTTTCAAAATGCCCAACGTCTCCCAGCCTTCGACTTTTTGAGGTTGCTAGGCCTCATGGCATCCTGCATCTTCCTTGTGCCAGAGGCTCGCCTGAGAATGAGATCTCTTCAGTGGGCACTGAGAAGTCAGTGGTCACAATTCTCAGGGAGAATGACAGATCTTCTCCGGATTCCGGACAAGGTAGCCCGCAACCTTCAATGGTGGGCCTATCCAGAGAACATCTTGAAAGGAGAACTATTTTGGCAACCATGGCCGGAGATAACAGCAGTCACAGATGCCTCGCTCACAGGGTGGGGAGCCCATGCCAACGACTTGACCATCAGCGGTCGTTGGTCTCCATCGGAGTCCAGACTACACATCAACCTATTAGAGCTGAGAGCGATCAGACTAGCGCTGAAAGCTTTCCTGCCATCAGTCCAGGGGAGAAATGTCCTGATAATGACGGACAACACAGTGGCCATGCACTACCTCAACAAAAGAGGAGGCGTAGGATCACTGCCACTGTGCAGAGAGGCAATGCAGCTCTGGTTTTGGAGGCAGAGCACAGTCTCCCACAAGTGGGAGCTAGCTCAGGATGTCCTTCAAGAGATCTTCGCCCTTTGGGGAACCCCTCAGATGGATCTGTTCGCCACAAGCACCAACAGGAAGTGCGATCTGTTCTGTTCAAGGGAATTTCCCCCGAGAGGAGCTCTAGGAGATGCGTTCGTAGTGGACTGGGAGTTCCCACTCCTTTACGCGTTCCCACCAGTCCCTGTTATTCCTCAAATGATCAGGAGGTTGAGAAGATTCCGGAAAACCATGATCCTAATTGCCCCGGATTGGGCCAGGAGAACGTGGTACCCGGACCTTCTAGATATGTCCATCTGCCCTCCAATCCGTCTTCCACTCAAAGAGAATCTTCTCTCACAGAAGGGAGGTCAGGTTCTCCATACAGACAACAGAACCCTCAACCTTCACGCTTGGCTTCTGAAAGGTTGAGGTACAAGGATTGGGATCTCCCTGATGACGTCATGGAGGTGTTGCTTTTGGCCAGAAGACCAACAACAAAGTCTTTATACCGCTGCCGTTGGAACAAGTTTTGCAGCTGGTGTAGAGAAGAGAATATCGACCCTTTTTCATGTGGTACACCAACGGTGTTATCGTTTCTACTCTACTTGGCTAACTCAGGCCTTCAAGTTGGCACTGTAAAAGGCTATCTCGCAGCGCTTTCTATCTTCAAGCGCACTGCGGAGGAACCATCGTATTTCAAAATTCCTCTAGTGGTACAATTTCTCAAGGGTCTAACTAATGTTTACCCTCCAAAACCATTCCAGGTTCCATTATGGGACTTAAATTTAGTTTTAAACTTCTTAATGGGCACTCCATTCAAACCTCTTTACTCTTGCGCATTGAGATTTCTCACACTTAAAACTGTCCTATTGGTAGCACTAACATCTGCTAGGAGGGTGAGTGAGCTACAAGCTCTCTCCTGTAAACCCCCACATACAATCTTCCACAAGGACAAGGTTGTCCTACAGCTGAAGCCTAATTTCCTCCCAAAGGTGGTTTCTGAATTCCATATTACTCAGAAAATTACCTTGCCTTCATTCTACCCTCCTCCCCATCCGGGGAAAGAGGAGGAAAGGCTACACAGGCTGGACCCTAGGCGAGCTCTCAGCCTTTACATCCGCAGAATGGCTAGGATCAGGCAAGCAGACCAACTGTTTGTAGGATACTCAGGTCACAAGTTGGGACTACCCATAACAAAACAAACCATCTCCAGGTGGATTATTTTGGCCATCCTGGAATGTTATAGACTAGCAGGGAAAGAGCCACCCCAAAATCTCAGGGCTCATTCATCCAGGGGTATCGCAGCCTCTTCGGCTCTCCAGAGAGGGGTACCGGTCCGGGACATATGTGCGGCTGCCACATGGTCGTCCGCACATACATTCACAAAATTTTACAATCTGGATTCCTCCACTGCTCAAGAGACCAGATTTGGCAAGGCCATATTACATTCGGTCCATCCCTAAAGGGATACATAACACTATCACTCCCTCCTCCAATTACATACCACTGCTATGGGAGTCTATCAAAGATAAGGAATACGTCGGAGGACACAATCCCTTCGAAGAACAAGTTACTTCTTACCTGGTAACGTTCTTTCGACGGGATGTTCCTCCGACGTATTCCTTATCACCCCTCCCATTCATCCCCGCAGTGATAACTTCCCTTGTGGTTGCAGCCTTCGCTCCTTCAAGGTTACTAACCGATTCAGGCATGTCTTTTCTTATGCTACAAAACGGAACTGAGCAACGGACACAGCGCGTGGCTATTTATGGGCATGGTGACGTCGGCGCCGATACGGTGGCCGTCGAGGTACATCGACTCGGCGGACGTCGACGGGCAGAGCCCTCTACAGAAAAAATTTCCGAGGCCAGCAAGCTGGAAACGTATTATCAAAGCTAAGGAATACGTCGGAGGAACATCCCGTCGAAAGAACGTTACCAGGTAAGAAGTAACTTGTTCTTTTAGGGCTTGTCCCTAATGTTTAATGCATTTTGAGGCCTGCTCAGCACTTCAGTTGGAAGTCCTTTTGTTTTTTTTTTGTCCACCTGTCTAATCCCTGGCAAACTCAATTCTCTGAGGGTCTTACAGGGGTGGGTGCTCTTCCTCACCTGAATCTCCTCCTCACCGCCTTAACATAAAATTGTGTCTAAGGATCTTCTCTGCCCTAGCTTCAGAGTACTGGCTCACCACCCTGGCTCCACAACTACCTACTGTGAGAAACCTGGGGGTATTCTCACTACTACTCCCCTTGGTTCCTCTATGCAGGTGGCCAGGGAAAGGTCATTGCTTTTGGATCCTGACCCTGGAGGCGGAGAAGCGAGGGAGGATCACTTGGGTGGAGGGTCCTTGAGGAATGGGAGTGGGGTAACCTCAGGGGAGACATGTTGATGACCAATCTAACCCTCCCTGACCTTTATGGGCTAATGTAAGTCCGCTCCCTTCATTTCCCTTCTTGTGACACTGGACAGTACTGAGATGAGAAGGAGGCATTTGAGAGTATTGAACACTATACCATTTCCCCACTTTCGTACTGGGACGAACAAGATGCCTGCAATGTGTTGTGAAGGTCTGGCATGTCCCCTTAATCATGGTCAGGCAATTCTAATTGAAAAAGTACACCTGAAACCTGTTAGAGGGTTGCAGGTGTATGAAAGGATGAGGAAAAAGCAACACAGTGAGGAGCAGCCGGGAGGCCTGTGTGATCAGCAGGGATCCTTGTTGGAAGAGAGGCGAGCCTCTGGAGGGAACTGCTGTGGGACGGTCCGTTGTGTGCAACACGCCGAGACGCTGGGGACTTCAAAGAGAAGTGTTCCTAGAAAGCGTGGCGTGTGAGCTGGGGCTCCATGGAGCAGAGTGAAGGCAGAGAAGGGAGCCGTGTGGAGAGGCTGTCCCTTTCCCTTTCTGTTACGCTCACCTGGTATCCACGGGGGCGCCACACGGTAGTGGATGGAGATCTAAGTGCTATCCCAGACCCCTCTCTGCTTGGTTATGTACCAGACATTGGGTAGTGCCTTAGGTTTTTGTGCGTTGAACTCTCCGTCCTGCGTCTCTGTGCAGGGGCGCGTGGTTGGTGCAGGCGATCCCTGGACCTAGTTGCTTCACTGGTCCGTGTGCCCTTATGTCGGGTCCAGACCGGCTGTGACTCCGACTCTGCTTGCTGTCTTCCAGGTGAGTTATAATGTCTTTTCCGTCTTTATTCTGTCTCTTTCTTTCCCTCCGTTTTCTCTGTCTTCTCGGCGTCTTGCTCCACTACGCTGTTCCCTAACAATGTCCCTTTTTGTTTTCACAGGGATGGTTTCGATCTCGGAGTTGCCGCACCGATGGCAAAGACCACGGTGAGTTATTGATGCGCGGAGCGCTGTGCTGTTTATTGGTGTCAATTGCTAACCTGTGTTCTCTTCTTTGTACAGGTTGCAGTGATGTTCCGGAGTGATGAGCGAGCGAAGTGCTGCTTGCCCAGGTAAGTGCTTTGTTAATGCTGACCTTGTTCCTTCTCCCTTGCAGGTTGTGGTGAAACCCGGAGATGGGTGAGGTAAGAGAAGTGCAGGGTGCTGCCAGGACTCGCTGCTTGCCCAGGTAAGAATTGTTATGAATGCTGTCCTTGTTTCTTTACCTTTGCAGGTTGCGGTGAACTCCGGAGATTGGCGAGGTAAGCGAAGCGCAGGATGGATTCAAGGCCGGTTACTTCACAGGTAAGTGTTCTTGCTTGCTAATGCAGTTCTTGTTCTTCCAGGTTATTAATGGAATCCGGATCTAGGACTTCAGGATCGGGCTGCCGGAGAAGCAGATGAGCAGGAGCTGGATACGGTGAGCGTTACGCTGCATGAGTGCAGAATAACTCGAAGCATGTTCTGCTGTTTGGGTATGGTTTAAATAGCCCATGTAAAGTAGTTCCAGGCCCAGCCACACCCAAAACACTAGACCGCATGGCTTGGTTCTAAAGAACTGAGCTGTGTAATGGGCCTCCATGTTGGATTAAGGTCCAAAACTGGTATTACTTTATTCCTGATAATGAGCCTGGCGCCAAAGGCCCCAGGACTGACTCCATGTTTGTTTCTGATGGAGTTTTAAGGCCCTTGGGGCCAGTGTGAAGGACTCTAGCCCAATTGCTGCCAGGGGGCTTTTATACCTGAGGGGGTCAGGGGCATGGATCGTGACACTTTCATCATAAGTGCATCTTCCCCTGTGTTAATGAGCCGACACAGGAGTGCCTAAGGGGCAGGAGTTGGACCCCTGACCGCAGAAGCAAGAGTTTGTGTATTTCGCCCTGCTGGAAGAGCTATTACAGAGACCAGTGAGTTTCTACCAGATGAGAAACCCAGTGCACGAATGATTGAACATTGCCATTGTTACAGAATACTTTGTATCTGAGTGGTTGCGTGTCTTAAGAAGAGCGTTTTCCAAGGTCTCAGGTTTAAAGACAATTCCATTGTTGAATGTTGCAGCGTAAGGAAAACTTGTATCACACAATCCCAGAATGAACAATGAAGGTAAAAGATTACATCTCAATCTCAACTGAATCTTCATAAATTGGCATCATTATATTGTCTAATGTACTTAAATGGTTAGACAAGGAAAGCTCTGTCTACTATATTGTTTGTAAAACATTTTTATGTGGCCACATATTCCAGAATAGTAACATGGTCCAAACTCACAGCCTTCTTAGTAATTTGTTGCCAAGATTAATATCTTTAGAATGTGGGGCAAAAATCCACCAACTCTCTAATGGTATTATTGACTAATTCACCCTTTTTTGATCGGCCTGGAAAAGAGGCTAAATATTGAACTATCGTTATGATGGTCAGCCAGTATTTTAAAAGTATAAATTGCAATTTTTATCAAAATAGACCATGAAATTGGGCCAAGTTCCATTCTGATTGCCTCCACGGGTATAGAAGAGGGCAGTCCTAAAGCTGACCGCCACAATGTCCCCTCTGTTTTTTTTTTGTCCAGCAGAATTGACTCTCAGGTAAGCATTCCATATGTAATACTAGTAACAATACTAGCCTTATAACATTTTATTAAGCCTGCTACCGAGAAACCCCCTGTAGTATGAATAAATGTTTTAACTGCTCTGAATTTCCTCAAAGATTTAGGAAGGATGACACTTTCCAAATATTCAGTACAAAAAAGAAGGTGGGTGAGGCGCGCACTCCCGGTCCTGGTCAATTGAACCTGTTGTAAAAAATATAAGTAGCTGGGTCAAATCCCAAAATGGACAAAAATTCACAGGGTTAGATCCCTTCTGCTGCAAATCAGGTACTTAGTAATAACAGGGTTAGATCCCTTGCTGCAAATCAGGTACTCGGTAATAACAGGGTTAGATCCCTCGGCTGCATTTCTGTGGTCTGTAGTTGTTCTCCTCCTAGCGCTTTCTTATCTCAAATAATCATCAGGGAGGCTGTTGAGCAGGTGTGTCTAATTAGACTCAAAGGATTCTGGTAGCTGTAGTGAAAACGTTTTTTTCTGTTCAGGTGACCAGCAACCGACACCCCTCCAAAGCACAAGTCCTTCCCAATTTTGGGGAGGGGAGAGAACCATCTTTATGATTCTCCAAAGTGGGGCACAGTCACCCCGTGGCGCTGCCTCTGGAGCCCGGGACTCCCATAGCATTCAGTACAAAAAAGAATTGACCCAGCTACTTATTTTTTACAACAGGTTCAATTGACCAGGACCGGGAGTGCGCGCCTCACCCACCTTCTTTTTTGTACTGAATGCTATGGTAGTCCCGGGCTCCAGAGGCAGCGCCACGGGGTGACTGTGCCCCACTTTGGAGAATCATAAAGATGGTTCTCTCCCCTCCCCCAAATTTGGGAAGAACTTGTGCTTTGGAGGGGTGTCGGTTGCTGGTCACCTGAACAGAAAAAAACGTTTTCACTACAGCTACCAGAATCCTTTGAGTCTAATTAGACACACCTGCTCAACAGCCTCCCTGATGATTATTTGAGATAAGAAAGCGCTAGGAGGAGAACAACTAATGACCACAGAAATGCAGCCGAGGGATCTAACCCTGTTATTACTGAGTACCTGATTTGCAGCAAGGGATCTAACCCTGTTATTACTAAGTACCTGAATTGCAGCAGAAGGGATCTAACCCTGTGAATTTTTGTCAATTTTGGGATTTGACCCAGCTACTTATTTTTTACAACAGGTTCAATTGACCAGGACCGGGAGTGCGCGCCTCACCCACCTTCTTTTTTGTACTGAATGCTATGGGAGTCCCGGGCTCCAGAGGCAGCGCCACGGGGTGACTGTGCCCCACTTTGGAGAATCATAAAGATGGTTCTCTCCCCTCCCCCAAATTTGGGAAGAACTTGTGCTTTGGAGGGGTGTCGGTTGCTGGTCACCTGAACAGAAAAAAACGTTTTCACTACAGCTACCAGAATCCTTTGAGTCTAATTAGACACACCTGCTCAACAGCCTCCCTGATGATTATTTGAGATAAGAAAGCGCTAGGAGGAGAACAACTAATGACCACAGAAATGCAGCCGAGGGATCTAACCCTGTTATTACTGAGTACCTGATTTGCAGCAAGGGATCTAACCCTGTTATTACTAAGTACCTGAATTGCAGCAGAAGGGATCTAACCCTGTGAATTTTTGTCAATTTTGGGATTTGACCCAGCTACTTATTTTTTACAACAGGTTCAATTGACCAGGACCGGGAGTGTGCGCCTCACCCACCTTCTTTTTTGTACTTTCCAAATATTGGCTACTTAATGAGGTATAGATAGAGTCCTAGATAAAGGTTATCAACAAACCCTACAGGCTGAGAATTAATCTACCATTTAAAATGCTTTTTTCATCCTTCCTATAGTCATAATTTTAGTTTTTGAATAATTAATTAATCTTGAGGTGATTTTCTTCAAAGTATCTGGCTAGTACATGTAATGCCCTTTGTGATCCTATGGGGTCCTGTCCACAATGACTGTATCATCCCTGTGTGATAACCATTTAACAAGGTGATCATCAATATGCGTAGGGAAGTTGTTACAATGTATTAAGACTGAATTCATATCTGCCACATAAAGGTTATATAAGACAAGGACAGGCCCCCTGTTTTAAATCATTGTTAGTAGTAATAGGCGCAGATAGTTTGCAAGAATGATAAAGCTTAAATAGTAACTGTTTTAAATGTATAAATCTGCTTAATAAGGCTCAATATTAGGAGTGGGGAAGCCCCCATTTTCTAATTTGGCCCACAAGCAACATCTATCAACGCAGTCAAGGGAAACTGTATAGTTGTTAAAAGCCAAATAAAGATTGGTACCTGGTGAATTTAAAGTAGAATGTATCATATATTGGAGGGTCCAGATGTTGTGTAGTGCTCATACCTTTTGAAAACCTGTTTGTTGCTTATGGAGAATATGCTTATCTCTTGTTTGCTCGAAGATGATGTTATAGAAAATGTTACAAGACAAATCCGTCATGGCAAGTACTCTATAATTGATGGGGTCATCCTGAGCTCCCTTTTTATGTACTAGTATCATTATAGATTGTCTCCAAGAGTTGGGTATTCTGCCTTCACCGGACACCTTCCAAAAGAATGGTTTTAATATATGAGGCCAGAACTCCAGTGCTTTTTTTTATCACTGTGTTTAGCCAAGCCACCCGGGCTCGGTACCCTAGATGACTTAAGTTTTGCAATAATCTCACACACATCGAGTTCTTCTAAAGTGTACTCAGAAGGAAAATAATTTCCTGAGGTTCCCTGGAGAGAAGTAGACAAATAGTTTTCTGTGCAATATAATGGCTATATGTGATTAAGTGTCATCCGCCGCGTCGGATGGGGCTTACTTCCGCATTGGTGTCTGCGCCATGGTAGGATGCGGCTTTAGCTCCGCTTACAGATCTAGTTGTTGCTTCCAACGGCTACCCGGAAGTATATATGCCGTGTACTTCCGGCGTGCCGTTGCGTTGCAGCCCCCTTAGATTGCCTTGCTTTCCTTTGGGTAAGACGCTACGTTTTTTTCCTCTTCGGCCTTTTTTCTGTGCCGCTCCCTGCCTCTACTCTTTTCTCGCCCTGCTGGGTTGGCTCCCTCGCTCTTTCTCTCGTACTTTTTCCTTCGCTGCCTACCGTTTCTGAGTAGTCTCTTCTCTCTCTCTCTGGCCGGGATCCTGCTCCAGCATATTCCTACCTTTCCTCGCCCCTTTCTCTTTGTGGAATCTCCTGCATTGACTTCTATCATCCTCCCTCTCGGAATCTCCGCCCGCTGGGCTGTCGGAAGTCTTCTTCTCCGGACCACACCTGCCCTCGGAACCTCCACAACATCCTCTACGAGGCTTCGATCCAGACGAAAGGGTTTTTTACACCTTCCGGCTTTTTCCCTTTCTTAACCGCCTGTCTGCGGAAGCGGGGTCCCAGGACTGCTATGTACATCTAGCGGTCACTGTGGCTTCCCTTCGCGGCAGGTCTTTACCGCTAAAGAAGGAGAGAGATTACCGCACCCGGAGAAACTTTGTGTCACATCGTGGGGTAGATGGCGAGTCTGGGATCGGTATCCACGTGGTCCGCCGTAGATCCTGCCGTCTCGTTCCTTTCTCCCCTACGTGCTTGCAGGTCTAGTCTTTCTCCGCTCGCGTACGCGACCGGGAGCTTTTAGCCTTCTGCTTCCGGGTCGCGTACACGTTGCAACGCTTCCTGGTTTTTCGCTTGCTTTTGCCACGATAGGAAGCCTTCTGTGTTACCTCCGCCCGCTCCTGCTGTTTCTTTCTTTCCTTACTTTCGTTCCTTTTCCCTTTTCTTCCCGTCTCTCTCTCTCTCTCTCTCTCTCTCTCTCTCTCTCTCCTTCGTCCCGTCTGCCCTCCTCTTTTCTCTATCTACTCTCGCTCTGCTCTACCCTCCTTCCCTCCTCTCTCCTGCTTTAGGTCTGCCTCTGCCTTCCGCTGTGGTTAAACATTTTTATCTTCCCGTGTACCGACCTCGCCTGCTATTTGGACTGCCTCTGCCTCCCGTTATTGTGAACTGTTCATCTTCCCGTGTACCGACCTTGCCTGCTATTTGGACTGCCTCTGCCTTCCGTTATTGTGAACTGTTCATCTTCCTGTGTACCGACCTTGCCTGCTCATTGGACTGTCTTCGCCTTCCGTTTCTGTGGACATTGGTCCTTCATGTGAAGCTTACCCAACCTGCTTACGGAGCACAACCTGAAATCTTCCAATAGGGGTTTTTTGTGCCTTTGGCTTTTTCCCCTCATCCGACGGTCACGGAGGATCTTTCACCGCCTAACCTATACGGTGTCGCGGTGGCGTCCTTTCGTGGCCGTCCATATCTTCATAAAAAAAAGAGAAACCAGGAAACAAGGAAGGAAAGAAAATCAGGAGAAAAGACAGAGGTGAGGAGGAGGGGGAGGGTTTTGAGACTGAAACTTCATTTGAAGAAGAGGACATTGCTGACCTTTGTGATACTTTGTCCCGGAGGACCTAGAGATCATCTCGTCAGGTGAGGAGAGCGGGGAGGAAGGGGGGCGAGAACGCCCCAATCGGGACAGATTGCAACGCCCATACAAGATGTCTGCAGAAGAACAGATTCAAGAATTTTGGAAGGATATGCAAGGCCTATCACAAGAAATACAGACTGTCAAAGCCGAAAACGCCATCCTTAAACAGATGGCTACTGCACGAGAGGGTCATCCGGCGGAATTACCGGCTATGCCTCTTCCCTCTGGGAAATTCGATGGTTCACCCAAAAAAGTCAAGGAGTTTTTGGAAGCGTGCATTGTGTACTTTACCTTTAGACCCCGGTCGTTTGCCACGGACCAATCCAAGGTGGGTTTTTTGATCTCTAATATGACAGGTAACGCGCTGTCATGGGCTACACCTCTGGTCACCAATGCTAATCCTATCCTGCTTGACTTCACGGGGTTTCAGACATTGTTGAAACAAACGTTTGAGCGGCCAGAATTAACGTTTACCGCCTGTGAAGATCTACTGGATGTACGGCAAGAGGCTGCTGACGTTCTATCATACATAACACACTTCAAGACTTTGGCTGCAGGCGCTGGCTGGCCAGAGCAGGCCCAATATGCCATATTCAGAAGAGGTCTGCGGGAAGAGATTAAAGACGAGCTTGCCAGATCTGCGAGACCTCCCACTTTCCCTGATTTGCTTTCCTCAGTTCTACAAATAGAATACCGGTTACAAGAGCGGCGTATGGAACGTCGCAGACACCGTATCGTTACCAATGTTCCCGAGTCCAGGGCTGCACCTACGTCAACACCCTCTTCCTCCCACTCCAACGACGAACCAATGCAAATCGGTTCCACCAGAGGTCCATTGTCGGCAGCTGAGAGGAGACGAAGGAGGGAGAAGGGACTGTGCGCATACTGTGGATCGGAGCAGCATCTCATCAAGGACTGTCAGGAAGTCCCAACTAAGCGGCAGGGAAACGGTCATCCTCGGTACCAGTAGGGACTTGGTACCGGGGTACACCTTGTGACTCACTCAGTCCCTATGTTTCACTCTCAGTTACAGCTCCTAACATAAAAGAAGACTCCAGATTGATGGTTATTCCGGTGCTCATCAAGCTACCCGCTAGATCCATAGAATCCTTAGCCCTCCTGGACTGTGGAGCAGCAGGAAACTTTGTGGACACTTTGTGGGTAGAGGAGATAGGTCTTCACCGAATGGCCCGCAATCAAAATCAAAAGGTGGAAGGAGTGGACCGCTCCCCCCTCTCGTCGGGACTCATCACACATACTACAGAAGTACTCACGATCACCATTTCCCAACATTCAGAGTCCATCAAGTTCGACATAATCCAAGCTGCACATTTCCCCATCATCCTTGGAGTCACCTGGCTTAGAAGACATAATCCTCAGATAGACTGGACGAACAATCAGCTCAGTTTCAGCTCTCCCTACTGCAGACTGCATTGTTTCCCAGCCACAGCTAAAGAAGACAACCTTAGTATTGAGACTATCCCCAGCGATCTTGTAGGCATACATGCCTTGCCGCAGTTCTGCGCTCCCTATCAAGAAGTGTTCCTGGAGAAGATTCCTGCTACTTTGCCTCCTCATAGGCCAGAAGACTGCACTATTGATTTAGAGCCAAACGCGTTGGTTCCCTTTGGGCGCATGTTTTCATTAACGCAAGCAGAGAAGCAGGTTCTTAAGGACTACTTGGAAAGGAACATACATAACGGTCTCATCAGACCTTCGAGATCCCCGGCAGGTGCATCCTTAATTTTCATCAAAAAAAGGGATTCCAACGAACTACGGCCCTGCATCGAATATAGGGGCCTCAATAAGGTCACCATACGTGACCGCTATCCCATGCCTTTGATTACTGAAATTATCGAAGCGGTGCAAGGCGCCCAGGTGTTCACCAAGCTCGATCTCCGGAACGCCTATCACTTGCTACGCATCGCCAAGGGCGATGAATGGAAGACAGCTTTCCGTACCCCATTCGGGTTGTACGAGTATCGAGTCATGCCCTTTGGGCTAGTCAACGCTCCAGCGGTTTTTCAGCGGTTCATGGACCGGGTTTTTTCGGATCTGCTTTCAGTTTCCGTTATCGTATACCTTGATGACATTTTGGTGTTCTCATCTGACATAGCGGACCACACCCACCATGTTCAGCAAGTCCTGGAACGTCTATGTCACTACCAGCTCCTTGTCAAACCTGAAAAATGCAGGTTTGCTGTGTCTTCAGTACCCTATTTGGGTTACATCCTCTCCAAGGATGGTATCTCCATGGATCCAGGCAAGGTATCAGCAATCATAGAATGGGCCTCACCCACAAACATAAAGGAGGTTCAAAGGTTTCTGGGATTGGCAAATTACTACAGGAGATTCATTCAAAATTTCTCGGAGATTGTATTATCCATCACAAGTCTTCTAAAGAAGAGTTCAGGAGCCTTTTGTTGGTCACCGGAGGCAGAATGCAGCTTCAATTTGCTCAAACAGATGTTTTGTTCGGCTCCCATTCTTCGACATCCTGATCAGAAGCTACAGTTTATAGTTGAGACTGATGCATCTGCCTCAGCCATAGGAGCTGTTCTGCTTCAAGAGAACGATGGTTTGGAACATCCGGTAGCTTACCTTTCCAAAACACTGTCACCCAGTCAACTTAATTATTCAGTGTTAGAAAAAGAGTTACTTGCCATCAAACAGGCACGCGAAGACTGGAGACATCTGCTTCTGGGTGCCCGCCACCAGTTTCTCATACGCACTGATCATAAGAATTTACGAGTTCTACAAAATATGGAGTGTGTTAACGCAAGACAAGCACGATGGGCGTACTTCTTCGCTCAATACAACTTTCTCATTACCTACCTCCCTGGTGCTAACAATAAAGTTGCCGATGCTTTGTCCAGAAAGATGACGGTTAAAGAAGAAGAGACTTCCCATCGGGAGCCTATATTTCAAAGAAACTGGATATTGGGGGTTACTGCAACCTTTTTTCAGGAAATAAGGACTGCTCTCGCTATCGAAAGACCTCGATTATTACGGCAACAAGACGGTGCCTACACCGAGAAGGAGGGTCTTTTTTTTCACAGAGCTCGATTGTACATTCCCTCCGGAGTATGGCGGCGTAGGGTTATCAGTTGGTGTCACGATCTGCCAACTGCAGGACACAGAGGAGAACAGAACACTACTGATCTTGTTTCTAGATCATTCTTTTGGCCTGGTCTCAGAAAAGATGTCAAGGAGTATCTCAAAGCCTGTCCAATTTGTGCCACTGCCATATACCCCTCAGGTAAACCATTAGGACTACTCACCCAAAGTGAGATACCCACTCGTCCATGAAGCCTCATATCGACGGACTTTATAGTCGATTTACCGGTGTCCAATGGTTGCACCTGTATCATGGTTACAGTCGATACTTTCACCAAGATGGCTCATTTCACCCCGTTACCCGGACTTCCCACTGCTACCGAGATGGCTGAGACCTTTGCCAAGGGTATATTTCGACTCCACGGTCTTCCTGAGAAGATCATCTCGGATAGAGGAAGTCAATACATCTCTAAATTTTGGAAAGCCCTTTGTCTTCGGTTAGGTATCGAAAGAGCACTATCCTCTGGGTTTCACCCTCAGTCAAACGGCCAGACTGAACGGCTAAACGCCACTTTAGAACAGTATCTACGATGCTACAGCAACAAATACCAAGCAACAAATACCAAGACAACTGGGTCTCGTTACTACCTACTGCCGAATTCACTTATAACAATTCTAGACACTCTGCCACAGGTTACTCTCCATTCTTTTGTACCTACGGGTTTCACCCCAGATCTTTTCTTACTTCTCTTCCTGGGCCTACCAATTCTCCCACAGCCGAAGCTATTCTTCAATCTCTTCGCGAGACTCATCGTTCTGCTAGAATATGCCTGGAGGAAAGTAGAAGACAAAACAAGAACCAAGCAGACAGGCACCGCAAGGGCTGTCCTATTTGGGGGCGAGGTGATGAAGTGTGGCTTTCTACCAAATATCTGCCCAGATGGGTTCATCCTTCTAAACTGTCACCTCGTTTCTTGGGACCTTTTACCATTCGCTCTAAGATCAATCCTGTTGCTTACAGGCTTGACCTTCCTCCTTACCTCCAACGCATTCACCCGGTCTTCCACTCTTCTCTTCTCAAGCCTTATGTTCCTGATGACCTCCGAAGGAGGATTCCCAATCAATCCCCCACTCAGACTCGCAGACAGGACGAATATGAGGTTTCACACATCCGAGATTCTCGGTATTACCGGGGACGTTTGGAGTATTTGGTTTCATGGAAGGGGTACTCCGAGTCGGAGGACTCTTGGGAACCTGCTTTTCATGTCCCTGCACCCCGCTTGGTGAGTCGTTTTCATAGGCTTCACCCTGGTAAACCTGGTTGCCTTCGCACTGGAGGGGGGCATACTGTCATCCGCCGCGTCGGATGGGGCTTACTTCCGCATTGGCGTCTGCGCCATAGTAGGATGCGGCTTTAGCTCCGCTTACAGGTCTAGTTGTTGCTTCCAACGGCTACCCGGAAGTATATATGCCGTGTACTTCCGGCGTGCCGTTGCGTTGCAGCCCCCTTAGATTGCCTTGCTTTCCTTTGGGTAAGACGCTACGTTTTTCTCCTCTTCGGCCTTTTTTCTGTGCCGCTCCCTTCCTCTACTCTTTTCTCGCCCTGCTGGGTTGGCTCCCTCGCTCTTTCTCTCGTACTTTTTCCTTCGCTGCCTACCGTTTCTGAGTAGTCTCTTCTCTCTCTCTCTGGCCGGGATCCTGCTACAGCATATTCCTACCTTTCCTCGCCCCTTTCTCTTTGTGGAATCTCCTGCATTGACTTCTATCATCCTCCCTCTCGGAATCTCCGCCCGCCTGGCTGTCGGAAGTCTTCTTCTCCGGACCACACCTGCCCTCGGAACCTCCACAACATCCTCTACGAGGCTTCGATCCAGACGAAAGGGTTTTTTACGCCTTCCGGCTTTTTCCCTTTCTTAACCGCCTGTCTGCGGAAGCGGGGTCCCAGGACTGCTATGTACATCTAGCGGTCACTGTGGCTTCCCTTCGCGGCAGGTCTTTACCGCTAAAGAAGGAGAGGGATTACCGCACCCGGAGAAACTTTGTCCCGGAGGACCTAGAGATCATCTCGTCAGGTGAGGAGAGCGGGGAGGAAGGGGGGAGAGAACGCCCCAATCGGGACATTAAGCCAGCTAGGCTCCGAAATCGCATTAATGTAATTCTTGTTGAGACAATCAGAATGTTTATAATAAAATGACCAGTGGGTCTTGCTGTCACAGGTATAAAGAGAACTGAACATGATTTGCCATTCTGTCGAGAGAGGGGCGCCCGCTACCTTTGCAAACTAAATTTCAAGGAACCTGGGATTGGTAACCCTAGGTCTCCTGGGGGCAACCAGACGTGGTCTCCCTCTCACTGTGCTTAGAGAGGCATCAGCTTCACCTCACTGATGATCCCCAACAAGGGTGAAACATGTGTATGGGGTTGCTGGTGGTACTCTCGTTCAGGTTGGAATTGCCATTGCATTTCGGTGCTGGACTGCCCCTGGGCAGGACAAAGACTGATATGCAAATGGATATTTCCCATCTGTGAAAGGCACAGTGAGTAAAAGCAGTGGCTGCGAACTCTCAAGTGGTTAATAACCACTGAACAGGTTATCAGGCCTTGTTCTGTCGAGAGAGGGGCGCCCGCTACCTTTGCAAACTAAATTTCAAGGAACCTGGGATTGGTAACCCTAGGTCTCCTGGGGGCAACCAGACGTGGTCTCCCTCTCACTGTGCTTAGAGAGGCATCAGCTTCACCTCACTGATGATCCCCAACAAGGGTGAAACACGTGTATGGGGTTGCTGGTGGTACTCTCGTTCAGGTTGGAATTGCCATTGCATTTCGGTGCTGGACTGCCCCTGGGCAGGACAAAGACTGATATGCAAATGGATATTTCCCATCTGTGAAAGGCACAGTGAGTAAAAGCAGTGGCTGCGAACTCTCAAGTGGTTAATAACCACTGAACAGGTTATCAGGCCTTGTTCTGTCGAGAGAGGGGCGCCCGCTACCTTTGCAAACTAAATTTCAAGGAACCTGGGATTGGTAACCCTAGGTCTCCTGGGGGCAACCAGACGTGGTCTCCCTCTCACTGTGCTTAGAGAGGCATCAGCTTCACCTCACTGATGATCCCCAACAAGGGTGAAACACGTGTATGGGGTTGCTGGTGGTACTCTCGTTCAGGTTGGAATTGCCATTGCATTTTGAAGCTGGACTGCAACAGGGCAGGACAAAGACTGATATGCAAATAGATATTTCCCATCTGTGAAAGGCACAGTGAGTAAAAGCAGTGGCTGCGAACTCTCAAGTGGTTAATAACCACTGAACAGGTTATCAGGCCTTGTTCTGTCGAGAGAGGGGCGCCCGCTACCTTTGCAAACATGATTTGCCATTGTGCAGTTCTCAACGAAACTCAATAATTTATAATCCAATTTTTGAATCTAGTTTTCAGATTTTTAATGAGATTAATTTTCACACAGGGATTCAAGTTAGATTAACGTATAAGTCAAGTATTATATTTCAATTCTCTTTTTACCAATGATAGCAGCATTATATACCTGTTTCGTACCTATTTTAGTAGTGGTGATCCACTTTAAGGATTTACCCATTTCCTGGTGTTTAGAAGTTAATGAATCAATAAGGGAATCGGAACTCATAAACGGTAGTTCTTCAATAAAACCCAAATCTAGCTTCAATGAAATGTTACGTTCATTCGATACCATTCTATTACCTCGAGTATTAACTGAATAATTTCCTACCAGTTTAGAATAAGTCACTACCATTTTTAGATTAACAGTAAGTGCAATATAGAATGAGCGCTATAATGATTATGTATGTTATTGAAGGAATTAATAATCTCTAACATTATCAGATGTAAATATATTGTTAATTTTACTGGAGGAAAGACCATTAGTTGATGTATAGTTCTTATTCTGTTTACTAGGAGCTATATTATTAATATAATCACAACCAAAACCCTCCATAAATTGTAACCGTTTACTCCCTAGAATAGTTTGTTGAGATTTAGACAGTTCTCCAACAGAAGTACCGTCAATCCCCTTCAATGTAGTAATTTCACAGTAGGAGTAAAAATCGCCACATAAGATAACAGGGTTCGAAATTGGCAAGAGTTGGGAGCCATTTAGCTCCTGCTAGTAGCCTAGTAGAACCTGGTTAGCTTGACGCCAACAGCCCCTAGCAGCTACTTTTGACTCCCCAGCTCCACTGGTCCTAAAGAAACATTCCTATGTGATTCTAAATCGTTAGTTAGATTACCAACCCGCTATGTAATAGCTCCTAGATCCTCAAAGTTAGTTCCTACTTACTGGGTGATGCCGGATACCCAAGAGCTGCTTTTAGCTCCTCCTCCACAAATCCTTATTTTGACCCCTCTGATAACCACATTCGCCAGGATGATTCCAATTAATCTACCAATATTCTACAATAATAGACATGATGATGTTGGTCAGTGGTCCAGATAAGATTTGGAAGAGGAAGCATTTTACTCCCTATTTTTTAAATGAAGGAGTAAAATGATTATTTAGGGAGTAAAAATGTATGTCCACTTCCTAATGAGAGTTTTTATAAGCGACTAAAAATGTTTTACCTGGAAAACAGAAATGTTTTTGTAATAATTATTTCTTTGCACCTCGTTATTCATTTACATTAAAAGATACATGTTAACATCTTCTGATCAGGCAGTTATAGTAGTTTCTTCCTATGATACCATGTGCACTACTGGTCCAAACAAATGCATGGATCTGTGAGGGTGAAAACCGGGGCACACGGTTCTACATGATGTTTTCCTATTTTTTGTTGGGAGTATTTTTACTCCCTATTTTTATTTTGTGGGAGTATTTGCCAATTTCTAGTGAGTAAATATTGCCGATACACCCTTTATCTGTAGGGCTGGTGTTAGTCCTCTCTCCTCTGGCGTATCATAGTCATTCACAATCAAATCACAAAATGTGTTCTTAGGTACATCTCTGCAAAGAGTAGTAGATACAACATGAGGGAAATGAATAGCTGGTAAATATTCTGTGAGTTGGAAATGGGACTTGGCTCCTATAATCAAGCATCCAGAAGGCCTAACCATGGTGCGTTTAGTAGCATTCCTGCTAATAGTAGTGTATCCATTTTAGGCAGCGGTATTCAAACTGTGGGGCATGGGTGCATCCCTGGGGGGCTGTGAGGATGAAACTGTCTCAGGCACCAATGAAAAAGTGGCCCACAGTTGTAAATGGATATTCATTCCTTTAGTCACAGACTATTTCAATAGTACCCATGGGGGTGCTTTGTGTTAGAATGTAAGTAAATTGTGATATTTAAAGAATATTTATTCAGCAACAATGGTCAAAATTACTAACTGCATAGTGAAGTAACTTATCAAACTGGCCCTCATTGGCCGAAAAGGTGGCCCATTTTGACTGACCCACACTAGTATTTAGCATTTTTTGTACAGCAATTGCCCTATAGGCCAGTCCAAGCCTGGCGGCTCATCCATAATGGCGAGGGGGCGCTAACCCAGTGACTCCATCCCCCATTATGGAGGAGCTAAGGAACCAGCCCAGTGAAACAGTGAGCACTCCCTCAGCTGCTTTTTCCATCTGAGGGAGTGCTCCTGGGCTGGCTGAACTGTCATGGGGAAACACGATTTCCCTTTGAAAGTTCAGTTCCCCAGCCGCACATGCCCACTGAGCCATGCAAGGCTGAGGAGTTTTGCTTCGCCAGCATTGCATAGCTCATTGAAAATGCTGGCTGGGGCACTGCATGTCTATGTGCGAGGGGGAGCTCCTGCGCCTCTTCGCACATATGCACAGAACAGCTTGGAGCAGGGCGTTTATGTTCAGTTTTTTTTTAATTTAAACATGTGTATGGATGCGTGTATGCTTGTGTTATGAGTGAGTGTATGATAATGGATGCTCGTGTGAATGATAGAGTGATTGCTGTATGAAAGTGTGTGTGTGTGTGTGTGTTAGTTGGTTTTGGTCCGTTGAGCAGATTTTGGCAAGTGGTGGATAGAGGGGTGAAGGAGGGTTGTACAACAAAGGCATTTTAAAAATGCCTAAATGCCTTTGTTGCACAATCCCCCTGCCCACCTACCAAAATCAGCTCTCCTTCTGAGGCGCTGTGGAGCCCAGGGGACAGGATTGTATTTCTTCTACTGGATTTCTATCATAGATGTCCAGTCGAAAATACCATGCTCTCCCCCTTGGCACCCCAGCGTCTTGCATACACACATAATCATGTTGATTTTGTTAGGCCCAGGGGACAGGGATGGTATCTTTTTACTTGACATCTATCATAGATGTCCAGTAAAAAAATGTCATGCCTGCCCCCTACAACCCTCAGCACCAATTGCAAACTGTTTGGCTATTTACCAATTTTTTTTTTTAAGTATGTTCTACAATGCAACATTGTAACAACCCCCCCAGGTGTGTCTGTGAGTCCCTGGGATAAACCTGACAGTGTCTCCCTAGCTAGTCCCCAGGGATCTGCCATCCAGGTAGCCAGGACAGAGCCATCACAATAGCCACCGTGTGTTACAGCAGATGTCAACGGTACACAAGACCCTCCACCGCTGATTACCAAGCGGGGAGAGACGCTTGTCTCTGTGGTACCAACTTTGACTGCAAAGAGAAAGAAAGCCAAGCGGTTCATCAAAGCCGGTGATTCGAGGGGAGAGTCGATAAGAAACCGAACTGTGTTGAACTTAAAGAAGCCAACAGCAAATTTGAACTTCGAAGGGTTTAAATAAACTATTGATGAAAGAGGGGGAAAACCAGCAACAGAGGAGTCCGGCACCACGTGGGTGCTCGCGCAGGAAACTCTAGCCGATTACCCGATGGTAGAAACTACCGTAACCAGAAGGCCTTGGGAAGAGGTGAAAAGAGGTCAAAGTGGTCATACAGGGGTCTTGTAAAATCCTCTGTACCTTCGAAAGTCTTTGACCGACAGATAATTGTGAAGCTAAGGGAAATTAATGCCCCTTGGTAAAATGAGTGCATGAACAGTGTGTTGGTAAAAGTTGGCAAGAGTGAACCCGGCAGAGGGAAGCTGACAAAAGGGGCAAAGCCTGAACAATTGTTTAAAAAGATATTAAGATTTGCGAATACAAGAAGTATTGGAAGCCCAGGGGAAGTGAATTGTCCACCTTGTCATTTGGGTCCGAGCCCGGCCGAGGGATATCCAGGGGTGGAAAGTCATCACCCAAAGTTCATTGAGAAAGGAACTGTTTAGTTGTTTTGTTGAATGACTTGTGAGGGGTATGCACCTGGAAGAGGGGCACCCAGGGGTGAAGCCATCACCCAAAGTATATGTGTAACAGGACTTTGTGTTTGTTTGTTGAAAGCATCAGGCCTTCGCAGGCAAGAGACTTTTGTTAAAAGAGGCTTTACCCCCGAAGAACCGATAGCTGGTATGGAACTGTTGGCTTGTGCTGGGAAAGCCCGAGCGTGTGCTGTGCTCCAAAGTCCCACCTTGTCCAGTTCTGAAAACATGGGGATGGGAGACCTCAAGTCCCGCATCCTGACTTATTATTTGTGAACACTTCTTTCTTTCTTGAGAACATTATCCCACACTTCTTTTGTATTTAGAGTAAGGATTGGCAATAGGATTCTCTTAGTATAGGCCCTTTTATTTTGACAAGACGCCACAAGGACTGCCTTAACTTTAATTTGATGGTCGAAGCTTGCTCCCATATTAGATTTAGGTTTAGATCAGGCATTTTTCCGACCTACCTTTGCAGTTTAATAAACACCCTTGAACTGTGATCGCTTGTGTCTGTCTTTACTGTTGCCACCATGAGTTCCTTACAGTCCCCCAGCACTTTTTGTTGGACTCTTTTTGGCTTGGTCTCCGGAGTGAGTGGGAACCTTTTTCCACACTCACCCATTCTTTTATTCTGATCATTGTATCCCTTTTTACCTCTTTTTGATATTTCTTGTTGGAATCCTGCTTTCCTCCAATTTTAAAGGCATCTACAATTTACTAAAGCAGCACACAGCACTTTCTGTGCAGTGTTGCTGTAGGCTCCCACAGCTTCCCTGTGATTGTTTTTTACTTTACTTGGCAAACTCTTGCAGTTACCAAGGTAGGGTGATACTTCTTATCCTACCTGTGTTTTATTTTGCGAGATCTGCACACCCCACCTTATGTGGAGTGCTGAGGGGATTCAATGTATCCCTTTTCTCGACTCTCCTGTAACCTTTTGGTTACTGTGGAAGGTCTTTTCTGTTCAGGCTGGTGGCAGTGTACCTTTTACACAACTTTTAGTGAACTTTCATAGCAGGCTGTCGTCGTGGCTGCGGTAGGGGACACAACGGACAACATCTTCCCAAAATGGTGGCTGTACTTTCTATGCCCTGAACAAGATGGCCTGTCCTTTCTTATGTCCTCTTCTACCCTGCTTGGTGGAGGAGGGTCCTCTTGTCCCTTTTGTGATGAATCCTACAGAGTCTTCATAGAATCCCAGCCTAAAGTGTCCTCCAATGTGGCCAGGGGAAGGCAGCCGCTACCTGATACTAACACTGAGGTTGTATTAGCCAGGTGGATCACATGGGAGGAGAAGACCACCAAGGGAATATGACTCCATTAGGAGGGACGCAGTATTCATCCTCTTCTAAGGGTGAAGTTTCTCTAATACCTAAATGACATATGGTGTGTTGTCATAGTAACGTTCCCCTCCCAAAATTACCCAAAATGTCAGTTGTGAAAACCCTTATGGTAAACATGGGAATGATGTATGTAAGGGTCAGGGAGTTAATACAACTACTTCTGATAGTTATAATTCTGCGTTATGTTTGAATTATAAAACCAAGAACCAACCATTAATTCCTTTTGAAAGCTTCCTCTAAATTTACATTCTATAAATCATTAAAACAGTGTAAATTAAATAATTTCAAGATGAATAAGAACATTATGGAGTTCAAGCCCCATAATGTTCTTTGTACTGAGACAAGACAGAGGGGTTCAGCGTTGGAAAACTGTAGAATGCAGTTTAGTGGTTGTAATGACCCACACCTGAGTGGGACCTTTAAACATTTAAAGGCCTTTCAGGTGTGGTCCATGAAGGAGAAGCAGTAAGAGCAGCAGAAGTAGGAGGAAACAGTAGATGCCGGAACCGCCGCTGTGTTGCAAGCGGGACGCCATGTCGAGAGAGTGGCAGAAGTCGGGAATCCTGTAGAATGCAGAGAACACGCAGCAGAAAGCGGTAGTGAGACTAGCTGTCCCGAAGGAGAGAGAAGCTCTCCAGGCCCTACATTCTCCTCTGGTGGAGGCAGGGGGGAGGGGCGTTCGCTGGAGTATGTGTGCAGCAGAGGAAGCTCCCTTTTCAGAAGGTGCAAACAGCAGGAGTGTATCCGGAGCTGTCAGGCGCCAGGACAATCCTGACGAACGAAGAAACCGAAGCAGTGGGGCCAACAGAGATGCAAGGAAGACCGGTGAGTTGGCTTTCGCTAGGTAACCCCGGGGCACTCCGAAATTGACTGCTGACTCAAAGTAAAGCTTTTGAATACTGAACTGTTGAATGAAACCATTTTCGGTGCAACTCTCATGTTAGGAGGTCGTGAGTCGAAGAATATCGTAACCACCATTGCCAAGGTAAAAAAGGAACAATAGTCAAACAAAATGAATGTAATCTCCGTAAAAGGGAGATTACCTGTAAGAGAAGATTATAACCATCATTGCCTAAGCCAAAGAAAGGCAATAACAAACGAAAGGGGATACAACTGTCCTAATGAGGGATACCCGGAAAGGAGACATTGTAGACTACATTTACCAGCAACTAATTGATGGTGTGAAAGCAAACCAAAGATTGCGCCCTCCTTATAAAAATCATCAAAGGGGAGAGAAATGTAACCTGCATTGCCTGGGGCAAAGGAATAGATGTGAGAGCCATTGTCAATGTCTGCTGTATCCTTGTGGAAGAAGTTATAAACCCCTTGTTGTTGAAAGTGGAAAGATTTATCCAAGAAGCAGTTGTTGATTTAACTTTCCCCATTGAGGATTGAAGTGTGGAACGTTTGAAGCAAACCTCACCAAAGAGTAGTAGTAGTAGGAGGAGGAGTTTTATCCTGGCAGGCGAGTACACCAGGAAAGGGACAATTAGTGGGTAGTCCTGGCAGGTGAGTGGACCAGGAAAAAGATCATTTGAAGTACTACCGTGTGGCAGAAGGTTGTAGTGGAAAGAAAGTGGCAAGTCAACTACTGTGCTATGATGAACTGTTGTAAAACCATACTGACAATGTGTTGCTTATGAAGAAGAAATGTGATTTGAGGAAAAGTGATTGGTCTTCAAAGAAGAGAATAATTACATTGGATACTGACTTGGTGTGTGAAGATAAAGGGCCTCATTACATGATAGGCGGTGAGCCATGGCGCTATTAGCGCCATGGCTCATGCCGGTAAAATACCGGCACCGCCTTGGCAGAAAGGGGATTTACCGCCCCATTCCAAGGTTGGAGGGGCGGTAAATCCCCTTTCCGCCATTGCCCATTCCCATTTCTGCCCCATAGGGCTCTATGGAAATGGGGAAGGCGCTAATTACGCCACCGCAATTTTGCGGTGCCGTAATTAGCTCCGAGGTCCCTTAGCGGGTTGGATTTTAACGCCTGGGGAAAAAAGTCTTTTTGGCCTCATTGCGAGTACACGATGAGGGAAAAAACTGTGGTAATGTAATGGTAACTGTGTTACCACCGCATTACCACACCGCTGTACTACAACTTTGGTGATAAATTATAAGGTGTAGGATTTTCCTCCAGCAAAATGCTGGAGGTAAATCCTTCATCTTACCACCAAAAACAGCAAAATTGGCAGAATCACCACAAGCGGTAATTCTGCCGAAAATCCCATGGAGTCCTATGGACTCCAAAAAATGGATACTTAAACTGCTGTGAGGAGACAGGAATTAGACGTGGAGACAGAGAGCACATGACTTTGGTTATGAACTTGTATTCAAAATAAAAGGGGTGGAAAATGCCTCGCTGTCCCTGTTCTAAGAGGTGTTTCCCTACCTCAACCAAAAACTAAGGGTCTGTCAAATGTCACGATGTCCAAAGCGAAAATACTATTCTGGCCCCCACATTCTAAAATAAACTCCAAGGTGAAAAGGCTAATGCCTTGTGCCTTGAAAGTGCACAAATGTTCAAGTTCAAAAGGAAAGGTGTAACTCCAACAGAAAAGTTCACAATGGATAAAGCTCACCGTTCGAGAGAATTGTTCCCTTCCCCAGGTTTTCTCTTCAAGACACTTTAAACTCCTAAGGGTTTCAGTCTTTCTTGGAATTCTCTAATGAACAAAAAAACAACTTGTATATAAAACAACTTGGCTGTTAGTGCCAATTTCGCAAGATACCTGGTGTACTCCGCTGCCAGGTTTCTTCTCGACTTTAATGTAACTCTTTAATCACAGGGCTTCATCACGAGTTGGGCGGTATCCCGGCAGTACTGCACCGGGCGAATGGCGTTACCGCCACCCGGTCCGGCGCTATTAGGGCCAGATCAAGGGTTGGGCCATAATGGGTATTCCCTATTCCCCATTGGGGCATTTACGGCGCAATTACTGCGCGCTAGTAGCGCGTGCTAATTACGCCACAAATGGGCGTTAAGTTGTCGCATTTACCCCCAGCTTAAAGCTGGGGGTAAATGCTGCCAGACTTGTGATTGGGTGGACCCTTAAATACGGCGGTAATAGCGTTACCACCGCATTTAAGGGCTACCGCCCAACTCGTGATGAGGCCCACAGTCTTGGCTCTGCCTGGTGTATTCTCCCAGGATTTCTTTGTGAATCACTTTACACACATGTGAAAATGCCTGTTCATTAATAGATAGTATTTTTCTTTGATTTCTGGTGGGGTATGTTTGTCGTGTTTTTGGCCATGGTGAAAGACACCATTTCACAAATATCCCTATTTTTTAACTATTGATAACGGAAGGAATATTTCTACTGCCACAGACTGGGGCATTTTGGTAAATAAATAAAAAATAGCCACCTTTTTTTAGTAAAATCTGTCACTGTTACTCCATTCAAAGGAACCATTTTTGCAACATGAGAACATTGGAGGGAAGGAATTATAGCCTATATTGCGACATAACAAGTACATTTATGGCGCAGGCTCATCTCCCACTGAGCCATCTCACTTTCTTTATAACCTTGGTCTTCAGGCTGAATACAGTTTTTTTTGCTGCAGGCACCATACCTCCTGAGCTATTTTACCCAGAGTTTGCGACTTCATGGGATCTCTGCTACAGCTATATTAATTCCCTTAATTACGTTACTTGTATTGGGAATTGGTGGAATTGCAACCTGTAACTTTCAGATTTCTCACACAGGTCATCATCAAATCAATAAACCCATAAAGAAAATACAATTCGTCCAATAGCAAATCAATGAGCCCCTAAAGAAAATACAATTTTCCAATAGCGACTTCATATACTATTTGTCCAGCTCAATGGTTTTCATTTGCACGAGACACATTCAAAACATTGAGACTTTTTCTTCAGCAGACCCGTCACAGCAAACTGTCTGTCCAGCACATAAAGGTCAGGGACTTTGTTTGCACTTTCACACCTCTGCTGTGCCTATACTGAATCAAAAAAGTGACAGCAGCATTTGTTTAATTTTGCTTTATAAACATGACATGCCTGAATGTTTCCAAGCACATAGTCAAAGCAGTACTAAAAGTATTTAGTAGGGGAAACTTCGGCTTTGAGTGATAATGAAGTATTCAGCCGAAGGCGAATACCTAATTTTCATCCAGAATTCGGCCGAAAACATCCTCGAAGCTGAACTTGGGCACACCCATAGTCTAAACTGTATGTACCTTTCGTCCACTTGGATTAGCTATAATTTTTAAGTGACTAATGTATTTATTGGTTAATGTATAATTATCTGTTAGTGGTTGTACTTTGCCCTAAATTTCCATTTCAATTCCCAGCTTTAAAAAGAAATGGTGAAATGGCAAAATAAGATCTACTATTTAGGAAGAGTAAAACTGTATATGCCCAATTAGTCTTGTTATACAATTCAGGTAACGCAACAAATTCCAAATCTTTAGACGTGATAACCTTTAATTGGGATATATGATGAAGTGATTTCAAAATATTTCTTCTGTTTAAAAACAGTGTCTCATTATTAGCAAATAAATCCTTTATCATCATCATCTGTACATAGTCTTTGTTCATATAATTTTGTTGACTTACAGACGTTGCACTATAAATATCGGTTTTATTATAGATTGAGGGGCCACTTTCAGTTATTACTACTAGTACATTTTTCTCAGAATGAGGCAATCTCAACCGGACCGACTTCCTAAATGAGAGTATTTTCTTCAATAATGTATTTCGATAATTTCATAATTGTGATTCGTAGAGAGGCAGGTGACACAAGGTGCAGTTGTAATTGCCAAAGCCTCAGAATTCTTCTTTACATTTTCACTTTTTTGTGGATTCTGTAAGGAAGGCATGGTATCAAAGTAAGACAGACACAAGTGATCACAGCTCCAGGGTGTAAAATGGGTGCGACAAACGCCTAATCTAAATCTAAGATGGGAGCAAGCTACGACCATCACAAAATAATAATACAGTCCTAGTGGAGTCTAGTCAAATAAAAGGGCCTATACTAAGACAACCTATTGCCAATCCTTAGCACTATGCTACAAAAGAGTGTGGGAAAATGTTCACAAGAAAAGAAAGAAGTGTTCACAAAAGGATAAGTGAGGATGTTATATCCGGGGTCTCCCTTCCCCACGTTATTAGCACGGGACAAGGTGGGACTCTTGAGCACAGCACACTCCTGGGCTTCTCCGGCACAAGGTCAAAGTTCCTTTTCTCAATATCAGGACCTTTTGTGTCCAAGTCTCTTTCATGCAAAGTCTCTCGCTTCAGAGAGCCCAATGTATCATAAACAACAAAACAAAAGTTCCTTCTATTTATCTTCACGTCAGCCGATTACTCTTCACCCATGGACTCCCCTCAGCCGGGCTCCGATCCTTCTCTCACCGTTAGCCTGCCTCAGTCGGGCTCAGACCAACCACTCACTGTGGACAACCCTCAGTCAGGTTCACACTTGTCATCACAATGTTCACGGATGTATCACTGCTCACCCTAATTTGCAAGCATCCCTCAGCCGGGTTCACATTTGCCAATTGTCACAGTTCACTTAGTTTTCTCACAATGCAGGATTCATTTCCCTTGGTTTCACCTGCCATCCTTCTGTTGACATTTTAATACAGTTCAAAAGAAAGTAATTTTAGTCCCCTTAGGTTCTTCCTTTACCCAAGTCTGTTTCTCAGCCCCCAGTTAGGCTTTCTTTTAAGCCCCCAGTCAGGCTTCACACAGTTCTATCATCACAGTGAATGCGCAGGCATCTCTCAATCGGGTTCACATTTGCCTCCACTACGTACTAAAGACTTTCGACTGTACAGGGGGTTTGACTTGACCCTTGTTTGACAACTTTGACAGCTTACGCTGGCCTCCCCTAAAGCCTCTTGATATTTGTAGTTTCAACACTCTTAGTTCAATACATTCTCCTGGTTCAGGAGAGGAGGCACCACCCAGAGACCTTCGGATGAGCGCCCACATGGCGCCAGACCACTCTGTCTCTGGTGCCAATTTCATTCACAAAGGTAACCAGGGTCTTCCTCTGCCGGGCTTGGACCCCTCTTAGTGTTCACAAAGGGTCTCCGTCTTCCAGGCTCTGACCCTGCTTCCAAGAGTTCTGTCCCAAAAGTCCACAAGGGTCTCCCTCTTCCGGGATCGGACCCCTCTGCCAAGGTTCATAAAGGGCTTCCCTCTGCTGGGCTCAGACCCTCCTCCAAAGCTCAGAAGGGTCTCCCTCTGCTGGGCTCAGACCCCTCTTAATGCCTCAAAGATCACGAAGACTTCCCTCTGCCGGGCTCGAGTCTCCTCTCACAGTTCACAAAAAGGGTTTTGGGACTTCTAGTCCCAGAATGCACTGTTTGGATTTTGCTCCCACTTCTCAGCTCCCCAAAATGTCATGTTTAGCATTGGAAGCTGCAGGAGCTAAAAGAGGATATTGTTCTGAGGTCAGGGTCTCCTCTTCTGACCCTCTGAGACCTGGGTTCGCCTAACTGGCTCAGGTGAGGAGTCTTGCTGTGGGTACCGTCGGGCAACTGTGACTGCCCCTGGACTTGCCTTCTGTCGGTACAGCTCCCTCTCCACAGTGCAGTCTCCTCTGGAACTACAAGGCCAGTGCCAGGGCAGTTACCCCTCCTCCAGGTCTCACAGTGTCTCTACAGCTCTTCTAGTCTTCTTCTAGTCTTCTTCTGGTCTTCTTCTGGTTTTCCTCCGGCTTCATGCACCTTCCAGCATCCCCACTAGCTCAGAGTGTGCTCTCCTGCTCTGCCTTTTATACTTCCTGGGAGTAGTGATTGGATTCAAGTGTGCATGGTTGTGAAGGGAGGCCTGACTTTGCCTGCCCTCATTAGTGGGACCGTCTAATCCAGAAGGGGGAATGTATATTCCATCTCCATGGTTCTCTGTCAGTAATCCTCACCTGCCCAATCTCTCTCCTTCTTGTCCCAGTGGTTTCAGTGGGGAAACAGTGTGGAGGGATTATGGGAGATGTAGTTTTTCTGAAGAATACTGGAAAAATCATGTGGGTTTTCATCAGGGTGAAGGGGGTAACTGTAGTGTTGTGTACAAATGGGTTGTTGTAGAGCACGTGGTGAAATGTACTTTCCTTCTCCTGATTTTCCTTTGCTTCGCTTCCGGTTCGATAGCTGTTGGAATTGGGGGGTGGGGAGTTCTAAAATGGTAACAGATGAATGTCGGATGTTAATCCATTATCGCTCACGGTCAGTTGTCTGTGAGTAAGTGTCTGTATCTGAACGCGGGGGGTTTGGGGGGGTTGATTTTCTAGATACCCTACTGGATAGGATGGGGAAAAGGTGTCATACGGTAAGGTGTACCGCGTCTAACCTGGGGTATTCCCCTGAGCATAACCCCGGGTTCCCCTACCCAGATGATCCTCCCTCGCTCATCCACCCCCAGGGTTGGGATCTGAGAGCGCTAGCCCTTCCCAGGCCACCTGAATAAGGGATTCTTGGGGTCTACTTGGGAGAATACTCTCAAGTTTCTCACAATTCTTATTAGAATTCTTCAACTTTCATTTCTGTTGTTCTGTGGGTTTACTTTTATTATTGCCCTTTTATTCAATGCTTCAATGCTTCTTCCTCCTTTTTATTTCTGTGCCAAAGGTATGTTACCCCGGGATATATATTCGACTTCCAATAAAGATTGCACGTTGGGTGGAGAATCCACCTCTGCAACGGATTCATTTTGTTGCTCAATAATTACATTTATTGGTTCAATGGACAGCCTATATGTGTTTTGAGTACTTACAGGATAGTTATTTTCATCCGAAGGATTCTCAATAATTAATTTAGTCTTTGTCTTGTCCATTGTAGCAAGGATTTGTGATGATATGTTATGTAATTCCCTTTGTTCTTTGTGGATTTCTGTACATGCGGTAAGAATAGCCTTCAGTAATAGTAAAGAATTAGTCTCTTCATAAGAATCACCGAATCACCAGAATATGCCTCAATGGCTAGTTTGGATTCATGATTAGTAGCATCTGAATATTTGTCCATGTCTGGAGTTGCAGATAGATCAAAGCCTATGATGTTCGATCAGTACAATTGGTCTAAGGTATCAAAGGAAGGGAACCCAATGATTCTCTCTGCAAACTAAAACAAAGGTTCAGAAGAGAATTGTTGTCTATCAGTTGTGAAATGCCAAGCTGTCAGCTGGAGATATAGTCAAAGGTTCAGGGTTAATTACCTGACAGCAGATCATTTTGACGTGTATGAAAACATTCTGTGATTTTTCCCGTTCTGAGTCTGTTATTTAATGTGACATCTGTATTTGTACTTTCGGTATAAGGCCATGTACTTCATTGATTTTTGCAAGGCTTTAGCCTGTCGTTAGCGGGCGGCATTATGAAAATTGTAGTGTTTGTTTTTCCTTGCTGACATTTCTGGTGTTGGGGGGGGGGGGGGTGTGGGGAAGTCAAGTTAAATAAGCGTACCCGAATAGGGAATAGATCGGTGAACCACGAGCTAACAGCAGACTGTGCACGTACCTCCAGTTAATATTGATTCCAGTTGAGTAGAGGAGGAGCCACGCAGCATCCAAGGAAGAAATTCTGTTTTCCCAAGTTCCGAGCACAAACCAAGAGGATTATCCGTAAAGCTGACTACACTTGCTTACGCTTGGCCACGTGATTTAGGATTAAGTTCAGAGGCCAATGTACAACACTACAGCCCAAGGCTACAGCCTCATTGATGCCACTTTGTTGCTGCTAGAGTGCTGTTCTTGTTTTAACCATAACTATATTGATTTTAAACACTTGTTTTTTGTATACCTATTTAAAATTTTGAAATACTCTCCTGTACTGTTTTCATAGTGTATAACTGCCTCAGTTTAGAAGGTACTGCTTGTGTACTGTTAAAATAAATCTGTGCGATTTAAAGCAGAAGCTCCTTTCTGCACGCACGTGCTTTTCCGTCTTCTGAACTACAATTCCCTGTGGTTTTGTAGTTCAGAACGTGTATTCTTCTAGAAACCCGGCATGCACGTGCTGGTGCAGACGGGTTTAGCCAGTCTGTGGCAGTCCGTGTCAGGACGTGTTGACGTGGTGAGTCACTTTTCACTTACTATATGGGTATCGCTGAAGTCCTTGAGGCTATTGCCAAAGCAAGAAGGCAGTCTTTTTCTCGCCTATCGAGCACCGAGAAAGTGCAATTTGTGAACCAAGGGATTGAGCATGTTGCTGTGGATCCTGATGTCAGTAACTTCAGTAATGACAACGGGGTAGCTCATACGACGTTTACTCCCAGTCATGTTGGTGCGGGGAAAGTAGGCTGTGCACTGATTGATAGGCCAGATTACGGAAATGGTATTAATGGGCAGGCCATGACTGCTGATATCATGGCTACCCAGAACCCCAATCTATTTTCCACCAGCTCCCAGGCCCTGCCATCAGTGGGAGAAGAGGTTTTAGTCATACCAGGCTCAAAGAAAATGACCTATAACTGACTACACTAGGACTACTCACGTCCGACACACCTGTTTATCTGCAGTTGAACGCATACCTCCATGCTCATCACCCCCGCTTACTCCACCTTGCTCCTTGACACTCAATGTATACTGTGTATACACCCCTGTGCACAATCACCTGTGTATGTAACCATGTATATTGTCATCATTTACTGTCAATGCACCCTGTAACCTTCCTGAAATGTGTAACTGTAACATGTAAGCTTAAAGTATTCTTGAACATGCGCCCGGATATCCTCGGGTCTGGCGCTCACTATAAATAAATAAACAAACAAACAAACAATGGGAACTGCTGTATTAGAGTGTCAGCCAAAATGTGGCATTAAATGACATGGAAAACAAGAGACACAATGCACCCACATTACTACACTTAGAGCAACAGCCTAAAACCAAGGCCATTGAACTGCAAATGAATAATAGGAAAGCCAGCAATGACCTGACCACGGTGAACACGAAAACCCCAGTCAAACCAATATTTAAGAAGGAAGATATGAAGGCCCTAAAAATATGTCTTTTGGTCACCCGCTCCTTAAGCAGTCACGCTCTAGGCATACATGACCTTATAGTGGAGGAGGAGCTAGATATTTTATTCCTCACTGAGACCTGGTTCCAAGACCCCATTGGCCCGGTGTGCAATATAGCGGTCCAAGGAGGGTTTACTAAACATAACACGAATAGAGACTCTGGAGTCGGGGGAGGAGTCACAGTAATAGTCTGAGACTCCATCCACCTGTTTAAGGCCTCCGTCTCATGCACTGGTTGCAAAACTCAACATCTTAAATTCTCACCAACACAGAACGACAGTATTAACTTTATAATTATTTACAGACCTCCCTTCCTCAATTCTGACTTTTGCAATGAATTAACGCAGCAGTTAAACAACCTGATGTCTACCAACACAGCAACCTTGCTTGTAGGTGACTTTAACAGGTGGCGAGGGAACCCGTTAGATAAGGAGGTTCTCCTTCTTGAGAAAACTTTGAATAACATGGATTTCAAGGTTATAAACATTGAACCCACGACAGCCAAGGGAAACCAGCTAGACTGAATCGTAATTCAAAACCTCAAGGCACAGATGGTTGCGACATCGCCCTCTACTTGGTCAGACCATTTCAAGGTAATTTTCGAGATACAAATGAATCACCCTCTTAAAAAAAACATCAACCCACATGAAAAGGTATAAAGTAGAAACTTTAAGAATTTAGGGCCCGCTCAACTGGAACAACGCCTAAACAAGTTACAGGATAACTTCCAGGATGGGGGCTCTTGTGAGGATATGCTACAGCAATACTCTGACTCGATCTTAGAACTTGTGGAACAGCTTGCACCACTGAACTCGAAGTTGGTAAGGAAAAAATAGTAACTACCAGAAATGGTTTCATAGTGAGCTAGCTAAACTCAAAATTGAAAAAAGAGGTTTGGAAAGGAAGTGGTTTAAACACCTGACACTAACCAATAAAGAACAATGGAAATGCATTGAATTGTGTTATAGAAAGGGTATTCGAGAAGCTAAAACAAACCATTACAACAAACTGATAGCATCTGCACCTAATTCCACCTGCAAATTATTTGACATCCTCGAGTCCATAGAGAAACCTAAGGCCCTATCTCCCCCCTTTGACCCTAAGCAGGATGACTGCGAGTCGCTGCAAAGGGCGTTCGCTTCTAAAATTCAGAAAGCTAGAGACACTGTCATTTCGGCCAGAGAAACATCTAACAGTGTGGCACCCACACCTGTCGGGGAACACAGGCAGAGGGAAGTAGATCATTTTTACTTCCATCACACTTCTGAAGAGGAGATGGTCAGCTTGCCACCATGAAGCCCAACTCATGCTCTGAGAATATAATACCCCCTAAAATGATATTGGAAAATAAGAAAATCTTCTCACCAGTACTGACCAAAATAGTAAATGCATCATTCAAAGAAGGCATTGTGCCCAAGTCCATAAACGCAGTTGCCATCACCCTCCTCATCAAGAAGCCAGGCCTAGATCCCAAGGACCCAGGCAATTTGCGTCCCATTACCAATTGCAACTTTGTACTCAAGGTCCTGGACAAAATAGTAACGGCCCAACTCCAGAAGCACGTCAAAGCTAACTCCATATTGCATGACCAACAATTGGGTTTCTGTGCTGCACACAGTACGGAGACCGCCATGTTGGACTTATAGACATAAATGCTTAGCGTTCTTGATGAGGGCAAGACAGGGCTATTGATGCTCTTGGACCGGAGCATGGCATTTGATTTAGTAGACCACCAATTATTACAACAGGTCCTGGATAAAATTGCCGGCTGCTCCAAAGAGCCATTGGCATGGTTGACCTCTTTTCTGGCTGATCGTGATGCAAAAATCCGTTGGGGGGGGAGGGGAATTCTCCAAGGCAGCCCATGTTAGTTATGAGGTTCCACAAGGAGCCAGTCTATTCCCTCTCCTTTTCAACTTGTATATGCGATGTTTGTGCGAACTACTGGAAAGCGTCGGCGTGCTTTTACAAACTACGCTGATGATACCCAGTTAGTGGTAGAGCTGGAGGGCGACTATCTTAAGGATAGCGCCAAAATCTCAACACTGTACAACATCATAGAAAAATGGATGGCGGGCAATTGGATGTGCCTCAACAGTAAAAAGACGAAGATGATGATCTTCGGTACCCGTCAAGCCTGTGCTAAGCTATGGCTAGATTGTGAGTCCTTTCACATCAAGGACACACGCATGCAAGTGTCAGAGCAGGTTAAAACCCTCAGAATGATTATGGAGGTATCCTTGGGAGCAAAGGCGCAGGTTCATTACCTACATAAGAATAATTCCTACCATCTCCACTTGCTTAGATCCATCCATCCGTTCCTGGGCGAGAAGAACACTGCCACAATCGCTAGGGCAACTATTTTGTCTCGATTGGATTATGGAAAGTCACTTATGCGCGGGCCTCTAAGAACTGCATAGAGAGATGCCAGATCATGGAAAACAATGCTGTACTCATTATCAAAGGTATGAAGGAAAGAGATCACATTTCCATGGAAAGGAAAGCAATGCATTGGCTTAAGATGGAAGATAGGGTCAATTTCAAAACATTGACATTAGTGCACAGGTGCTTATATGGCACCGTGCCGGTATATCTCAAGAAAAAGATCTCACGATATATCCGGAATCATTCACTGAGATCAGAGGCTCAATGCGGGATTGCAGTGCCCTCCCACAGCCGAGCTACAGGCTTGGGTAGAGCCTTCCCTGTTTTGGAAGCAAAGCATTGGAACAACCTACCCTTAACTCTCAGACTTGAACCAAGTCCCTGGGCCTTCAGAAAGAGCCTCAACACACACATATTTAAATAGAAAATCCCAGATTTCGGATTACCACTTATCTTAGGCAGAGTGTTTTTAGTCCTGTTCATTATTTACATGTTTTATGTTATGCGCCCTGATGCCTGCAGCCTTTCGGCGCTCTATAAGCACATCAATAAAAATTGTGCTCTTGTCGCTTGAACTTGCCAGTGACTTTCTTTTATGTGATATTGTATTTGTATAGCCCAAGTTAACTCCAAGGCATGTCTTCACAGTGTGAGGCATTGGGTCAGATAATGGGGCAAAAGGAAGAGCTGAACTACTGCCTGACCCTGATGCATGGACCAAGAGGATACCAGAGGCAGGACAGAGATCTGATGTTCCCTTGGCGTTGACAGCTTGAACATCAAGATCTTTGCTTGCAAGGATTTTGATATTGAGAATGTCGGCGTCAATAAAACAAAAACACAGGAAGAAGCCCAAGTCAAGTCATTTTACTTGCAACTGCAGATCACTAAAACAAATCACTCTCCACTGGCCCCAGCAATGGCAAAACCGAGACGCCTACCACTAAGGGAGACCTCCCCTCCTAAGGACCTTTTACCTCCCACGTGCCCTACAGTATTCCTTGTCAGATCGGTTTGAATGCTCCCCTGCTTTGCATTCCCCACCATCCAGCAGATTTTCACCAACAGGTGACTTTATAATCTTTGCTGAAACACAGAAAAGGGTGGCTGTGAAGCTCAACATTCCGGTGTCAACAAAACGAGAGGAGTCTTCAATATTATTGAAGTTCATACAGCCAGTGGACCACAAAGGCTTTTAATTCCTCTAGTGCCTGGTCTGTTGAGACCAGTGATTGACACTTTTACAGTGCCCACAAACGTCTTGCACTAGCAAAGGTGGGACAAAAACATAGGGCTTCAGAGACTGATCATTTATTTGTTAGAAGAGATCCGCCACCAGTCTCTCAATTTGTCTCACTGGATAGGAAAAGTTTTCCTTCTAAGACACTGGGTAGATTCTCTGTGAAAGAGGATATGCTCAAACTGGGATGCTATCATTACAGCTTGTAGCTCCATAGCCCTACTAAAAAAGTAAGATAGTTCCCCCTCGGAATTTGTAGATTTCTTGAAAATCTTAAAGGAGGGTAACGTTTAAACCAAGTCATCAGTGCCCCAGTGATGTGGCAGCGTTAGCCAATCATGAATATTGTTATGGTTTTACCTTAATGAGAACCTGCTAGGCCTGACAAGTCTTTAAGTGGATTCTGCCCTTTTCAGTGGAGACACTCTGTGGATCTCATGCTGATGATGAGGTCACAACGATAAAGAGGACTCTTTAAGATCATTAGGGCTGGATCCCAAGGGAGAGTTCAGACCATTAGCCTCTTTCAAGTACTCTTCAAAGAAGTATTGTTACCCAAGGGATCAATATGGGTAGAAACAGTCCCGTCAACCAACAGTACCAATGGCATCAAAGACCTCAGTACCAGCAGAGGTTAAAAAAATAAAAACGGTGAGCAGGCAGCAAGCAAGGCACTTGCACCAGCAAAACAGTGAAGACCTGGGACAGTCCCTGCTTCTTTCCACTCCCCATTGTGGCAAAAGCTCACAAGAGACTATTAGGTGCTTGATAGTGTTCAAAATGGTTCCAAGTGTTGACTTTGTAAAACCACTCCCTTGATTCCTCCAGTTTCAAGACCTCAACCACATTTCCTCTGCCTGAAACAGGAGGCTGAAACATTGCTAATGAGGGGTGTGTGAAGGAATCATGAAGGACACACACAACAGATTCAAATGTCAAAATAAACACTTTTATTAACTTAAATCTCAGGATGGAAAAAGGCCTAACTTGCCCTACACTAATGTGGTATTTCCCTACCTAAAGAAATCTAAGGAACGTCTAAGTCAAGAAGTACAACTGAAGAATCTGTTTGTGTCCAAAACCTATACTTGCCTTCACAACTAATTCTATACATTGTGTAGCGATATCAGCAACCAAAAGAAAACAGCGTTTAACCCCAAAGTTCTGAGATTCTTCCAGCTTGCAACTTCTGTTCAACCCCCTTCCCCAAGTGTGAAATAGTTTCATAACAAAGTTTCAAAATGATCCTCCTTCGACCAAAAGGGAAATAGTTTGAATCAGGACCTGGGGTTCTTTTCCCCAAGTTTAAAGCAATTCCCAACAGGAGCACTGGGGTTCCCTTCCCCAAGTTAAAAATAGTTCACAATGGAAGTGCTGTGGTTTCCTTCGTGAAGTTCAGAATAGTTCACAATGCAAGCACTTCTTTACTTTAGTACTTCAATTATACTTTGATTTGGTTTGATCCCATTCAGTGTTCAATGGATTTCTCTCCCACTCTTGGTTAGTTTTAATTTCAGTTTTAGTAAGTTCAAAGAGTCCCAATTTCTGTTTTTTACCTTCCGTTTGTTGATTTGCATTCAATCCGGTATTTAGGAAAAAGCCATCTGCTTTAGTTTGATTCAGTCTGATGTTTAAATAGGTGTATGTATTTCATATATTGATAAAGTTGAGCGATAAAGATGTACACCATTGGAATGTCTATTTCATGGTTTATAGTGACTTTTTCGAATGCCATATTTTCGAAATGCCATTTTGTCGGCACAAAATTGCTGGAAAAAGAAATTTCACATTTTTTTATTTTATTTTTAAAATGGGTGGGTTCCTCCCCAAACCCCCTTTTTTTTTCCGGACACTTTTTTTTTACTTACGAAACAAAAAAAACATGAAATAAAAAATAATACATTTAAAAAAAACAATTTGGCAAATTGTTTTCAACAAAATGGTATTTCGAAAATATGTTTTCGAAAATATAACTGGATACCCTATTTCATAGATTGGAACCTTGCAGAAATGCTCCTTCGCGTTTCTCAACGTTCACGGTCCCTTTAACAGTTTATGTGATTGTTAATTCAATGAACAGTTCAAACGGAGACTTTCGAAAACATGTTCCGCTCCTTTTAGACCCACGCGACCACTCCGCTACAATGTATGCTTTCACAATCACTGAAAAATAGTTCACAGCACTCGCGGTCAGTTTCACTCAGGGTTTCCATTGTTCTGAAACCTACCAGCTTCCTCTGCAGGCTCCCCTCATACCGCGCTGGAATCACTTCAACTTGATTGCCTCCAGGGCTCCCTCATCTGCCCCTGAGATACTCCTGTGCTCTCGCAGCATCACGGGAGAACAAGCACTCTGCCTCTTCATTAGAAGGCCTGCCCTTCAGCACGCCGCCTTCTGTTTCCTTGCATTTGCACCAGAGAACTCCTGTTCTCACACTATCCCAGTTTGAACCCAACAATGTCTCGTCTTTCTCTCCCTCCCCCCTGCTCTTTTGGTTTCCCACCTTTTATAGACCCGTGGTTTGTGAATGAGCTGCGGGTGCGAGTCCTCGCTTTCAATTACCTGACTGTAGTAAGGCTTATTAGTGAGACATGCCTGGTCTTTGTAGTGGTATTCCTCTGAGGCACACTCCCTCGTCTCAGTACCAGAGTGTTGTAGTTGCATGTCGGTGTGCATGCCTCCTAGTCATCTTTTACTGGTCTCAGTACTAGAGTGGCAAAATAAGGGAAGCTGGTTTACAATAGCCCATAAAAGTTGGAGAAGGATTGGGTGGGTTGTCATTGGGAAAAGGGGAAATCCAGGTCTCGTCCTTATTCTATTTAGCCCTTTTTGCTCTCTTTGCGGTACGTCCAGGCTGTTGGTATCTCATACCCTTTTCTTGGTCAAGGGGACATGTATAGTAATACCCTATTACTGTTCTTGCAATGGAGGGTTATCCTTGGAAGGGAAATCAGGAATCCCGCGTCTCGTCTGAGTATATCTCCCTCCCAGTCCCCAAGGACCCCCCACCCAGGAGATCCTCCTTCGTTTCACCACCCCCAGGGTCGGGATCCAAGAGTGATGGCCTTTCCCTGGCCACCCGTGTAGAAGATCCCGATGGAGTAGAAGTGAAGCCATAGGAGCCATAGAAAACTGTTCCCAGAAGGCAAAGGGGCAATAGAAACTGTGCAAGCTAACAGAAAATTCTCCAATAGGGCTTTTATTTTCTCCAAATACATTCCTATTACTATATGCATTGGAAGTCAATTTCATTTTACAGAGCAAACAGTAATAACGTGAAGGGTGGGCCTTTCTCTCTGCAGAAAGAGTGTCAATTTGTGGATTTCTTTTTTTTAAAAAACTTTATTCATAAGGTGCTTGACATTACAACAGAAGATAAGGGTAGCAGCATTAACAAAAAGACAATCTTACATTTATTATCCCTCACATTGGTTTAGAAGTCAAGGCTTAATACAAAGTGAATGGTGCAATAGGTACAAACGCAACAACTTAAAAAGGATGAAGAGGGGCGAGAGCTACCGATTGGTCTGGGAGTTTCCATTGTCCTGGGCATTCTCTTGTTTTGACAACAAGCAGTTGCGAAAGGGAGGTCATATGTCTATCGGATTACACTTAATGGGTTGTATTGAGGACCAACGCTCCTCCTGGTCAGATGCCCATGTAACGGCTCCTAGCCAGTGTGTCACAGACGGCCAAGTGGGGCGCAACGATAGCAACAATATACATCAGACTGCCAGTAACATACAAAGGCTTGCCAATCTATGGGAGCCACGCCGCAGCCGCTTGAACCTGTAAAGTAGGCAGTTCAGTGGGATGGGTTCAATGGTGCAATTGAATATCATAGACCTAATATCACATACCCCACCCCAGAACTCCTCCAGTCTCGGACAGTCCCAAAGCATGTGGAGGTATCCCGCACTCCAGGATATCTAGGACACAGAGCGGAGTGGGTGCGAAAAAAGATATGTAGTCTGGCTGGGATGTAATGGAACCTATATAGTAGCTTGAATTGTATTAGGCGAAATCTGGAATTGAAAGAAACTGCTTGTGTTTGCAGGTACATAGCCACCCAGATCTCATCAGTAATATCTATACCTAGATCTTTGGCCCAGGCCTTACAGAGTCTCGTGAGGGGCTACTTACTACAGAACTGCAGCAGGTCGTATATAGCCTGGCCACTCCGCCTCGAATGGAGGTTCCCCCCATGATGATTTCCAACAGCGGTTCACCAGGAGGTAGTACAGGACATTCCACCCAAGTTATTTTAGCAGCTCGGCGGAGGTCAGCATATTGTAGCCAGTGCGAGAAAAGTCTCTGCGAAGGCCCTGGTAGATCCTGAAATGTAATAAAGGCCCCCATGTGCTAAACCTCGCTTACGGTTGCATACCCATCTATTGCCCACTGTCACACAGCTGTTTTGTTTATTTTAGGGAATGACAGGAAGAAGTTCCATAATGGGAAGCCCCCATGGAAAGGGCAGGGGTTGTCTAGTATTTTCCATATCTTGCCCCAAGCCAGTGCTGTCGCAGCGATGGGGTCACAGACCAGGTCTTTCCATATCGGCCAGCCGCATGTCGTTCAATTTTAACATGTGGGTGGTGTGTATCGCTGTCAAACCAATAGGCTGCATAATACGCCTGTGCTGCAACCCAGTATTTTTCAAAGTCTGGGGCAGCGAGCCCACCATGTGTATAAGGTCTAGTTAATGTGTCCCATTTTAGCCTAACCGCACCTGCGTGCCACATGAAATTATTGATCACCACTTTCAGCATATCTCAGAACGCGGTGCCTGGCCATATTGGTATAATTAGAAAATAGCATAATAGCTTTGGGACGTGATCATTTTAAGGAGCGCCACATGGCCCGCTGTCGTGAGTGAGAGCTTCACCCAAGCGCAAAGTTTGGCTGTAAGTTGGGGTAAATATACACCATAGTTGCGGCCGTAGAGTGGAGTCGGGTGCCGCGTAATGACAATCCCAAGGTACTTAATTTCCAGGGGTGACCAGGCAAATCCCATAAGGTCTATTGGTGCGATAGTAACGTCAGCGTGTGGGAATAGTTCAGTAGTGTCAGTGTGTGGGAATAGTTCAGACTTGGTGTTGTTGACCAGAAGTCCGGACAAGGTCCCAAAGGAAAGGACATTGTGCATAATTGTGGCTAGATTCAGTGTTGGGTCTCACACGAATAAGAGCACGTCGTCCGCATACAGCGAGATAATTTGGGTTCGCCAGAGTCTGATCCCTCTTTGGGCATGTCTATATCGGATCGCATATGCCAATGGTTCCATCACAATGGCAAATAACAAGGGTGATTATTTGGCACCCCATCAGGTCTCACTGTGAATGTCAATGGAAGCCGAAAGTGACCCGTTTACATTTACTCCAGCAGAGGGCGACGTATATAGAAGTTGCACTCATGATATGAACCCAGGCCCAACGTTGCATTTACCCAGTACTGCCCACATAAATTACCAGGACACTGAATCGAAGGCCTTCCGAACATCAAGAGCCCCTGCAACTGCCTGCGTTTCTGGGTCTATCTGAGCCAGGACTGTTAGGGAGAATTCTCAGAAATGTGCTAATTCCCTTCACCTTAGAGACCCCCAGCAACTTTGCTGGATTTTGAGGACTTGATTTTTTACCTGCAGAGAGTGAGACCCTTTTTTCCCACTCTTTGACAAAATGGTTCCCGGTTTTTTTCTTTTGGCAGTTTTGTGAAAAGGTCCTTCTAGAGAGTTTCTCTGTGCGCCAAACCAGGTCTGGTCTCTTTGTTCATTTCACTTTTGGCGGGGTTTCTGAGTGAAACCCGCCTCTGGCTCCAGATTGTCTGGGGTAGGCAGGAAGTGAGGGAGGTGCCCTAAACTCCCTGTGCTTAGTCTCCTAGGAGAATGCAAATGTGGTGATTGGCTGGCTGCCTGTCCGGCAAGGACAGCCACCCTGCTGGGTAAGTGACAGCTAGGTTGGAATGAATGGGAGAAAACTGAATAAAAGGTGAGTCTTGTGGCTTGGAAGGCAGAGTCGACCACTGGATGAAGGAACCGAAGAAGAGCTTGAAGAGGACGCCTGCTGCAACTCCTCGACCGTTGGTTTGCCTGGTGGAGCCCTGCTGCAGTGCTGAAACGCCAAGTTCACATCGACAGAGAAGCCCCTGCAAGGACGACTTCTACCTTTTGAGTTGGTGGGACCAATCAACTCCGAAGTAAGCCACCTAGACAGCCATCTCAGAGCTGGTTGAATTTCCACAGAGTTACTGCTGGAAACCATATAGCCAGGGAGAGGAACACCAGTTTGTGTGCGTTGCTTTTAAGCTGGCCTAGAGCATTTGGAAGATCCTCCGGACACCCAAAAAGCAGGACTGATTGAGCCTGAGCCCCCTCAGTCGAGTGCGGGACCCCAGAAGCCAGGGAAGTCCATCTCAACAGCCAAGAACTGTGCTGATGCTATCTGCGGTAGACGCGAGGAGCTGAAACACGAAACAGCCACTGCAAGTGAAGTTTGCTGGTTGCAAGTTTTGACTGCCCCAGTGCATTGCAGGAGTTCCCCGACGTCGACCCTCTTGTCCCCACGACTGAGGCCCAGGAACAGCGAGATCTGCAGAGCTGCACAGTAACAGAGGTCTTCAGCTGCATCCTTTTCTTCATTGCTAAGGTACTGTAACAACGCCTGAGAGTACTTACCTCTTAACTGTAGAGTACTTGAAACTTCTACAACTCACAAGCCTTGTCAGCTTGTGGCCCTTCCTTTGATTCTTCTTTTTATCAAAGACTCCTAAGAACTTGCGCAAAGACTTTTCCATGTATTTACCAGAAGTGCTTTATCCAATACAAGATTTTTGCCCATTGACTTTGGCTTGTTGCATTGTATGACTCTTCTTTAGGGATCTGAAAGTATTTGCCTCTTAAGGATATTCGTGGTCCCTTGTGTTCTAATAACCTTTGCCTTTTACCCACTTCCAAAAAGTATTCTAAATGCTAACAGTAAGATATTAATGTCCTCAGCACCGTTGCTACTGAAGTCACCTGTGGGTGTAGGTTGTGTCTGTGGGCCATCCCAAAAGGGTCTTTACTGATTTAGAAACTAAGAGTGTAAAGTATTGAATTATATTTGTGTGTTACTATTCTATTGCTCCCTTCTGAAGAAGGCTTTATAATTAATTTATAATTGTTTGTGCAAGAAACCTTGAGTGTAAGAGTTTATTTGAATGCGTGTAACTTTGAATCTCTGTGTAACTCCACTACTGCTCACATTTCCCCTCTTGAGATAAGCCTGGCTGCTCAACACGCTACCAAAACTGAAGTACAAGCGTATACCAAAGGTTGGGTGCCTATACCTGTAGTCATAGTTGTTTGTAGTGCTCCTAGAGGGGACTTAATTAAAATTTTGCCTAACATTACCAACCGGGAGCCGGCCTCTCTTGCATCCGGGCTCGTTACTCTATTGCACTTGAATGTAGGTGATCCCTCGTGGCTTACTTCCCCTAAGCTACGGACACTAACAGATGGTTCCTGGATATATCGCAGCAGTCAAGATTGACACAGTAAGTGTTTCCAGGGTTGGAAGTTTGCTTATAACCACGGATAACGCTTCTCGCTTCAGTGCGAGTTTACACTGGCAATTTTCTTACAACAACCTTTAACATTTAACAACCCAGTACGATTGCACACTGACCACAAGGAGCCCCCCCTCGTCCAGCAGACCACCCACGCACGCAGCAACTGCAGACCCGCTACAGAGCACACGGCGGCCTGCCTGACCGTGTCCCTCCCGCCTGCCTGACTCCTCCATGCCGGGCGCGACGCGGCACCACAGCGAGGCTGAGCCTCGTTCCGGGCACATCAAAGCCCCCTGCCTCCGCCGGTAGGCGGATACGCCGGCCTGCACGAAGGCCGTACAAAGGCCCTGTTTGCGCCTGTTAGCGCAATGGTAGCGCACAGGCGCTGCACCTTTCTACCTCTCCGGCTCCACTGAGACTCACACGGTAAGGCCCTAGGGGCATTTACTGCAGGACTCATATCACTATACTGTACCTGACCCGCAACTCTTGTAATATTGCATCTGCCACTCAAAGTCAGTTGCTGTTGGCGCTATGTCTAAAACCAGCTCTCATTGATAACCTGAAATGCTTGACCTACTGAATGCATTCCAGCCCCGCTAACTAACTACTGCTCTGCCCACTAAGAATTACCATGCAATGACACTTGGACTATGCCTGTATATGTTGCACTGTCCATTACCTATTAGGCCCACATCTGACGCTAACATTAGGATAATTGTATAGCCGAACTCTGTTGCGCCTCACAACTTGAACTTGAGTCTGATCGCCCCCAATTGCTACTAGCCTTAGCACATAGGTATTGCCTAATTTTGTTTCTGATGACCCTTCTGCCTATGCACCCTGCTAGTGATCTATGCTTTTGTGCCTTGATTGCTAAACTCGAATCTAGGTGACCCTTTTGCCTATGCACCCTGCTAGTGAACTATGCTTTTGTGCCCTGACTGCTAGTGACCTATGCTTTTGTGCCTTGTTTGCTAGTGACCTATGCTTTTGTTCCTTGATTGCTAAAATTGAATCTAGGTGACCATTTGCCCATGCACCCTGCTAGTGACCTATGCTTTTGTGCCTTGATTGCTAGTGACCTATGCTTTTGTGCCTTGATTGCTAAAATTGAATCTAGGTGACCCTTTGCCTATGCACCCTGCTAGTGACCTATGCCTCGTTTGAAAAAATCGAATTTAAGTGACCCATTAGACTAGACCTTACGCTACTGGATAACAACTACACTGTACTAGCTATATCCTGCCCAATACCACAATGTATCTCCATGCGCTTTACACAGTGTTACTGAGATCAATACTGCACATCTTGAACAGCCAATACCTAACCATGCTACCCAATTTACTAGCACTTGAGCCTGCATATAACCCATACACATCAACTGAAATGACCTCCACACCTTGCCCTGTTCTCATGAGGAACTTTAGATTACGTGCCAGGCTCTCAAGACTCCTTGACCCTCTATCTAAACTAGCCCATAATAAGATGACTAGGACTCCATCCCTACACCCTCTTCAACTGAACAGTAGACTCCACCGTGAGCCCATCCGTGACCAGAAAAGTACGCACGCGTCTGCGCCACCACCCCTATACCCAGTAAATCTCGGGACTAAGGGTGCACTAATAAATGCCCGCTCCATGGTAGCCCATGCTTCAGACATTGCCGACCTGCTACACAACGAAGACTTGGACTTCTTAGCAGTCACCGAATCTTGGCTCCACCCGACGGCAGGCCCTGCAATTATGCTAGCGGTACCAGACGACTACACGCTATTAAGACTTGATCGTACCACCTCCAGAGGCGGGGGTCTTGCCATCATAGCCAAAACTAAATTCCCTATTACAATTGAATCACCTACTAATGTTACTTCCTGTGAATCTCTAACCGCCAAGTTAACACTATCTAATACCCAATCCATCTCCATTCACCTTATCTACCGACCGCCGGGCCCCTTAGGGTCATTTGAAGAAGACCTCACAGACATCCTATCAAACAATCTTAAAAATTCCTCACAACGCATCTTACTAGGAGACTTTAACCTAGGATTCAGCGACCCTGCAGACGCCAATGCCAGTACAATCAATAACACCCTAGAGGAACTGGGCTTCACCCAGAAGATCACTGAGCCCACCCATATCAAAGGGAGAACTCTGGATTGGCTAGCTGTGCACAACTGCCCAGTCCTAGTCACTGCCATACTCCCGCAGCCTTGGACAGACCATTACTTGATCTCGTTCACCCTAGAGGCAACCCCTGCACAAGCTAACAGCATTGCCCCAGCTGTCCAATCCCGAAATAAAAAAAACATCACCCCCGAAAACCTGATCCCGCTAATCACACCAACCTTGAATGCCATCCCGGCTCATACAGATCCATTTACGATGGTGGACATCTATAATAAAATCATGCTCTCATCCCTTGATGCCATAGCGCCTTTAAAGCTAAAAAAGAGCAAGCCCCGGAAACACATCAACTCCTGGTTTTCGCCTCATCTTAAAGCCCTCAGGCAGGAAAAGCAACGCTGTGAAAAAATCTGGCGAGCTTACCCCTCAGAAAATAATAAAAAAAACTTGAGCAGTCTAGCTTCCCAATATAAAAAAGAAATTATATTGGCCAAACAAACGTCTTATAGTACGCGAATCTCACAAGCTAAATCTAACACTAGAGAGCTTTTCACAATACTTAAAGAGGTTGAATCCCCGATCCAAGTGCCCGACTCATGTATCAAAGATAAAAACTGGTGCACTGGCATACAAAATGCCCTAGCGAACAAAATCTCCTCCCTTAAGACTAAAATAAGCATTAAAAAAGAAACTCTGCTCTCCTCTACTAAGCCGAGTACCGCCTCCCATAAAAAGGCTCACC